>NW_023270839.1:5631364-5687261 GCF_011800145.1 Mirounga leonina
AAGCATCTGCAGTTTTAAAAGTTCCCCAGGTGACTCTAATTTATACGTATAGCCAGGTTTGGGAATTAGTAGGCAACGTAACTACAGAAATGTGCAGGGAAAGATTTTTGTTGCACTGGATGTTGTAAGGCAGAAATTTAACGGGTTTTGCTATTTGTTTTTATTCTCACTCATATGTTGTGGCCAGGGCTGAGGGACTAGTAGAAGGAAATGTCTGCTTTTTAGTTGCACCGGGAAAACAGGTAGAGGAAAAGCATTTTTGTGCTAACAGAGAGGTGAAGGTTTCAATTTAAAAAGCCAAGGAGAGGCAAGGTTTTAGAGAAGGGGGAGTAAGTCTCATTTGGGTTTTAAAGAACTGGAAGTAGTTTTGAAGGTTAAAATTACACAGGAGAGGCTAACAAGAATTACGGTAACCTCCCTATTTATTTAGATTACCCTTATGACTAGCATTACTGTAGGTGTGCTAATGAGCTAAAGACTATTTTGAAACTCTCCCACTTTTTTTCCTTTGTTCACTCCAGACAGTTCAGAGTACCATCAGGAAAACTCAATTTTTAAATTTCAGGTCCAGCCAAATCATTAAAATAGCTAGGGTGGCTTAGTGGCTTCATAAAAATTAAATCAGGCACACATTTTGAGTAAGCTCATTATGGAAATAAGAATCCACAGAGCCACTTTAAGGTTGGTGCCCAATCCAAGATCTTGCCATTATCTTATGTGTCTATGTGTGTTGGGATGTCCAGTAGGTGGTTATATAAAAATGCCTGATGGCAGCCCCTCTGCTTTCCCCAATGGATATTTTGATTTATACTGCTTCCAGCTTTATTCTACTTCAACTGATTAGTTTGCATTTACATTTTCATAGCATCCAGCTGCTCGGCACTCGTGATTTACATTCATCCAATGTAATTAAAGTATTTGTTGTGGGTTTATAAGCTTTTTAATGGTCTATATTTCTGCATTTTGTGTCTCTCCTTTTCCAAATTTATTTTATTCATCAAGCTGTGTCCTAAAAAGCAGTAGAAACAATTACCTCTAAAGTATGTTAGTATACAGCATGAATAACACTCACGCTGGATTTAAAACTACCCTCACTCGAATTACCAATTCAGTGCTGAAAATAAATGTCTCTCTCTCCAGAAATTAGAATCTAATTATGTACAATAAACCATGTTAAATAATATCAAGGGTCTAGCCTAAACCAACAAAGACTCAAACATCCCCATAGAAAGCTGAAATGTTCCGGCTCACATTTCCTCTTCAGGGCCCAGGTTATTTTCAGACACCTCTGGCACTGTCAAGAGCCTGTCCAGGTTTCAGCACGATAGAGTTCAAGTGCCCATGAAGGAAGAAGGAGCCTGTTTCTCTTGCCTGGTGCTCAGCATAACCAATTTGGTAAATACTTTGATTTCAGTCCTCTGTAATTAATAGTTAGCTGTGGCTCTGGGAAGTAACAGCAAAATGACAAACTGTTTACACTTTTACTACAGATGGAAATTGTCTGATTCAGTCAATACTTCAGCGTAGTTTCAGAAACTGAAGTAATCTCTAGGATTTAAATTCTCCTTGACCTTTAAGCCCTGAGTTCTCACTTTAAAGTCTCATTTGGCATTAACCTCACCCCATATTTGATTTCATCTTTGGATGTATACTTATAAAACCCTAGAATCAGCAAACCTTGTCTTCCAAACTCAATTCTTTCAGGGTTGTTTTTTTTTTTTTTTTCAGACCAATATAAATATCACCAATTTACCATCTTATTAGATTCTAGGGCACACTTTTCATCTATTTCAAGCCACAGGTCAAGGCTAACATTTTAAAGAAACCCTGCCCAGTTCATACCAAGAATTTGCCCTCAACTTCAGTCATTACACATTGTTCACACATTGCCAGAATTATTTTACCCTTGGCTCTGTTTATCTTTTTAGTATTTGTGCTGTTTTGACTATCTTCTCTCCTCAGTTTTGTTGTAGAGGGTAAGAGATTACTCTTTGTTTTAACTGGTTCTGAAGAGAAAAGCTTTAAATAATTGTCAAAAAAAAAAAAGAGTCTTGGGAGGAGAGAGGAGAAATTTGATAAGAACAAAATGGAACTTTGTGTCAAATGACTTCTGTTGGAAAGAAATAGAAAATGATAATGGGATAATTATAAATATCTTTGCTGTGCTGATTAGAATGATAATATTTGTGGCCCATAATCCTTGGCATGCTAGCTTTTATTAAAATAAGTTAAATAGCTATGGAACATGCTCAGTACCACATGGCAAAGCAGATTCTATGGAGTAACCTATGGAGATTCTGGTGTAATTTTTTTTTAACTTTTTATGACTATTTCATGATTTTACTAAAATCCCACCTCTGAACATTTAAACTACAACTCCTAAGAAATGACTCTCTCTTTTAAAGAAATAGCTACCAGAAACTTTTTTTAAAAACTTATTTTGAAATAATCCCAGACTTATAGAAAAATCCTAGGAATAGGATAGTAAGGGTGCCTGGGTGGCAGAGTCAGTTAGGTGTCCAACTCTTGGTTTCCATTCAGGTTGTGATCTCAGGGTCGAGCCCAGCATCGCTGGGCACTCAGTGTGGAGTCTGCTTGAGATTCTCTCTCCCTCTCCCTCTTCCCCTCCTGCTCATGCTCTCTCTCTAAATAAATAAATAAATCTTAAAAAAAAAATAGCATAGTTTCCTACCGTTGTTGTGAAAAAGAACCACGAATTTAGTCTGACTGGACTAAAATCAAGGCATCAGCAGGGCTGTGTTCCTCCCGGAGGCTCTGAAGGAGTATCTTTTCCCTTGCCTTTCCCAGCTCCGAGATGTCACCTCCATTACTTGGCTCATGGCTCCCTGCTTACATCTTCAAAACTAGCAGTGTAGCATCTTCAAATCTCTCTGACACTCCTGCCTTCCTCTGTCATTTAAGATGTTTGTGCTTATATTGGGCTTACCTGAATAATTCAGGATAATCTTCCCATCTCAAGATCCTTAATTTATTCACATTTGCAAAGTCCCTTTTGCCATGTTAGTTAAATGTTTTTATAGGTTAGGACTAGGACATGGATATCTTTTGGGAGGAGGGGGCACTATTCTACTACCACAAACAGTATAAAGAATTTTTATATATACTTCATCTATAGTCTCTAAATGTTAACATTTTACCACATTTGCCCTATAGATTTTTCTTCCTTTCTCTCTCTCTCTGCTTATACACATTATTTCTTAGCCTTTTGAGAGTATGTTGCAGACATCATGTCCTTTTATCCCTAAATACTCAGTGTATATTTCCTAAAAACAAGCTCATTCTCTTACATAATTATCATAAGATTTATCCAAATCAGAAAATTAGCACTGGTAAAATACTACTAGCTAATGTACAGACCTGTTTCAGATTTTGCCAGTTGTACAATAATGTCCTTTATAGCAAAAGAAAATCCCAGAACATATGCTGCATTTGCTAGCTATCATGTCTCTATAGGCTCCTTTAATCTGAAGCTGTTTCTCATTCTTTCTTTAAAGACATGTATAATTTTTAAGAGGATGGGTCAGTTATTTTGGAAAATGCACCTCAGTTTGGGTTTAGTGTTTTCTTGGGATTAGATTCAGGTTATACATCTTGGACAGAAATAACCCAGAAGTGAACTTGTGTTCTTTCCAATGTATCATGTCAGGAGACACCAGAAACCTTTGCTGGATCTGAATTCCGGTCTCACTAATAGCAAGGCCCAACATGTACTGAAGTCTTACTCTTTGTCTGAACTTGTTTTCCCTACAACTGAATGGGAGTCCACACCGCTGATGCCGTAAAGATCCAGAATTTGAACCGTTGGTCTTTTTACTCCAAATACTGTTCTCTTTCCGCTTTATTTATAATAGCATTAAGTTTTCATGTTTAAGACTGACCAAGATAGCCTTAATATGCCCTTAAGCTTGACTAAACTTCAGATGGGTTCTTCCCAAATGTAGGCCCCTGACCTCTCTTTTTTTAGAGCATTCATTTTAGAAAGCTTGCAGTTGTGAATTCTTTTTCTGATCCTTTGAGAGGTAAATCTTGTCCCAGCCTTTTGCCAATTATACAATCCAGATATGTCTTTCTCAAGGACCTGGAAGCCATCTCTTTGAAATGTCATCGTCAGGAAAGAGTGCTCCAATCTCTGGGCCTCTGGGGGAAGGTAGGAGCCTAACTACTTAAGTGCCAGTTAGCAAACACACTGACCAACCTCCCTTGCTCATATCCTCCAGTACTTTCTCACTAATTCACCCAAGGCCATATGTGCTCTGCCCACCTTCCGTTTCAGTGGAGATAAATCCAATCTCTTCCCGCTACTGCAAGAATCTTGAATAAAGTCGTCCTGTCCGGTGTACAGTTTCTTTTATAGGTTTATATGAAAAAATGATTTTCATGTATAAAAGTCAAGTTTCCTCCAACCAATCTAAAGTAAACAATGACAAGTATAGCAGTTGTAGTTATTTTTCAATGACTCCTGAATCACATACTATTTAAAAGCTCTCAAGTTGACACAGTCATGGTCTTGTTATACCTTCCTATTTTGTCATTGACACAAACACCTAAGATTGTCTGCTACCCATTTCCAGGAATGGCTATGTACATGAGCTGTCAGCCAATGAGAGCTGTCTGTCGGGTTAGCACCATGCCATCTCTCCTTGCTTAATCCCTAAAATATTCCTCTCTTAGCTTAAGGAGTTGGGTTTCTGTCTTTTGCAAAGGAAGGAGTTCTGTTAATGTTCTCATCACTTAGGATGTACTTATACCACTGCCTTGGTATCCAAGCCCTTTATTTGGAGGTACGTGCAAGAATGGTTTTGGCTCTCCAGAAATTTTAACACAGATGGCATCACTTAGATTTCTGCATCCTCACTTTTCTGGCTCTGTGCCTGAGGGTTAAGGAGAAGGAAAGGGTATGCCTTTTCTTGTGTAAAAGACAGTGACTTTTTTTTTTTAATCCCAGTAGGAGGTACCAGCTGAATATATTTACTACTAATCCTCTGATCCCAACTTCATAATTGCCTTGTTTCACATTTGATTTTTTTTGTTTCGTCTTCGAGGTACCCAGCTTCTACCGTGACTTTTTCACAGGTATCCTTTTTCATTATCCTGCGAATATTTATACCTCTCTAAAGTTTTCTCTACCTCTTGCATTGGCTCTATGTTATCCAAGTTTTTATATCCTGGCTGTCCCAAATGTTGTAGAGATTTTCTTCAACTAACTGGTGAAACCTGGCCCCCTACTGGTATTTAAACGTAAAGTAGTAAAAAGCTAATGGAAGCTCTGTCTGCGTCCTTCCCACCAACTGGACTTGCCAGTTTCCTTGGAGTACTTCCGAACAGCATTATCTTTCATTCCATCTTACCGGTCAGGAATCCTACAGCTTCCTGCCTGTGGGTAGAAGCAGAGCAGCAGGATGGTGGGTGCTGATGGTAAGATGGAGTGCAGGGAGCTAGGAAGTTCATGATTCAATATAAAGACTGATAGAGCCTGTTTTTTGGTTTTCATTTCACCTGCCTGATAACATATCCCATGCTGTGAAGTCCACAGCCTCTCGGGCTCCATTTTGCCTTTTCAGTGTGTGTGTGTGTGTGTGTGTCCTAAAGGGAAGTAGGGGGAAGGGCTAGCCACCTGTTAGCAAGAATTGGGGAGGAGGGTAAGGGGAGCTCCTAATGCTTTTTATGCATACTTTTAGCCAGTTCTCTCTTCCCTGGTATTACCTATTCTGGAATTTTCCAGCATAAGCTGGGCTGTTCTTGTTGGTTTCCATTGTTGAGGAGGAAGAAATTCTCGTCCCCTTCAGGGTCCTTCTGGCCAGACTAAGAATCAAACTGACATGAGCAGATGAATAGGAGAAAGTCAAATTTAATTTCATACATACGGGGAATCCACACAGACATGGAAATTCCAAAGACAGGCAAAATGAGGTATATATGTCATTCTGAACTAAGAAGAAGGGGGTAGGGGTCTGGGACTTCAAAAGGAAGACATGTAATTCACAGGAATATGAAAGAGTAAATGTTTGGTAAACAAATGTTTGCCGGGCCACTTAGAAACAATGGGACATAGAGGACTTTGATCACAGGGGTCTTGCTAGGTTCCTCCCCATCTACCATACCTAGTTCAGATAGTAATATAGTTATCTACAGAGATAGTTCTCTTCTTGGAGCAGGTCCTCGATCTAAACTCTTCTAAGGCAGTTGTGTGTGGGTGGGGTGGAGGAGGAAGGAGCGTTTCCTGAATCTGCTGGGTTTTGATTGCTTTTTGATTATTTTTTCAAAATAATCTTCATGCTAAAGTGGTCCACCTTGGGGCGACCAGCCCAGGACTTCTATGCCACCTATACAGACACCTTGTCTCTTCCTTTGTCCTTGTTCCTTTCTTCCTTGTTCCATTCTTTATCCTTGTTGGGTCATAATTTTAATGGATTTGGGGAAGGTACAGAAGTAGATGCAAGAGTTCAGTCCACCGTGTTTAACTGTGGGTACTATCCATTTTTAAATTTAGATTTCCCTGCTTTAATGCCTGTCTCTTTACAGCATCTCTTTTCTAACTAGATTTGACTGCCTGGAAAACAGGTATGTCTTCATACATGCTTTTGTGTATGGCATGCATGCGTGTTATCTTTGCGTACGTGTATGGTATTTGTTGTGAGTTTTAGAACTACAGAACTCCATACTCACCGAGCACTCACCCTTGCCAGGCACTTTAGGTGGATTAATTCATTTATGCATTATATCACTCTTGTGTCCTAGATATTATTATTAGGTCTGATTTATAGATGAGAAAACTGAGATGTTCAGAGGTTAAGTAACTTGCCCAAGATCCCATAGCTCTGAAACAGTAGAGCTGGGATTCAAACACAGGCAGTTTAGCTCAAGTCTGTGCTCTGAACCACAGTAGCCCATTGCCTGTCAGCTAAGTACCTTGTACATATGTAACTGTACTTCTATTATCTGTCTTACAGTGTGATATCTGCTATGTAGATTTTTTTCCTTTTATTGGTGTGGTTATTACAGTAACTGGGAATAATGTTTACCTGAGAACAAATATTTGTATTATCAGAGGACGATGGCCATTGACACTGCTGCTCCCTCTTATCCCATCCTAGCTGTGTGCCTCATCTGCAGAAAAATCACAACACATGTTTATTCTTTCACTTTGATACCTACACGTGGCAAATTTTATCAGTAATTTGGGCTTTATACAAGTTCTTTAATCTGAAAATATTCTTGCATCTAAAACGTGAGCTGTTTTTTGTGGGGGGTGGAGGGACTGGTTCTCAAGGAGCCATTATTTACGAAGGATTGTTTACTTCTGGCTTGAAATGAAGAATCTATTATACAAGCCGATTGTTGTATTCCTGTAACCACTTTGCATTTAGATGTACTCTCTTTAGAGTCCACTGTACACGATTTAAGCCATTTAGGTTTAGATGAGCCCTGGACTGCATCTGATCAAGACAAAACCACCTCTCTGAAAAAGAGTGAAACTTCTGGATGCGTTTCAGGAATGAAAATTGTTGTGGCTTTTTTTTTTTCCCCCTCACAAAAGATAGACCCATAAGTGCTTGACTCAAAAAGGGATAAATGTATATCCCCTTTCCTCCCTGCAAACACACAGCATGCACACCTTTTTATCAGGTTTGAAGTCCTAGTCAAGGCTATTTTTTTCAGCTTGTAGAATGATAACAAAGGAGAAAAAATGCCTTTTCAATATTGGGTCAGGTCATATTTTCCTGCTATCCTTCTCCTTCACTCTGCTAGGAAAGAGCCACCCTTTTTTTAAATTTATTTACTTATTTATTTATCTATTGAAGTACATTTAGTTGACACACGTTACCTTAGTTTCAGGTATACAGCACAGGGATCCGACACTTTATATGTGATGCTACGCTCACCAGGAGTGTGGCTCCCATCTGTCCCCACACAACGCCATTACACCATTGACCATATTCCCTGTGCAGTACCTTTCATCCTGTGACTTCTTCCTTCCACAACTAAACGCTTGTACCTCCCACTCCCCTACACGCATTTTGCCCTATCCCTCCCACCCCCACCCCTCTGGCAACTGTCTTTATATAAGAAAGCAGTGAGATTCTTAGCACACGTTTTGACAAGAGACTCAATTAGTATTAGATTTTTTCAATGAATGATGATTTGCATTCACTTCAAAATAGCCTCAAGCCAGGAACTTCTTTCACAAAGTTCACCTGAGGGCTTGCAGTAGGCAGCAGGCTTTGTCATCATTACTGATCTTTCTATGATTCGAAATAGAAATGGTATTTTATATCTTATTTCCCAGCTCCTCTGCTCAACAAAAATTTCCTGTAAATGATATGGAGCTATCTATGTGTATTCTTCTAAGAGAGGATTAGAGAAATTAGAACCTTCCAGGGTAAAGTATGCATAGACTTAGTTTACTCTTTATCCAGACTTTGAGGGTGTATTTGTGCCTATGTAGTATATTTGTGTTTTTTTCCACAGATAGTTCGTTAGAACTAGATGATAGGGTAAATCTGTTTTCCAGTTTTAATAAAATGAAAATGAATAAAACAGACTTTCCTTAAATTTAGCAGGTGATTTCTCATATTTCATAGCAGTGTTTAGAATTAGTGGTCATAGGCATATTTAAATTAACTTGTTTTCTCTTTCTTGCTGTCTCTCTCAGCGATCTATGAAACTGTTCTCCTTTTCTTATTTTCTCAGAGCACTGGTATTATCTCCTCTATGTCCCTCTTGGTTCTTTTTTTCTTCTGGTATATAATTAAATTTCATGAAATAAATATGGATTCATTCTGCTGAATGTTAATATGTTGAACTCTGCTATTAGTTCTGGCCATTTGGGGAATGTTGTAAAAGTCTTTTGGAATTTTCCCAGAACTAATAGGATTCTGGAAAGAAAAATCCATCAATTTACTTCCCAATTTGATCGTTGTTGGTTTCTTAATGAAAGAATGTGACCTTTTCTTGATGAACTTGGCATTGATCAGACTCGGAGTTGAGAGGCTTGCCCAGAAACTCAGGGGTCACAGGACAAGTGGATGTGCAGCAAGAATCTGGTTTTCCTTCTCAGAATCCATTGCACTGTTCTTACTCTACAAAGTTCTACTTCACCTTCTTGTCCTCTGCTGTCATTAGCAGGGGAACTACCTCAACACCTGTGTGATTATTTGTGGCACTAGAAAGTACTGTACTTTTAATACAGCCATGCCATTTACATAATGTTCTTTCACACTTAGGAAGTTTTCTCTTTCCTCTCAGCAAAATTTGCATCTCAATCTTTCTTCGTTGTAAGAGCCTCCAAAAACCCTTAAATCACAGCATTTCTAAAAACATGAAAGTTATGATTTGACTTTCCCATTGCCTGTTTATCCATTGGATTAGTGATTTTCATTAACCTCGGGAATTTAAGGAGGCAGAACTCCTGACTGAGAATAGATCTTAATCGTGAAATCAAATTATCAGATGAAACCTTAATTAGGATTTGCACTGCTGATCAAAGGAACAGCCAAGGGATTATGTGGCAAAAAAGGAAACATGGAATCTGCCCAGTACCAATGGACGGATTTTCTCTGTGATGCTTTTATACATACTAAAGCAAGTTTTTGGATACATGGCCCACTAATAAACTAGAAATATGAACCTGTTCTGCTTAAGTGAGCTTACTAATTCATTATTTGAGAGTCATTCTAAAGAGAAATATGAAAGGTGTTGAAATAAAATAAATCCTGGATCTGTAAACTTACTTAATTTTATCCCATACCACCATCTCTGCCTTTATTTCAGCCTATGAAATCATTCATTACAAATGGGGCTTATAAAGGATGAGGCCGCCAAGGGAAGGTAGTCCAAGCAAGCTCATAAGATTTAGCACAGACCGGGGCCCGAAGAAGGAGCAAGTCACCGTGTTAGTCTTTTTAGTGATAAGCACAAAAGAATAAAAGTCTGAAGTTAGGTCAGAGAAACCAGCTTGTGGTCTAAAATCAGCTTACGTGCCTGTGTAACTTTGGCCATCAACTGGTACAACATCTTCTAGCTACCAGTTCAGTCTCTAAGGTCCTGAGCCAGTGAGAGCCACGCCTATCATTAAGATTCATCATCCCCCTACCCTTGATGAGTTCGGAATTGGCCTATGACCTTCAAGCTAGTGTGATCCCCCTGGGATTCATTTCATGTACTCAACTAATGTTGGTTGATCACATTTATGTTCCAACTAGCTTGAGGGGTGCTGGGGAAACAACAGTGAAAAACACACCATTCCCTTTTTTTTAATCGAAGTGTAATTGACAAACAATGTTAGTGTCAGGCATACAGCATAGTGAGTTGATATTTATATACATTACAAAATGATCGCTACGATAAGTCTAGTTACCATCTGTCACCATACACAGTTTTTTATGCATACAGTTCACTGAGCAGACAAAAATTTAAACACTTATAGTAAAAATGGCAGGTGCTATGTTAGGGGTAAATATGACAAAGGATACAACAGGAATATAGAAGACACATATCAGATCTACTTGGGGGAGAGGGGGTCAGGAATGACTTTAAGGGACTTTAAAATGTCTCACTGGATCATAAAGGGTATGGACAGCTTTGTGGTGGGGAAGTAAGCTGTGGGGTTAGGACAGTTGGAAGAGGCCAAGTCAGGAAGTTTCTTGTATTTCACACCAAAGAGGTCAGAGTTCATCCTTTGGGCAACAGGGGATGAATGGAAGGTTTTTGAGCATAGGGATGATACGACCCATTGGGAATATTAGAAATAACCCTGAGTCCACTGGGGAGCACAGTGTGGAGATGAGCAAGGCTGGAGGCAGTCATGTAGTCTAGGCATAGCAAAAGCCTGAGCTCTGAGAGTTGCAGAAGAGATGAGGCAATTTTAGGAGCTATTAAGGAGATAGGATCATAAGATTTGGGGACTGATTGGGTAAGGGCAGGGGATAGTTAATGAGATGTAGAAGTAAAGGATACCACTCAAGTTTCTTGCCTGGGCAGATGGGTAAATGGTGCTCTGGTTGACTGGCATAGGGACTACATGAAAAGTAGATTTTCCAGAAGGCAGTATATGGTAAGTTCAAATCTGCATATATTTAGTGTGGGGTGGCTGCAGGCATCCAAATGGAGCTGTCCATCATGGGGTGCACTGTTAACAGGAGTCTGGAACTCAGGAGACAGTTCTGAAGTGAAGACATTTGGGGGTTATCACGCTAGAGATGATGAGTGAAGTCATGAGGATTGAGAGTAAAGAGAAGAAAACTTACAGGATGTGTGGAGAAAGAGGACCCCACCTCAGGAAGATGAACAGCATCTTCCTCCACTCCCCTGCCTGAGGTGCCCTTCCTGAGGTATTTGTTTTCTGTCCTGGTTTCTGCTTCCCATCCCAGCAGCTGGGATGGGATCCTGCTGTGAACCCAAGATCACTTCATCGGCACGCAGAAAGTCTGTAAGCCCTTACTTACCAAGCCCCTTTTTAGAGTAGATGAGGCACTGTTCCTTTACCACCAGCTAGTGACTGAAATCCAGCTCTAATCCAGTCTCTTGGGACGAAGCTACTTTCCAGCTCTTTCCAAAAACTCATGTTTAGTCCCTTCCACACATACCAGACCAGACTCGTTGGATATCAATACCATTCCAGATGAGACTCAAGATTGTCATGTTTCCTCGGCCTGCTGGGCGCCTCCTTTTTGTCTTAAGTATATTTGAACTTTGGAGTTAGACAAATCTCAGTTTAAAATCTGACTCTACCACTTAATAACTTTGCCATCTTTGGCAAGTTACCCTTTCTGAACTTGATTTTCTGTATTTACAAAATGGATTAATAATTCCTACCTGCCAGCACTATTTTGAGGATTAAATACATTGAAGAACATTCACATAAAGTTCCCAGCACTTCTCTGTAAATTAATGCATTTTACTTCTTTCTATATTTTTCCCCAGCTTGATTGTAAGTAATGTGAGAGCAATATGATATAGTGGAAATAACAACTGCATATAGTAAATGCTTAAATGTTTATATTTTTAGAGTCCTAAAATGGGTTTCAAATTACCTTACTTCTGTGAGTGATTTTATGTATGCCAGTTCTTTTTGAGCTTCAGTTTTCTCATTTGTAAAATGAGGATAATAATACCTGTGTTATTTACTTCACAGTTGTCATGACCCTCAAAGATAATGCAGGTGACAGCACTTGGAAAAGTAGAAAGTTCTTTAAAAATATCAAAAATTATCTCAAGCACCCTGCTTTTCTCATAGGAAATAGGAACAAACTTCTATTTTTGATATTTGAATGTGGACATATTTGACACTCCAAACTTGGTCAGAAAAATATTAATTTATTGCTATTTAATTACTTGAAGTGCCTACAAAAAAAAGTTTCAACTGCAAAGAGACTCAAGAAGATTTTTATTGCTAAGGGTCTAAATTTGTCTACATTTATTGGAACACTCAGTGAAAGGTAGTGTGTTTGGCCCTAGGAATACAGAAAAAAAATATCGAAGACCTGCCTTTCAGGAGTTTGTGTCCTAGAATGAAGAGAGCCAAATAAATAATTTCTATCAGACTGATAAGTTTTTAGACTTAGTAGCTAGATAGGTACCTAGTCAAGGCTGAGGGGGATCAGGGAAATCTTAGAGGAGGTGATAACATGTTGGGTTCTGAAAGATGATCAGGAAGAGTTAGCCAGGTGACACTTAGGAGTGGAAGTGGAGGCCCTTGAAGACCTTTCAGGCAGGAGGAGCAACAACAACAAAGCAAAGGCACTGACACGTTTGAGCAACGGCCAGGATTCTAACACGACTGCATTCATTTGGAGAATAGAGAACGGTGGGGGCAGGGGGAGGAAGAAGCAAGGGTATCCTTACAGGGATCTGGAAGGAGTCAATAAGAGCGCATACCTGTCGTACTCAGCACGCACCTGACGTACTCAGCACGCACCTGACGTACTCAGCACGCATTTGCACCACGCTTACTACGAGCTAGCACTGTTCTCAGCACTTGACGTATATGAACTCGTTTCATATTCCCAACAAGCTCATGAGGTAGGTGCTGTTTTTATCATCATCCCCATTTTACAGGTAAGGAAACTGAGGCACAAGGAGATGAAATAACCTGTCCAAAGGCATGCAGGTACTAAAAGGCAGCTTCGGCCGGTCTGACTGTAAAGCCCCTGCTCTCCAGTGCCCCGCACACAGGCACACTGAGCACAGCACACAGGTGTCTCGAGACTGTTGCTCTTCCTGCTTAAGTGGGTGTTTGCTTTTTGTGTGCAAAGTGATTTCATTTTCTCTTCTGATAGGATAGGAATAGCCCCTGAAACTCTACAGATCACAGCTTAATAAGAAAAAAAAAAAATCTGCGAAATGAAAGAATAACAGATGTTAAAGGGGAGCTATGAAAGGAAGGGTCTCCCCCTCCTCAAAAATTAACTGAAAGCCATCCCTCTCCAAGCAAGGACACAGATTGTCTTCCTGATTAAACTAGAGGCAATGACCCAATCCGCTGATTTTAGGCAATTATTTCAAAGAGCCATTAACCCAAAAATAAGCCCGTCTTTTCCCATCTGTATGTTAGTATCTAGCTCATATAATAAAACTCTGTATAAGAAAAGAGGTCATACTCGATTTTCTTTAGGTGCCGGGTTGGATACCCTACTGATGTAAAACCACTGACCACCTCTTTCTATGTGATCTTGGCCAACCAGTCAGTTTACCTCTCACTGTATCCACCTCCCAGGGCTGCTGTATGGAATGACGATAATATTCTGAAATCCTCAAAACCAGATCTGTCCCAGAATGAGCACTCAGTAAATGGGGGCGGTTGTCATTATTATTTCAAAAAGCCACTAAGCTTTCTTAGAAAAATCTAATCCCTAAGACTTCTTTGCCTGTCCATATTTATCATTGATCTTTCTATTTTAAAACCAATGATCATATTCTATTTTGAAGTCTAACAAATTCTAATCTCTCGGAAAGGTTCAAACAATAGTATCATTCAAAATGAATTTGAGGAGTCCTTCTTTCTACTTTGCTGACATTTGAGTTTGAATTAATTTCATTACAGTCGCACATCTCTCCTCTCATAGCGGTTATCTACACAATTGAGAATTATGGGCCACACAAATCAGGTCAATGGAAAGTTCTAATTGTGCTCAGCTATCTTCCCCACACACCTTTCTTTATGCTGCAGTCACTCCAGATGTGACTACAGTCACCGTGTCAGAACCACTGGGTGACTCCGGCTTCTCTTTCACTGTTCGAATGGCTCAAGGGTGAACATTCCCAGGACGTCCTTTGTCTCTAAAACTAAGTTGTTTAAGAGCTTTCCTAAGTAAAAGCCCAGAGTGCATTATGTACTGTGTATTTCAGGCAAATAAAATGTTTAAATCCACAGACTGAAAATGATCTTCACACATAAAATGAAATCTGATCAGTTTACAGCCCGACATGAACAGAACTCCCAAATTAGGCACTTCCAAATTCAGCACAGCAAACACTGCCAACCGCCAAAGGAACTGGAGAAATCAAAGCCCTTCTAAATCTTCCTTCCATGACATATAAAAGATTCAGCAGAGTAGAGGTCAGAGAATATGGGGGGGGGGGGATGTATAAAAGAAAAGAAAGATAGCTGATTTTTTTTCCCCAGTATGAACGGATAGAACCTAATTATTCTTTTATGCAGAAAATCCCTTTGGCTGTACACATGAATAAGAGCACTCAAGGCAGCAACATTTTTCTTATAATTAGAAGAAATTATGATGTCTCTCTTGAAAGACAGAATTTTCCTTATCATGAAAAACAGTGTTCTTTATCATCTTTACTTTTTATTAGAACCTTCAAAATGAGGTTTTCTCAAGCCTCTTGAAATGAATCCATTCCACTTTGAACTGCTGGAACTATTAACATGGGGCCTGATTTCAGCCTGAGAAACGGCCACATGCCCACTTGCCTGGGATAATAATGACTACTTGGTAAATGATAAAGAATACTGAATTCCTTTATCCCACCACCTCAGCTGTCCAAGACGGAAAATGTATTGATCACCCTCTTTAATAGGCTGGCGTGTCTCATTTTCACATGCATTTATTTTTTTTCAACAAGTATTTACTAAGCGACTCCGTGAACAAGGCACTGGGGCAAGGGGCTAAGTTGGCTGTGGTTGCCGTGGAAATTAAGTGAAACAAAACACCACACCTAAAAGATGATACTCCTCAAAGAAATGAAGAGAATTGTTTTTAAATAGAATTTGAAAGCATTAAAAAGTAACAGTGTTTTAATTTCATGTCAACTCTTCATGTTGCGCAGACTATACGACTCGACTCGGAGTTATTATTGGCAGCTGATGAAGTACTGACGTTAGGAGTGGGAAATCACAGTGGGGTCGCTGCTCTGCCCACCTGTCCTTGCTGGGTTTGGAAGCAAGAGCCTCCTCCTTCTAGGGCACTTCCCACAGAATGTGGCTTAGCCGTTCACCTCTCAGTACCGGGGGCTCGCCCGCCCACGTACACACTCCATGTGTGCAAGTCTCTCCTGGGTCATTTTCGCTCACTCATCCTCCTTTTATTGTTCCCCGTATTTTCTTTGACTTTTTTTGTAGTTCTTTTTCACTTTTGCTTTTCACATGCCCAAGGCACCTTTAGAAGGTCTGGAAAGAAGAGGGAGAATAAATGAAAAACCCTTCCCCTAGATGTAGCTCTAACAGTTTCCATGAAAGACTATGTTAATTCCCAGCATCTTATGCCTACAATTATCAGCCTGCCTTCTTCTATTAGATAGGAAGTTACTGGAGGGGAGAGGCTATGTCCTATGTGTTCCTGAACCTTCACCATCTAATCACCACCGTGGGTGCTTGGCAAGTAATTTATAAATGAAGAACTGATGTATTCTCTGTGTCACCTTAATGCTCCACATAGACTGTATTCAGTTTATTTAAATTCAAATCTTTTAGCACCTCGGCCACGTATAAGACTCTGTGCTACATGCTCTAGAAGGAGCAAGGCTGAGCAAAATGGGCTCTCTGTCCTCAGAAAGGTCTAAAGGGAAAAATAAAATGAATGTAAACTAACCATAATAAAGGCAAAAATTTAACTTTTGGGGTATCCGTAAACACATAGAGTTAGAACACATCCATCAATAGGCCTAAAAATATCATGATCCTCTCTTCTCTTCCCTGTCTGTATAATTATAGACAAAAACGTGAAAGACAACATTGACAATCATCATCGAAATGAATAAACACCTCCCATGACTGTACCACAGGCCCACACACATGAGCTGTAAAGTGTGTAACGTGATTTTTTTTTTAGAGTGCAAAGTGAGGAATGGAACACATTGGGCTGAGGGGGCAGGAATGGCATTCTTAGAGATTATTTAAAATGGGCCTACAAGGATGGCAGAATGTCATCAAGAAAAGAGAGAAGCATAATATTACATGTGGAAAAGAGTAATTAGCACCATGGAAGCATAGAGAAGAATGCGGGGGAAAGGCTCAGTGCTCTGAATTGTTAGTTTGGCCAGGAGATTGGGTTGGAAGATAGGACTCTCTAAAAGCTAGAGTCTCAGAGGCTGAGCCACCACTCAACCTCAAGAAACAGACATTTCTACCCAGATTTCTATGGAAGCACCTATAAGACACCAACTGGAATGCTTGAGGACCCAGATGGGTCTCTTCACAAGGAAAGCGTTTGAGTCCGTTGTCTCATGTCTCCTGCGTTCTTCATTAATTGGAAAACTTAGGTTGTAGACTAAATGCACAATAATTATTCATTGACAGACTATTGGACCTTATAAAATATTCAAGACTTGAGCTGTGAACTAAAAATAACAAGTGCATAGCTTTTTCCGATATTTGCACATTAGTCCACAGAAACTGAGCTTTTTAACTCTTAGCAACCATATCAGGTGGGTGCCTGATCAAAGTGTATGCACATGGTTTTGAAAAAGATTAATGGTTTTTTTCTCCCAAATTGCTTTTAGTGTAAAGAGATCTAGAAATGTGTTACTGTCTAAGTAAGAGAACTGGTGTACTTTAGGAATACATCATATATTATCTCAGCTATTAATTACATGTATTCTTATTTATGTGTGCATTTATTCAAAACATACATATCAATTGCCAAATCTGAGGATCTAAATAAGGTTGAGGTGATTGCCAAGATAACAGAGGTAGGATTTCTGCTCATAAGGGTTCACAATTTAGTATGCAAAAAGAATAAAGAACAGTGGAAAAGGTTTTGTCACTAAGGAGATCTCAATTCCTTCCCCAAATACTACCACTAATAGCCTTGAGACTAGGTAATCACTTATTTTTAACAATCATTGGTTCTGACAGATCAAATTTTCTTTTGGATAAATTATATATTTAGCCATTTGGCATTTTATTAAAACATCTATTGGTTTTTGTGATAAGAAAAACAGCAGCAATATTCAAAAATTATAATGTAATCATGGGCTCTAAAGGATAAAAATAAATAATTTAGTTAAAACTTCCAAAGAAATATTTTAATAAGACAGTCATTGGAAATATGTGGAGAGACAAATAATTTAAAAACCCAATGCCTTGTCTCTCAATAAATGTTATGATTGAACATAATGTATTATTGTTAATAGGAATAATTATGAAAAAAAGGGCTCATTTATGTTGTATTTATTTTACAGCAATTTGAAATAAGCGCAGCCCATAATTTACTTTCAGATCTAGATCAGATGATTTAAGGAAGCTCACTCTGATTGTGTCCTCATGACTGCCAAGAACACAGATGTCTTTAGAATCACTAAATAACCATCTCATACAGTCTCTTCTCACTTTTAATGGTTCGAGTTCTTTATGTAGCCATCCACATAAGCTACCTATGTGCCTAGTTTCTTTAACACTGTTTTTCAAAACGCCTGTCTGGTCCGATGCAGAATAAATGCTGTTGACCCACAGGCTAAGTTTTTTCCCTCCTAATTTCAGTGCACGTGAAGAGGATTTGAGAATGTGATTGTTTCTTGTGATCCTTACACATCCTCGACTTAGATTTTTCAACAAAGGGTCTTTCTGGTTCGCCCTTTTGGACAAATGGCTGGATCGTAAGGAGTTAACATAGTTTAAGACTTGAAAGAGAAAAATGTTCCTAGCAAAAAAAGGCTTACAGCAAAATAATGAGTGCCAAGGTTGAAGCTTCTCTTTCTCTGCTTTAGCGCTAGAGCTGCATTATTCACAACTGCCAATCAGCTAATCTGAAAAGAATTTGTTCTCTACTGCATTTCTCCTTTATTGCTCCCACCCCACTGGTCTGGTGTACATTGCCTCCAGCTAGGAGGGTTTAGAAATAGCTCCTAAACAGACAACAAATGCTAGTCTGTGAATCGAAGGGCAGTGGACACTGCGGAGAGAAAGGGCTTTTGCTCACCCGCATTTCCTTTTCACATTTAGCCTTTGCTACTGCCGTCCTGAAAAGCTTGGGCTACTGCAAAAAGGAGAAATTGCCTGTCAATTTCTGAAAATTCAACACTGAGCTTTTACTGAAAATTCAGGGTGCAGGACTGGTTGCAGCTCCCTGGGATATTGGTAGTAGAAAAAAACAAAACAAAACAAAACCCTTTAACTCTATAGGGAATGAATTTTAACAAATTCTGTGGCTACTGCCTAACCTGAACACCATTATGTGTGAAGTGAGGGGATGAGACCTCATGATTTACAGTTGAAAACAAGAGCCCTGCAGATGAAGGTGAGATCCACGTTCTGCAATTACCCCTACATTGACATTTAGTGTCTTAACAAAGGCTTGCCCTGTTATTATGCCAAATGTGTGTGTGCATGCCTGAATGAGCAATGTTAGTAGACGTATAAAAATAGATATATGTATAAATAATTGGAGGGGTATCTTTTAACCAAGCAAGGAGTAATATCTTGGCTGGTTTGATTAAGGCCCCAGGGTACTTTTTTCCCCTTTGGTATATATTCATGAAGCACCAGTTAAGAATGTTGGAATTCATGTAGGTCTACTGGGGAGTAATTATCACTCAGTGTGTTAGCAGTGAAAAATCAGAGATCGTCGCCAGCTTTCCTCACTTCCAAAGCAAAGCTAAACATGCTCCCAGATTGAGTTAACTGGCTTTAGTTAATTTCTTGCACTGACTCACCAAGTGTCAATACAAGAGTGACACTGGCTTCCCCGTGCAGATATTGCCATTCTGAGGAAGACAGGACTCTGAGAGGCTCTTCGTTCTAAACCAGGAATTGCTGCGTGCTCCAGATGGGCACACATCCCAGGGTATGTCTAGCTGGCAGGCTCGCAGGGTGTGGACTGGGTCTGAGCTGGTGTGCTTTTGCTGAGGCTGTTCATTCCTGAGCTGAAGTACACAGATCTGGTCGGAGTATTTGGCGGGCTGAGGTGGATGCGCAGTAGACTTAGATGCAGGTGCTAGTTCTACTCCAATCTCACGTCAATCCAAGTAGACGCTGGGCTTCATTGCCGGCCCCAGGATCGCCGTCAGCCCCAGCACCCCATCTCTCAGCACAGCACCCTATGCTGCCAACCCAACCCCGCGTTCACTGCTGCCCTGCCATGACCCCCCCAGCCCCCCACCCTCCCCTTACCTCAAACCCACTGATCCGTTTCCTGCCACTCGCTAATCGCTTTTTGCTCCACAGCATCTCAGCCTCCTAGGGAGTAGTGGGAGCACAAGGCCATCAGGCAGGCAGCAGACTGCAGATCACGGACCATGGGTACCAAGTGTCAGGTACAACTCGGCTTCAAGTCAACCAAGCCCCAATGTAGCTCCAAGCAATGGGGCCGGAGTCAAGAGTACCAGTTATCCTGACGAGGAAATATAACTGAATCATTTAACAGACCCAGTGGCTCCTAAAACAGTTAAGTCCTTTTGTTTTTTGGTCAGACAGTTCATTTGTTAAGACATATGACTGAGAATCAACGAATGCATCATTTTATCCTCCTGAAAGAATTTCCTCCACTGCCACCATAACCTGATGTGTGTATATAATGCCATTTAAATGTGATTTCGTTACGAATGAACTGCATCCATGTGACTTAAGTGCACATGCCTAGGTGTGTGTCTATAAATATTATACCTAGAGAGGTAGAGAGGGAGAAGGGGCAGGGGCAGGGAGTGGGGGGTGTGGAGCCTGAGAGCGCAGGCGCGGGCACGGGACTGAAAGGGAAAAAAAAAATCCAAAGGACTCACTGCAATGCAGTTTTACATACAGGCCTGTAGAAGCAACCGGAATGTTATTAGACCATAAAAGCACATCAGGCTGATTTATGGTTTCTGATCAAGGTTTCTGTGAAAATTACTCTGCATCACCGGCTCAAGGTGACTGCTACCATTAATGTGTGGAAAATAAATGAGATGGGGAGGCTGATAGCACAGGAAGGAAGGGAAGCGCTGAGGCAGTTTATACAGCACAAGTTCCCCATTTTGTTTTACAGTGCAGAGAAGCCTGTCATCAAAATGATTGCTGTGGGGCAGGAGAGGCAATTCTTGGTAATTAGATCTTATGGCATGTAGCTGATGCTTTCTTATAGCGAATAGATCAGGGTGGTAGGACAAATGCCTGCTCACTGCATGCCTTCTTCTCTGTTTTCTGCTCATATTCAGATAGATAGCAGAGTTTAAATTGAGGAGGAAAAACATGGCAATACTGTTTTCCGGACTCCATTTGTTTCTACTCGTATTCATTCCCACTCTCCTGTGTTTCTGACTCTGTTTGTTTCCCATCCCCCCCCCCAAAATAGATAATCTTCCAAATTGGAGACTTTCCAAAAGAAGTGATGGCTGGAAATAGCTTATATATTATCTGATCGCCACAAAAGAGTTGCGCCGGCCTTTCCATGCCTGCCCTGTTCAGAATTTATCACCAAAGCATTTCATAGATGGAATGCCCAGCTGCTTGTTTAAGTGTAAACAAATACCATATATCCCAAGATTTTCATGTGAGATCGTTGCTGCAAAATGTATGAAAGCCGTTTGCTTGAAAAATGCCCTTCCCTCTTTTTTTTCTTTGCTCTTCTAGTCATTATGAACTCTGGCTGAGCATTTGCTTATATTGGGTATCTCCATATTGACTTAGAGTTGGGAATTAGAATCTATTCCAGGAGTTTGATTCTATACGCAAAGTAGAGAACCCTGCGTTTTGGAATGCTTGAGATGAAACCGAGTAGATTAAAGATTTTAAAATCTTTTTACTGCACCCCTTTCCTCAGCTCTTAAAATTTGCCCTCTGGTGCTTCTGTGTAGCATTCCACATCTGCAATGAGCTGGTGTCTGCTCTCACAGCTGGCTTCTGCTGCGGTGATGGCCATTAAGAGACACGACTTCAAGGAAACACACAGGCCAGAGAACACTCAGCCAATCTAGCCAGGAAAGAATGGAGACCTGCATTTCTCTTACTCTCGAGTTTTGAGTAGATTTTTCAATGACACATTCCACTCTAAATGCCCACCTTTAGATTATAGCAAGGCTAGATTGAGACTTCCATCCCTACACATGCAACACACACACACACTCTGGAATATTGATTGAGACAAATATTCAACATTGGTACTTCTTATACATGTTGTCAAGGATTCTGTTTCAGAAGCTCAACTCTAGTGGCTACCCTACCCCCCCTCCAAATTCAAACTACAAAAAGATTTAAATGAGGCAAGGGATCCTAGTATCCATACAGCGCTTAAAATTCTTCCAAAAGCTTTCACTGACATCACGTCATTTGATCATCATGACAGTGCCAAGAGATCACTAAAATTTTCATTATGATTTTGTTACAGATGGAGATGCAAGCTCAGAAAAACTCAGGTGTTTTGCCTGAGATCATTTCATTCACAGTAGTAGAGCCAGTCCTCATTTTCTTTACCTTTATCCAGGCTATTATTGTATTTTTTGTTTTGTTTTATTTTTGTTTTTGAAATCATTGTTCTGGGAGAAAACAGACTGCTGTTTCTATAGTGAGTCTCCTATAATCAAGAGGCAAGACACTAGGTGAGGCTCCTATTTTGGTGTGCTCAGCTTTATATGGACTAGAAAGTTTCTATAGAACCTTCTAGAACTTTTTTTTCTCCTCAAAATCTTGGTCATGAACCACACTGTTCAGAGATGAATAACCAGTCACAACCAACATCTTGGAAACAGAAAGGAACTCCCTTCCCATCTTCCATCTCCAAATCTCACCACCGACATACACATGTGTTTGCCCCTTACCCGCCCCCACGCCCCCCCACACACACAACCATTCTGTTTGAAAGAGAAAATTTTAAGAGAGGATACAGCAATTCTTAGGAGTATATGGGCATCCTAAATATAAGATTTAATTAAAATTTAGGACATCCTACATTTTCAGATTAACAATTAGCTCTGAAAATAGTTGCTAAACTCCATAAAGAGGCAAAGGCACAACTAGAGGTTCTAGACGGACATGTGCCAAAGTAGAGTGGCATCTGAGATGTGGCCAGATTACTGTTGCTTAATGGCCTGGCACAAGCTGAATGGATCTAATATACCTCCCTTCATATGGGGTTATCCCCTTATCATGCAGCTTCATTTAATTTGGCAGAAGCTACCTTTTACAATAAAAGATTCTACAATTTGCTAATTTCTTCAGCTCCAAAAGAATTATTGATCTTTGGAAAGGTTCATTTGTAAATTCAGGGATAATGGTAGGGTATTAGGAATTCTGGCACCCTCCATACGAGGGTATGGAAACGTTAGGGAGAAAAAGGCACATTCTTCCTTTAAAAGAAACAATGCTTTGCTTGAGAGATGGAGAGTTGATTGATCACAGAGCTCCCTCTTTCCAAAAAAAATCTATTTCCAAAATCTGTCCCTTTCATGATCTTAGTGTAGTTTATTGGATTCCTTTAGCCTGTTCCAGCTACGAAACTTGATCAGTGTTTCAGTAACTGTACTAGGCTTGGTGGAGAATTTTCAGTTCCAAATGTGGTAAAATCTCTTCCCTGACTAAAACTTCTATCTTCCCTGACTAAAACCTCAACATTTCCAACTCCTTCTTTCCCTCTTTTTGTCCTAGAAGATGAAATACTTGAGGATCAAAAAGAAACCAGAACCGCTGAGAAAAAAAACTGACTTTCAGTTGCACAGAAAATATTTGGAAAAGCTTAGGGTGGGACCACGCTAACAGTCACAACAAGGTGGAGGGGAAAATACAGTGCCACACTAGTGTCTGAGCCCAGTGACCAGCTGCTCTGAAGTCAGTCACCCGCAGGAAGCTCTGTGTGGATTAGAATATTTTTTGTGAATAATAATGAACACTCTATTATCTGACTTCCTACAAAAAGCCACTAAAACCTAATGCATGGCTAAGAGAAACACACAAATGTCCTGATGGCACATATTTGTGTGTTTTAGAGATCTAGTAAGTCAGAGGGGGAATGGCTAGAGATGGGGACACCTTTCCTTTCAACAAGATTCAGAGCTATCTACTCTCCTTTGCCCCAAGACAATAAGCAGAGTAGCTAAACAGCTTAAATCTTCAGTCTTCATAATGCACAGAGCAGACACTGTCTCCCTTCAGAGAACCCTGCCTTATATTTCCCATAATTGGCTAGAAATAAAATGCCACAATTTCTCTCCTCTAAGGAAACACATTGTGGTAGGTGTGTTTAAATTTAGGGCGATGGATGGAATCAATTTGCCTCTCAGCTCTTGAAGCCCAAAGCCCCAAGCCCATACATTTCCTTGGCAAATCAGTGCTTATACAATGGCTTTGTATTTTGTCATTTTTGCTATAAAAACACCCAATTTTTTTAAGTACTATAATTTTGAAAATTTCCATTTATTCCAGAAGACATCATCCAGTTGCCAATCAGACAAAAGAAGCCAGCCGAATGACAAAGCCTTTCAATAAGCTGGTCAGAATCTTTCTAGACTTTACATGATAAACACAGTTTACCTCAAGGAAGAATTCATTTTCCTTGTGTACTTTACTCAGTTTAGTAAACCTTTACAGAAAAACTTTCTAGCTATGAAGCTCTTGTGTGTGCAAGAGAACCCACCTCAAAATGTACCCTATTCCATAGAGTAGAAAGACAACTCACTTCTGTTAGCCATTTTTAGGATAATCAATTGTGGTAGGATATGAATGCACAAAGCTGTTTTGATACAGAAATTAAACTTTTCTTCCCTTCCTGTGTTGGAGAAGTTTAAAATTGAGCATCCCTTGCCTTCAAAGAGAAGAAAGTTTTTTTTTTTTTTTTTTGGTTAATTAACTGGTTATAAAGGCTCAACGCGAAGTGTTGCAAAAGAACCTGAAGAATAGTGAGGTATTATGGAGAACGCAAAAGAGAAAGGATCTGGGTACTTACTAAATATCTTAGATGAAAGCATAGAGGAAAAGACCTTGGGCTTTTTCTGTCAACCCAGAAAGAAATTCTTTCTCTTCTCACCAGAGAAAGGAAGGTTGGCAGGGGTGTATCTAGGCAAATAGGCATCCTTGGTCAGTGCCAATTTCACAAGCATGACAACATGATCCACAGGGAGCATGGCATCTTCCTAACAGACACCATTTGAGCATCCAGAAGCTTGGGAACTGGCTCAACACAGCAGATCATACAACCATCATGTGTCCCAGGTGTCAAATTGGTGTCCTTTCTATTATTTCTGGAGAGGATTTCCCTTTAATTCCAAACAACCACTTGCCTAGAGATGGCCCAGCTGGAGTGATGCTTGTTAGTTCTTAAATATGCTGGCTCTTCGTTAGACTTATCTTTTGCAAAACCACCATTCTTATACCACTAGGACCCTGACCACATAGTGGCTCAAGACAAGAAGTCTGACATCATGACTTAAAGGCAGCAATGAATAGAAATAAATAGAAACCCATTTGAGCTTAGGTAGTACTTTCACCTCTGAAGGAAATGAAATTCTTAGAATTCACAGGTAGTACGGCCCAGTTATCGGGGTAGGAGAACCAGTTGAGAGCCAAGAATATTCACTTGCCTAGAGAGTCCGCTGTGCATATTTCCACTGACAACCCACTGACATATTAGGTTGAACCATAAAAAATGTCAAATTGGGTTCAACCATTTTGGGTCTATTAAAATGGAAATTTTGTGTTATCTAACATAATCACAGAATATCTGGGGACTTGAGAAGCCAGCCAGTGATGGCTACAGCATTTCTATGGAAGAAGAACTAAACAAAATTATTCTGGTGGAGGAAGGAGGAGACATAAAAGGAACTTACAATGACACTTCATTTGCTTAGCAAACACACTGCTTTTACTTAGATCCCTTTCCTCCTGTTTTCACCTCACTATCCTTACCACTGACACTGATCCAAACTACGGTGCTAGCTCTTTCTATCACATACATGACTAAAAGCATACTTGTGGACTTTTATTTTTTAAACTTTGTCTTCAGGCTCTTTATTTTCTTTCTATACACTTCCTCTTGTATCACAATGGCTTTAACTATCACACCAAGACCTGAGATTCCCAAATCAACATCTATGCTTCCTTTCTTCCTCAAACATACCCACATTCCTTCAGGCTTTTTTTTTTTTTAATAATTTCATCTTTAAGTTCAACATGTCCCATTTCAAACTCTCCAGTTTCTTACTTTATTTGATCAGAGAGTAGTTCAATCCAAGCCCCATTACATGACTCTCAAATGTTTTTTTCCTGAGCTAGGTATTGCTGATTGAATGGAGCTGTGACCTGATTGCTCACATCACTCCTCTTAGTCACCCATGTGTGGAACTTCAAGTCACTTGTGATTTCTCCCTATCATCCTCTGTACCTTGTTACCAAGTCCTAAATTACCCTCCATCCACAAATCTCTTATGTCTTTTTATTAATTCAGCAGTAGTAAGTGCTTTTTATGTGCCACTCTCGTTACTATCTATTCCTTTCTATCTTTTCCTTCCCCTGGATGCTGCTGCACTTTAGGCCCTTATTGTCTTGGTTTTTTGTATTACCTTCCCAACTGTTTATCTTATTTTTCCTTCCCTTCCCCAATGTTCATCTATTTTATTTCTTAAATTCCACATACAAGTGAAATCATATGGTATTTGTCTTTCTCTGACTTATTTCACTTAGCATAATATACTCTAGTATACTCCAATTGTTCGTATCAAACCATCCCTACACTGCTGCCAAATTAATGTTTTTTATCATTTTTTTTTACATTTTATGAATCTGACCCAAAGATGAATGGTCATTTACCAAATGAAATGGAAAAAAAGAAAGAGGAAGGAAAATAAAAACTGGCACAAGGCTGGTCACCAAAGCAAGACAGAACGCCACAGTTATTGGGAAAATCACAATGTCCATAGTATTCCAAGGCAATGGCAGGCTCAGCCAGAATTCAGGCATAGACAGCATGAGAATTTCCAAGAGGAACAATCAAGTTTTCAATCTGATGCATTAGAAATAAAAATTAGAATAATGGGTAACTCCAGAGGTCATGGAGGGGTAGCCAATACTAAGCTGTGCTGGAAATAGGGGTGAAGATGCTGAGCCTGTTGAAATATTTTATGCTTTTTACTTAGTCTAGTATGAGAACTTGGCAGGGTTGTCTTGAGGGAGGAAGTAGATCCGGCCTTGTGGAACTAGGGAAATAATTCAAAGGCTGATAATCTTATTATTTCTCTGTTCAAAAACACTCACTGGTTTTTTATTGCCTTTAATTGTCAATGAAATCTTGACCATGTCCCTCAACCCAGCTTCCTGGCCTTGCTTTCAACAACTCCCCTACATATTCCTTGTAATCCATCCAACCTTCAAAATGCCTTCTTTTCCACTTTATGCCTTACTGGTTCCCTCTCCCTGATCTGCTCTTATTTCCTCAAAAATAGGATTCAGAATACTATCTGCCACTCAATTTCTGGGTTAGATCCCACCTCCTTCCAAAAGTTTCCCTGAATCAGATAGATAGGTGGAATTGCTTCCTCCTTGGGACTCTCCATTTCTCAGATTCATGCCATGTTGAAACCAAATTCTAAGGATATAACCAAATGCTCCCACATAGTATTCAGAAAAAATATAGTGATGTCTTTTTGTACTTGATATTATACAATGGCCATTTTGTGTTCATCTAGTCCCTTCTATGAAATTATAAGCATTTTTCCAAGCAGAGGTCATACATCAACTAATTTGTCCTTTATGGGATCTATCATAATGCCTCATAAAAAATAGGCCTCGATCAAGAATAATTTATTAAATTGTCTAATTGCAGTTGACCCTTAACAACATGGGTTTGAACTACATAGGTCTGCTTATACATGGATTTTTTTCAATAAATATATTGGAAAATATTCTTGAGATTTTCAATAATTAAAAAAAACCTCAGACTAATGTAGCCTAGAAATATATAAAAAATTAAGAAAGGTATATCATGGATGTATAAATGTATGCAGATACTAGTCTATTTTATCATTTACTACCATTAATACACACAAATCTATTATAAAAAGCTGAAGTTGATTAAATCTTACACACTTACAGACCATACATGATGCCATTTGCAGTTGAAAGAAATGTAAACCAATGTAAAGATGCAGTATTAAATCATAACTGCATAAAATTGTTGTAGATATGTATTACTATAATTTGTAGCCACGCCTTATTGCTATTGAGATGAGTTCGTGTTGCAAATATCAGCTTAAAATGGCATGTGACACTAATCATGTCCCCGTGAATAGTTCTTATCTCCAGTAAATTGCATATCATGGTAAAAAGTTCTCTCTCACAGTTCTCATTATTTTTCAACCTGTTTAGTGCAATGTCATAAACCTTGAAACCGTGAGACCCCATTTAGGGAGTACCACTTGTAATGTTGGAAATTCTCCCAAGAAGCAGAGGAATGTCAAGACGTTGCAAAATTTGAGTAGCTTTATGTGTACCATAAATTGAGGTCTACAACTGCAATTGCCCACCATTTTAAGACAAATGAAACCATCTTAAGGACAATTATAAAAAAAGAAAAGGAATCCATCACTGCAGCTATGCTGGCAAGGACAGAAACATCGCACTTTTTGCAAAATACCTTTTTGTCATATTAATATGCAGCTTTTATGGGTGCAAGACAGTTATAAGAAAGACATACCAATAGATTCACATAATTTAAGAAAAAGCAAAGTCATATGACAAACGAAAAGGAAAGTGAAGAATCTAAAACTGGAGAATTTAATGTCAGCAAAGGATGGTTTGATAATTTTAGAAAGAGGTTTGGCTTAATACATGGCAAGATAACAGGAGAAGCTGCTTCTGCCAACAAAGAGGCAGCAGATGAGTTCCCAGATACCATTAAGAAAATCATTGAGGAGAAAGGGTATCTGCCTGAAATGGTTTTTAATACAGAAGAAAGAGCCCTATTCTGAAAAAAAAAAAAAAAGTTGCCACAAAGGATATTTATTACTAAGGAAGAAACGTGAACATCAGGATTTAAGGCAGGAAGGCAGAGTCTAACTCTACTGCTTTGTGCAAATGCAGTCAGGTTTATGATCAGGACTACTGTTATCTGTAAAGCTGCTAACTTCCAAGCCTTGAAGGGAAAAAGATAAACACGAGCTGTTACGTTTTTTGGTTGTATAACAGGAAGTCTGGAGAAGAAGAACACTTTCTTTGGATTGGTTCCATCAATACTTTCTCCCTAACATCTAGGAAGTACCTTTCCAGTAAGGGACCACATTTTAAAGTTCTTTTGATATTGGACAATGCCCCTGGCCACCCAGAAACCCATGAGTTCAACACTAAAGGCACTGAAGTGGTCTACTTGCCCCTAAACACAATGTTTCTAATTCAGCTCTAGATCAGGGGTCATAAGAACCTTTAAAGCTCATAACACATAGTATTCTATGGAAAAGATTGTTAATGCTATGGAAGAGAACCCCAACAGAGGAAACATCATGAAAGTCTGGGAGGATTACACCATTGAAGATGCCATTATGGTTATAGGAAAAGCTGTAAAGTCCATCAAGCCTGAAGCAAAATATTCCTGCTGGAGACAACTGTGCCCAGATGTTGTATATGATTTTGCAGGATTTGAAAACAGCCAGTCAAGGAAATCATGAAAGAGGTTGTGGACATGGTTAAAAAAAAAAAAATGTGGGCAGTGAAGGGTCTCAAAGATGCAGATGTTGAAGAAATTCAAGAGCTAAGAGACACCACACCAGAGGAATTAACAGACAACTTGATGGAGATGAGTGCTTCTCAACCACTGCCAGATGATGAAGAGGAAGACATAGAAGAAGCAGGGACAGAAAACAAACATTAGACCATCTGGCAGAGAGGTTCTGATTATCCAAAACTGGTTTTGACTTCTTTTATGAAATGGACCCTTCTATGATACTGCCACTGAAATAAAGCAAACAGTGGAAAAAAAGATTGGTCCATATAGAAACATTTTTAGAGAAATGAAAAAGCAAAAAAGTCAGAAATGATGATGTATTTCTGTAAAGTCACACTGAAGGTGCTTGCCCCTCCTGCCTCCCCTTCCACCTCTGCCACCCCTGAGACAGCAAGACAACCCCTCCTCTTCCTCCTCCTCCTGAGTCTACTTAATGTGAAGACAAGAATAAAGACCTTTAAGATGATCCACTTCCACTTAATGAATAGGAAATAATCATGCTGTACAGTTAACAAACATCTGTTGTATATGTGTGTGAGTGCTTTCATGTGAATATCTAATAACAGTACAGCAAAAACTGTGAGATATTTTTGTGTCATCATCAGCATTGCCTAAGCAGTCATTGTATACAACACCTGTAAGATTTGTAAGGAAGTGGATATCCTATCCTAACATAGGTATAAGATTATATTTCATATAAAATTAATAATGTGTTTGTTTTCTTATGTTTTATAAGTTTGCTTTCAAAGAATTACATTACCATATAGTATGTCCCTTTCTCATAACTGGAGAAACTAGATATCAGCCTATCATCACAAGTAAATGGTTCTTAAAAAGTGTGACAATGTTTCCAATACTGTATTATGAATACAACTATAATACTGTATGGCATAAAATTTTATAATGATTCATTCATTAGTGTAACCTAGGCTACTGTGAAGCAATCATATCAATTATACTAGACTACCATAAAGCAATCACATTGCTACTTCATTATCAATGCATGAATCATTATATCTGTAAGAATTTTTTTCACATTATCTTTTCAGTCTTTGATGTCTAACATTAGCAATACATATAACATTTACAGTGTTTTATTTCATATAATATTGATGTAGGAACTGACAGATTATTCCTCTTATAAACAGGTGATGTAAACTTATAGACTTGATAAACATAGTACAGCACTATAAATGTATTTTCTCTCTATGATTTCTTAGCATTTTATTTTCTCTAGCTAACTTTATTGCAAGAATACAGTGTATAATACATATAATGTATAAAATATGTGTCAATCAACTGATAATGTTTCAGTCAGGCTTTTGGTCAATAGTAGGCTATTAGTGGTTAAGTTTTGGGGGAGTCAAAAGTTATACACAGATTTTTAACCCTGTGGCAGGTCAGTGCCCCTAACCCCCACACTGTTCAGGGGTCAACTGTATGTATTAAATTGTATAGCTCAAGTACCGAGCTTTCCTTAGATGGCGAATATAGATGTAGCACTTTGAATGAAAATCAATGCCCCAAGCCCCCACCTGCTGAAAGAGGTAAGGGTCTTTTTCAGAGTTCCCTTACACCAGCACTTCTGAGAATCTCCAGCAATGCCAACATGTGTCCATGATTTTTGATGGTCACTGAGTGCAACTGCTTCCCAATAAGAATCATGCAGCCCAGACACCACAGTATTACTAAAGAGCCATTCAAGGCTTGAATTCCAGTCCTAACTCTATCACTGCTGCTATCATAACTGGAGATCAGAAATCCTCATCATTGTTTTTTTGAAGTGATGAAGAGAAACCTTTTCTGTATTATGCTTAACTGATGAGAGTGGAGGTATGGGGGTGGGAGTGAGCCCTTGCATCAGGCCATAGAACTATAAAGCTTTATAGCAGCTATCGATAACTTTCACTCACTGTCACAGCTAGTAATACCATGGCTTCAGCCCGGGCTTTGTTAATCCCATAGATAGGTCACTCATGTCTAACCATCTGGTCTTGCTGTTGCTTTTAGGTGCCTGATTGCCTTACACCTTAGCACCATTGCTGCTCTCTCTGGTGCTTTTGCCCACTACTGTCACCACAACAGTGACTGGAGCTGGCAAGCCAATGACACCACCAGTATTGCTACTAGCCTTGCTGTAGAACATATAGTCCCTGGGTCCATTTGACATGAAGAAGTGTTACTTGACCAAGCTGCCTACTGCCATTGCTATGTAGCTCTTCACGCTTTCACCTGAGCAAAGACAGTCTGGTAAGAAATCTTATAACTGTTCTTTTGTATTCTCTTAGAATGTGTCCCTGCACAGTTGTCTCAGCTCCATTTAGTTCTTTAGTTTTGTATATGTGCATAGCTACATTCTCCCACATTTTCTCTGCCTGCCCCCCATCCCATCCTATCTGTGGCACGGTTGAGATGAATTCTGTTATCAGCCACCCAGCCAAACTAAAATCAATATTCCCTTTCTCCCTTTGGCCTACTTTGTTGGCTCACTATTTCAGTCTTCTTTTATCATTAAATTTCTCTCAGAGGCCCTATTTCCTTTCCTGAAAAGGCCTCCATTAGAGTTTAAAAAGTCTATATGATATGTGAATACATCCTGGAACCTCTTGGTGTCCAGGTCTGAGTCTTTTATTTTATCCCATGAGATCTCCCATCCCAATATAAATTAGTGAATGTAAGTGGTGTCGGGTATGGGGAGTGGCATTTGAGCCCTTTATCCTGACCATCCAAGATATCTATAATCACTGCCTATTAGACACTATTTTAAAAGTCTTCTGAATTCCCTGGAGAAGACCAAGGAACTTAAAATTGACCATTACTATGCTTGGCTATTCAGCAGAGTTCTGGTTGGTGCATATATAGGAGTTAACTACCTGGGCTAGGCAAAGAACCACCCAAAAGTATTAGAGGAAACAATGCAGGGCACTTTTGCAAAGAAGTAAAAACAACAAAACAAAAACAAACAAACTCAACCCATAATGAAGAGAATACTCAGTCAAAAGAAATGGACACAGAAGTAATACATATGTTAGAATTAACAGAGGACATTGAAATGGTTATTATAACTATATTTCATATGTTCAAAAGTTAATTAGAAATATGAAAGCTATGAAAAAGAGTCAAACAAAACTTCTTATAGATGAAAACTGTAATATCAGAGATAAAAATACACTGAATGGGATTATAGAAGATTAGATATTGAAAAAGGGAAGATTGAAAGATTAATGACCTTGAACACATAGCAATAGAACTGATTCAATAAAACACAGAAAATAAATTCAAAATGAACAATGAGCAATGGGAGAAGTTCAAGTGCCCTAATATACATGTGATTAAAATTCCCAAGAGAGAGAGGAAGAAATATTAGAAGAAATAACAGCTGATTTTTTTCCCAATTTTGAGGGAAACCATAAACACAGAAATCCACGAAGCTCCATGAATCTCAAGCACAAGAAACACAAACTACACCAAGACACATCATAGTCAAATAGGTCAAGACCAGTACTTAATAGCAAACTCTAATACCAGCAGGGGGGAAAGACCCATTATATGAAGAGAAACCTAGAAAGAGATGACAGCAAATTTCTAACTGAAAACAATATAAGTAAAGACAGTGGAGCAATAACTTTAAGGAACTAAAATTAAGAAATAATAATTGATAATCCTATACCCAACAAAAGTATCTTTCAAACTGAAAGTGAAATATTTTTTAAGAAATACCAAAATTAAGAAAATATATCATCAGCAGACTTGGACTATAAAGGAAATTTTCAAAGGCCTGAGACTAATATAATATTGTATTATTGTATTTCAACTATACCTCAATTTAAAAAAAAAATAAAAGAAGTCTTCAAGCAGAAGTAAAATGATACCAGATGGAGATACGGGCCTACACAAAGTAATGAAGAGACTGGAAATAATAGGACAGGGGCAAATATATAAGATTTCCATTTAATTAAATGTTGTTAAAAGATAATTTACTGTTTAGACAAAAAATGCAGTGTGGTATGAATAACATGTAAAAAAATTGAACATGATGACAGCATAGAGGCTTAAGGGGAGAAATTGAAATGTACTACTGTAAGGATCTTACACTGAATGTAAAGTTGCATAACACCACTTGAAGGTAATCTGAGTTAAAATTGTATGCTATAAATTCTAAAAGCTTTTTAGTTTGATGAAATCCCATTTGTTTATTTTAGCTTTTGTTTCCCTTGTCTGAGGAGACTGGTCAAAAAAATAAAATAGTGCTAAAATGGATGTCAAAGAGATTACTGCTTATATTTTCTTCTAGGGTTTTTTGGTTTCATGTCTTAAATTCAATTCTTTAATCCATTTTGAATTTTTTTGTATATGGCATAAGACAGTGGTCCACTTTTTTGGTTTGTGATTGCTGTTGTTGTTGTTTTGCAGGTAGTTGTCCAGTTTTCCCGGCACCATTTATTAGAAGGTCCTTTTCCCAATATATATTCTTGCCTCCTTTGTCATAGGTTAATTGACCATGTAAGTGTGGGTTTATTTTTGGACTCTCTATTCTATTTCATCCATCTTTGTGCCAGTTTTTGTGTCAGAACCATACTGTTTTAATTTATGGTATAGTTTGGAATCAGGAAGCATAATATCTTCAGCTTTCTTCTTAAGATTGCTTTGGCTGTTCTTTTGTGGTTTCATGGAAATTTTAGGGTTATTTGTTCTAGTTCTGTGAAAAAAGCCATTGGTGTTTTAATGGAGATTACACTGAATCTCTAGATTGGTTTGGGTAGTATGGACATCTCAACAATATTAATTCTTCTAATCCAGGAGCACAAAATATCTTTTCATTTATTTGTATTGTCTTCAACTTCTTTCATCAGGGTTTTATAGTTTGTAGAGCACAGGTCTTTGAACTTATTCCTACGTATTTCATTCTTTTTGATGCCATTGTAAATAAAGTGTTTTCTTAATTTCTCTGATAGGTCATTATTACTGTATAGAAATGCAAGTGATTTCTGTATGTTAATTTTGTATCATGCAACTTCACTGAATTCATTTATCTAATAGATTTTTTTTCATGGAGTCTTTAGAATTTTCTATATATAGTATCATATCATATGCAAATAATGAGAGTTTTATTTTTTCCTTTCCAATTTGAATGCCCTTTTATTTCTTTTTCTTTCCTGATTGCTGCAGCTGGGACTTCCAGTACTATGTTGAATAAAAGTGGAGAGAGGGGACAGCCTTGTCTTATTCCTGATATTAGAGGAAAAGTTTTCAGCTTTTCATTGTTGAATATAGTGTTGAATATGGTGTTAGCCTTAATTTTGTCATACATGGCCTTTATTATGTTGAGGTAAATTTTTTTCTATACCTACTTTATTGAAATTTTTTATAATAAATGGATGCTGAATACCGTCAAATGATTTTTCTACATTTATTGATATGATCATATGATTTTTATTCTTTGTTAACATGGTGTATAATGTTGAATGATTTGCAAATTATCGTTGATTTGTTGAACCATCCTTGTATCCCTGGAATAAATCCCACTTGATTGTGGTGTATGATACCTTTAATGTATTGTTGAATTCAGTTTACTAATATTTAGTGAGGATTTTTATATATGTGTTCAACAAAGATATTGGCCTATAATTTTTTTCTCTGTCATATTTTTGTCTGGTTTAGGCATCAGGATAATGCTGGCCTTGTAAAATGAGGTTGGAAGTGTTTCTTCCTCTTCAGTTTTTTGGACTAACTTTAGAAGGATAGATACTAACTCCTCTTTAAATGTTGGGTAGAATTCACCTGTGAAACTCTCTTATTCTGGACTGCTGTTATTTTTTTTTATTATTATGTTATGTTAGTCACCATACAATACATCATTAGTTTTTGATATAGTGATCCACGATTCATTGTTTTCGTATAACTCCCAGTGCTCCATGCAGTACATGCCCTCCTTAATACCCATCACTGGGCTAACCCATCCTCCCACCCCCATCTCCTCTAAAACCCTCAGATTGTTTCTCAGAGTCCACAGTGTCTCATGGTTAATCTCTCACTCCGATTTCCCCCTTCTTCATTTTTCCCTTCCTCCTCCTAATGTCCTCCATGCTATTCCTTATGTTCCAAAAATAAGTGAAATCATATGATAATTGACTTTCTCTGCTTGACTTATTTCACTTAGCATAATCTCCTCCAGTCCCATTAATGTTGATGTAAAAGTTGGATATTCATCCTTTCTGATGGCTGAGTAATATTCCATTGTATATATGGACCGCATCTTCTTTATCCATTCATCTGTTGAAGGGCATCTCGGCTCTTCCCACAGTTTTGCTACTGTGGAAATTGCTGCTATGAACATTGGGGTGCATATAGCCCTTCTTTTCACTACATCTGTGTCTTTGGGGTAAATACCCAGTAGTACAATTGCTGGGTCATAGGGTAGCTCTATTTTTAATTTTTTGAGGCACCTCCACGCTGTTTTCCAAAGTGGCTGTACCAACTTGCATTCCCACCAACAGTGTAAGAGGGTTCCCCTTTCTCCACAACCTCTCCAACATTTGTTGTTTCTTGCCTTGACAGTTTTTGTCATTCTAACTGGTGTAAGGTAAAGGTGGTATCTCAGTGTGGTTTTGATTTGAATTTCCCTGATGGTTAATGATGATGAACATTTTTTCATGTGTTAGCCATTTGTATGTCTTCTCCCATTCCGTGGGTTGCCTCTTTGTCTTGTTGACTGTTTCCTTTGCCGTACAGAAGCTTTTTATCTTGATTAAATCCCAGAAGTTCATTTTCGCTTTTCTTTCCCTTACCTTTGTGGACGTGTCTTCAAAAAATTTGCTGTGGCCGATGTTGAAGAGGTTACTGCCTATGTTCTCCTCTAGGATTTTGATGGATTCCTGTCTCACATTGAGGTCTTTCATCCATTTTGATTTTATCTTTGTGTGTGCTGTTAGAGAATGGTCGAGGTTCATTCTTCTGTATATAGCTTTCCCATTTTCCCAGCACCATTTATTGAAGACACTGTCTTATTTCCATTGCATATTTTTTCCTGCTTTGTTGAAGATTATTTGACCATAGAGTTGAGGGTCCATATATGGGCTCTCTATTCTGTTTCATTGGTCTATGTGTCTGTTTTTGTGCCAGTACCGTGCTGTCTTGGGGATCACAGCTTTGTAATATAGCTCGTAGTCAGGCAACGTGATGCCCCCAGCTTTTTTTTTCTCTTTCAACATTTCCTTGGCGACTCGGGGTCTTTTCTGATTCCATACAAATTTTAGGATTGTTCCAGCACTTTGAAAAATGTCATTGGAATTTTGATTGGGATGACATTGAAGGTATAGATTGCTCTGGGTAACATAGATATTTTAACAATGTTTATTCTTCCAATCCATGAGCATGGAATGTTTTTCCATCTTTCTGTGTCTTCTTCAGTTTCTTTCATGAGTGTTGTGTAGTTCCTAGAGTATAGATCATTTACCTCTTTGGTTAGGTTTATTCCAAGGTATCTTATCATTTTGGTGCTATTGTAAATGGAATCGTTCCTCTAATTTCTCTTTCTACAGTTGCATTGTTAGTGTATAAGAAAGCAACTGATTTCTGTGCATTGATTTTGTATCCTGCCACATTACTGAATTGCTGTATGAGTTCTAGTAATTTGGGGGTGGAGTCTTTTGGGTTTTCCACATAAAGTATCATGTCATCTGCAAAGAGAGAGAGTTTGACTACTTCTTTGCCAATTTGAATACCTTTTATTTCTTTTTGTTGTCTGATTGCTATTGCTAGGACTTCTAGTACTATGTTGAACAATACTGGCAAGAGTGGGCATCCTTGACGTGTTCCTGATCTTAAGGGAAAGGCTCTCAGCTTTTCCCCACTGAGGATGATATTCGCTATGGGTTTTTCATAGATGGATTTTATGAACTTGAGAAATGTTCCCTCTATCCCTATACTCTGAAGAGTTTTAATCAGGAAAGAATGCTGTATTTTATCAAATGCTTTTTCTGCATCAATTGAGAGGACCATATGGTTCTTCTCTCTCCTCTTATTAATGTGTTCTATCACATTGATTTGCGAATGTTGAACAACCCTTGCATCCTGGGCATAAATCCCACTTTCTCGTGGTGGATGATCCTTTTAATGTATTGTTGGATCCTATTAGCTAGAATTTTGCTGAGGATTTTGGAATCCATATTCATCAGGGCTATCAGTCTGAAACTCTCCTTTTTGATGGGGTCTTTGCCTGGTCTGGGGATTAAGGTAATGCTGGCCTCATAGAATGAGTCTGGAAGCTTTCCTTCTGTTTCTATTTTTTGAAACAGCCTCAGGGGAGTAGGTATTATTTCTTCTTTGAATGTTTGGTAGAATTCCCCAGGGAATCCATCAGGCCCTTGACTCTTGTTTTTTGGGAGGTTTTTGATCACTGCTTCAATCTTGTTACTGGTTATTGGCCTCTTCAAGTTGTCAATTTCTTCCTGTTTCAGTCTTGGCAGTTTATAGGTTTCCAGGAAGGCCTCCATTTCATCCAGATTTCTCAGTTTATTGGCATATAGTTGTTGATAATAATTTCTAATAATTGTTTCTATTTCCTTGGTGTTAGTCGTGATCTCTCCCCTGTCATTCATAATTTTATTAATTGGGGTCCTTTCTCTTTTCTTTTGGATATGTTTGGCCAGTGGTTTATCAATCTTATTAATTCTTTCAAAGAACCAGCTTCTAGTTTCATTGATCTGATCTCCTGTGTTTCTGGTTTCTAATTCATTGATCTCTGCTCTAATCTTAATTATTTCTCTTCTAATGTGTGGCTTAGGCATCATTTGTTGCTTTTTCTCTAGTTCTTTAAGGTGTAGAGTCAGTTGGTGAATTCAGGATTTTTCTATTTTTTTGAGTGAGGCATGGATGGCTATATATTTCCCCCTTAGGACTGCCTTTGCAGTATACCACAGGTTTTGGACCAATATGTTTTCGTTCTCATTGGTTTCCATGAATTGTTTAAGTTCTTCTTTGATTTCCTTGTTGACCCAAACATTCTTAAGCAGAGTGGTCTTTAGCTTCCAAGTGTTTGAATTTCTTCCACATTTTCTCTTGTGATTGAGTTCCAGTTTTAAAGCATTATGGTCTGAGAATTCGCAGGGAATAATCTCAGTCTTTTGGTATTGGTTGAGACCTGATTTGTGACCCAGTATATGGTCTATGTTGATTTCCTGCTTAGATGATCTGTCTATTGCTGAAAGTGGAGTATTGAGGTCTCCTACAATTAACGTATTGTTATCAGTATGACTCTTTATTTTGGTTAACAGTTGGTTTATGTAGATGGCTGCTCCCATGTTGGGGCATAGATATTTACAATTGTTAGATCTTCCTGTTGGATAGACCCTTTAAGAATGATATAGTGTCCTTCTGTGTCTCTAACTACAGTCTTTAGTTTAAAATCTAATTTCTCTGATATAAGAATGCTACCCCAGCTTTCTTTTGAGGTCCGTTGGCATGGAAGATGGATCTCCATCCCTTCACTTTCAGTCTGAATGTATCTTTAGGTTCAAAATGAGTCTCTTGTAGACAGCATATGGATGGGTCCTGTCTTTTTATCCAATCTGCAACCCTGTGCCGTTTTATGGGAGCATTTAGCCGTTCATGTTGAGAGTGATTATTGAAAGATATGAATTTATTGTCATCATGTTGCCTGTGAAGACCTTATTTTTATAGATTGTTCCTGTAAATTTCTTTTCTATATCACCCTTGGGGTCTTTCTCTTTTTATAGAACCCCCCCTTAATATTTCTTGCACAGCCGGCTTTGTGGTCACATATTCTTTCAGTTTCTGCCAGTCTTGGAAGCTCTGCATCTCTCCATCCATTCCAAATGACAGCCTGGCCAGATAAAGTATTCTTGGCTGCATGTTCTTCTCATTTAGTACCCTGAATATGCCTTGCCAGGCCTTTCTGGCTTGCCAGGTCTCTGTGGATAGGTCTAATGTTATTATGATGTTCCTCCCTCTGTATGTAAGGAATCTCTTCCCCCTAACTGCCCTTAAGATGGTTTTCTTGGTTCTAAGATTTGCGAGTTTTACTATTACATGCCAGGATGTTGGCCTGTTTTCCTTGATCTTGGGAGGGGTCATCTCTGCCTCTAGGACATGAATGTTTGTTTGATTCCCCAGATTAGGGAAGTTCTCAGCTATGATTTGCTCAAATATGTCTTCTAGTCCTCTCTCTCTCTCTCCACCCACTCAGGGATTCCAATAATTCTAAAACTGGAACGTTTCATGGTGTCATTTATTTCTCTGATTCTAGTTTCATGGATTCTGAGTGCCTTTCCCTGGCCTCCTCTTTTCCCTTTTTATCTATTAAATTGTCTTCCAGGTCACTATTTCATTCTTCTGCCTCGCTTACCCTAGCTGTTAGATTATCTAGATTAGATTGGGTCTTATTGATAGCATTTTTAAGTTCTGCCAATTCAGCTTTCATTTCTGCCCTTAGAGACTCTATGTTGCCATTAATCAATTTCTCCATTCTAGCTATTGTCTTCACAATTGCTAGCCTGAATTCCATCTCTGATATCTTGGGTATGTCTGAATCCATTTGTAAATCTGTGGCATAAATCATAATCTCTGAGTCTTTCCTATTTGGGGGTTCCTCCTCCTAGTCATTCTGTTGAGGGGTGGTTGAGGGAATGTATCAAGTCCAAATTATTGACCACAACCCAAGCAAGATGCACCTGTTTTCTAGAGACTTTAGGGTTGCTGGTCTCTTGTTTTCCCAGCCTGTCTTCTGGGGGAGCGTCCTGCCCTGCTATTACTCAGGCAACCCTGTTTGGCAGAGTTGCCCTGCCCCTGTGGTGGGGGATGGGCTCAGCAGGAATCAGTTTTGGGGGGCTTTTGTTCTCTGGCAGCTTTCCCTGGTGGCTTTCCACGTCTCTTCCGAGAGTCAGAGCAGAAGAGACCGTTTCCAAACCTCTGCCTCAGAGCAGAGAGATCGCCGTCTGTTCTTCAGTGAGCTCTCCAGCCCACACTATCCCCATTTCTGTCTGTGCTGCCCTAAACTGCAGCATCCTGGGTTGTGCACCCCTCCACAGTGCTCCCAGTCCTGCTCCAGGTCAGGGCTCCTCTCTGCCCTTTGTGCTTCTAAAACCACCAGCTGCTCCCAGTTCGCAGGTGCGACCCCGCTGCTCCGGGTTTCCATCTGGGTGGCTGCCCTAAAGTCCTTTCCCTGCAGCTACTGGTCTGCAAGTCTGTGCCCGGTCCCCAGTGCGGGAGGCTGTCACTCACCAGCAGTGCAGGATCTCCACGGCCAGGCTCCCTCCTGCTGCCGTTTATCCTCCGATATCTGCCCACAGAATCACAGCTCCCCGCTTCGTACCTCAAAATCAGCCACCTGCAATATTCTGTTTGTGGAGATCCAGATTATCTTCTTACATCTCAGGCTGATTTCATGGGTGTTCATAGTGGTCTGGTAGATATCCAGCTCATTTCTGGGGACCAGGTGGAATAGGGTCCCCTATTTCTCCACCATCTTTCCTCCCCTCACAACTTCTTTTTAATTACTTTATTTGGGCCCTCTTTTTTTTTCTTGATGTGTCTGACTAGAGGCTTATCGATTTGTTTATCTTTTCAAAGAACAAGATTTTAGTTTTATTGATCATTTCCATTGTTCTTTTAGTCTCTATTTCCATTCTCATCTATATTGTTTCCCTCTTTTTACTTCCAGTTTTGTTTTCCTATTTTTCTAGTTCTTTAAAATATAAAGTTAAATTGTTTATTTGGGATTTTTCTTGTTTCTTGAGGTTAGCCAATATCACTATGAACTTCCCTCCGAGAACTGCTTTTGCTGCATTCCATAGATTTTAGAATGTGAGTTTCCATTTTCACTTGTTTCAGGGATTTTCATTTATTTCCTCTTTGATTTCTTTCTTGACCCATTGGTTGTTTAGTAGCATGTTGTTTAATATCCACATACCTGTGTTTTGTTCAATTCTTGTGACCGATTTCTAGTGTCATACCATTGTGGTCAGAAAAGACATGCTTGATATGATTTCAATCTTCTTAAATTTACTGACTTATGTTCAATATATATACATATGAACTATTTTGTTAGCTAACCTGTGATTTATCCTGGAAAATGTTGCATGTGCACTTGAAAAGAATGTATATTCTGCAGTTTTTGTATGAAATCATCTGTATCTATTAGGTCAATCTGGTCTAATGTGTGGTCCAATATTTTCTTATTGATTTTCTGTCCAGATGATCTATCCATTGATGCCGGTGGGGCATTAAAATCCTCTGTTATTATTGTATTATTGTCAATTTCTCCCCTTATGTCAGTTAATATTTACGTTATATATGTAGGTGTTCCTATGTTGGGTGCATAAATATTTACAAATGTTATATCCTCTTTTTGGATGGAGACATCTATCATTATATAATGTCCTACTTTTTGTTACTGTCATTCTTTTAAAGTCTAATTTCTTCTGATATGAGTATTGCTGCTCCAGCTTTCTTTTCATTTCCACTTGCATTTAACATTTTTTCCACTCTTTCACTTTTATTCTGCATGTTGTTAGGTCTGAAATGAGTCTCTTATAGAAATCATACAGACAGGTGTGATTTTTTATCCATTCTGTGAACTTACATCTTTTGATTAGAGCACTTCATACCATTTACATTTAAAATAATTATTGATAGGTGTGTACTTACTGCCATTTTCTCTTTTTCTGGTTGTTTTTGTACTTCTCTGTTCCTTTCTTCTTCTCTTGGTCTCTTCCCTTGTGGTTTAATGATTTTTTTTTAAATTGAAGTATAAATGACATACACTGTTACTTTAGTTTCAACGACATTACAATCATTTCAGTAACTACCACATAGTTATTTGCCAACTGCTATGCTCACCACAAGAAAGATACCATCAGTCACCATACATGCTATTACAATACCATTGAATATATTCCCTATACTGTACCTTTTACCCCATGATTTACTCATTTCATAACAGAAGACTGTATCTTCCACACTCCTTTACCCATCTCCCTGCTTCCCTCCCCTCTGGCAACTTCCAGTTTGTTCTCTCTGTATCTATCAGTCTATTTCTGTTTTGTTTGCTTTTTAGATTCCACATATAAGTGAAATCATATGGTATTTGTCTTTCTCTGACTTACTTTACTTGGTATAATACCATCTAGGTACATCCATGTTGTTCAAAGGGCAAGATCTCATCCTTCTTTATGGTTGAGTAATATTCCTCTGTGTGTGTGTGTGTGTGTATTCTACCTCTCTGTCCATTCATCTATCTATGGATATTCCAGTTGCTTTCATATCTTGGTTATTATAAATAATGCTGCAATAAACATAGGGTTGCCTATGTCCATTCAAATTAATGTTTTCATTTGCTTTGTGTAAATAGTAGTGAAATTACTGTATTGTGTGGTATTTGTATTTTTAATTTTTGATAGAGCCTCCATATTGTTTTCCACAGTGTCTATACTGATTTACATGTCCACCAACAGTGCACAAGTGTCCCTGTTTCTCCATATCCTTGCCAACGCTTATTTCTTGTCTTTTTGATTCTAGACAGTCTCGTTGTTGTGTAATACCTCATGGTTTTGATTTGCATTTCCCTGATGATTAGTAGTGTTGAGCATCTTTTCATGTGTTTGTTGGCCATCTGTATGTCTTCGTTGGAAAAATGTCTATCCTCTGTCCGGTTTTTAATTGGATTATTTGGTTTTAGGTCTCAAGTTGTATAAATTCTATATATATATATTGGGTATTAACTCATGTGATATATCTTTGGCAAATATCTTCTCCCATTCTGTTGTTTGCCTTTTTGTTTTGTTGATGGTTTTGTTTGCTATGCAAAACTTCACTTTGGTGTAATCCCAATAGTCTATTTTTGCTATTTTTCCCCTTGTCTGAGGAGACATATCTAGAGAAACATTGCTATAGCCTATGTCAAAGATATTATTGCCTATGTTTTCTTCTAGGAGTTTTATGGTTTCATGTCTCACATTTAAGTCTTTAAACCATTTTGAGATTATTTTCATGTATGGTATGAGAAAGTGGTTCAGTTTCATTCTTTTGCATGTAGCTATCACATTTTTCCAGCACCACTTATTGAAGAGGCAGTCATTTCCCCATTGTATATTCTTTCCTACATGTTGTAGATTGACCATATTAAGTGTGGGTTTCTTTCTGAGCTCTCTGTCCAGTTCCATTGAGCTATATGTCTATTTTTGTAACAGTACCAGTCTGTTTTGATTACTATAACTTTCTAGTATATCTTGAAATCTGGGATTGTGATACTCCCAGCTTTGTTCTTTTTTTTCAAGAGCATTTTGGTTATTAGGGATTCTTTGTGTTTCCATAGAAACTTTAGAATTATTTTTTCTAGTTCTGTGAAAAATGCTATTGGTGTTTTGTTAGGGATTGCAGTCAATCTATAGATTGCTTTGAGTAATGTGGGCAGTTTAACAATATTAACTTTTCCAATCCATGAGCATAGACTATCTTTCCACTTGTTTTGTCTTCAATTTATTGCACCATTATTTCAAAGTTTTCAGAGTACATGTCTTTCACCTCCTTGGTTATGTTTGTTCCTGGGTATTTTATACTTATTTTATTCTCAGGACAATTGATAATGGAATTTTTTCTGAATCCTCTTTCTGCGACTTTGTTATTAGCATATATAGAGACACAACCATTTCTGTGTATTTTCTATCCTGAGCTTCACTGAAAACTTCCAGAAAAATGAATTTAGTAGAATCTTTAGGGTTTTCTATAGATAGTATGTTATCTGCAAATATATAAATTTGGGTGCTTTTTATTTCTTGATTGATTGCTGTTGCTGGGACTTCTAGTACTATGTTGAAAAAGAGTAGTGAGAGAGAACATCCTTGTCTTGCTCCTGATCTTAGTGGAAAAGCTCTTAGTTTTTCCCCCATTGATGCTAGCTGTAGGTTTAAATATATCACCTCTATCATGCTGAGGTATGTTCCCTCTAAACCCAATTTTTTGAGAGTTTTTATGAATGGATGTTGAATTTTGTCAAATGCTTTTTCTGCATCTACTGAGATGATCCTATGATTTTATCCTTTACTTTGTTAATGTGGTGTATCACATTGATTTGCAAATATTCACCCATCCTTGCATTCCCAAAATAACCCCACTTTCTAATGGTGAATGATCCTTTTAATGTATTGTTGAAAGTGCTTTGCTAAAATTTTGTTCATGAATTCTTCTTCTGTGTATGTAGTTTTCCTTTTTTTTTTTAATTTTTTTTAAAGATTTTATTTATTTATTTGAGACAGAGAGAATGAGAGACAGAGCATGAGAGGGAGGAGGGTCAGAGGGAGAAGCAGACTCCCTGCCGAGCAGGGAGCCCGATGCGGGACTCGATCCCGGGACTCCAGGATCATGACCTGAGCCGAAGGCAGTTGCTTAACCAACTGAGCCACCCAGGCGCCCCTGTAGTTTTCCTTTTTATTTGTAGTGTCCTTGTGTGGTTTTGGTATCAGGGTAATGCTGGTCTTATAGAAGTCATTTGGAAGTTTTCCTTCCTCTTCTATTTTTTTTTTTTTTTTTTGGAATAGCTTGAGGAAAACAGGTATTAACTCTTCCTTAAATTTTGGTAGAATTCACTTTTGAATCCGTCTGGTCTTGGACTTTTGTGTCTTGGGAGTTTTTCTTTTTTTTTTATTACAAATTCAATTTTGTTACCAGTAATTGGTCTGCTCAAATTTTCTATTTCTTCTTGATGTTTTGGAAGACTATGTTCCTTTTGTTCTAGAACGTCCAATTTTTTTGGCATATAATTTTTCATAGTATTCTAATTCTTTGTATATCTGTGGTATCAGTTGTTACTTCTCTTTCATTTCTGATTTTATGTATTTGTGTCCCATCTCTTTTTTTCTTGATGAGTCTGGCTAAAGGTTATCAATTTTTTTTTTTTTTCCACAGAACCAGCTCTTGGTTTCATTGATCTTTTCTATTGTTTTTGCTTTGTTTTGTTTTTTAGTCTCTGTTTATTTATGCTCTAATCTTCATTATTTCCTTTCTTCTACTATCGCTGGATGTTGTTTATTCTTTTTCTAGTTACTTAAGGTGTAACGTTAGATTTATTTGAGGTTTTATTTCTTGAGGTAGGCCTGTATTGTTGTGTAAATTTCCCTCTTAGAACTGCTTCTGCTGCATCCCAAAGATTTTTGGACCATTCTGTTTTTTGTTTCATTTGTCTCTATGTATTTTTTTTTTTAATTTTTTCTTTGATTTCTCCATTCACCAATTAGCTGTTTAGTAGCATGTTATTTAGCCTCCACATGTTTGTGTTTTTTTCCAGTTTTTTTTTTTTTTGATTGATTTCAAGTTTCATACTGTGTGGTTGGAAAAAATGCAAGATATGATTTCAGTCTTTTTCAATTTATTGAGACATGTTTGGGGGCCGACCATGTGATATATCCTGGAAAATATTCCATGTGCACTGCAAAAGAATGTGTGTTTTGTTTTTTTGGTGAAATGTTCTGTATAGATCTGTGAAGTCCATATGGTCTAACGTTTCATTTAAAGAGTGTTTCCTTCTGATTTTCTGCCTGGATGATCTATCCATTGATGTAAATGGGGTGCTAGAGTCCCCTACTATTATTGTATTACTGTCAATTTTTCCCTTTGTTCTGTTAATATTTGCTCTATATATTTAGGTGCTCTAATGTTGGGTGCATAGATATTTACAATTATTATATCCCCGTGTTTGGTTGACTCATCTTTATGTAATTGTCCTTTTTTCCGTATTACAGTCTTTGTTTTAAAGTCTTTATTTTTTGATATAAGTATTGTCACCCTAGATTTTTTTTTCTTCTCTTTGCATGGTATATCTTTTTCATCTTTTTTTTTTTTCAGTCTGTGTCTTTAGGTCTGAAATGAGCCTATCGTGAGCATCATGTAGATGAGTCTTTTTTTTTTTTTAATCCATTCTGCCACCTATGGTCTTTTGATTGGAATATTTAGACCATTTACATTTAAAGTAATTATTAATAGGTATGTAGTTACTGCCATTTTGTTAATTGTTTTCTAGTGGTTTTTGTAGTTCTTCTCGTAACTTTCTTTTGCTCTCTTTTCTTGTGACTGCTGACTTTATATGGTGTTATGCTTGGCTTGTAATCAGGGCTCCTCTCTGCCCTTTGTGCTTCTAAACCACACATGGCTGATTTCACAATTTTTGTCTTTTAACACTCATACTAGCTTTTAAGTGGCTGACTCACTGCCTTTACCATATATATTTGCCTTTACTGGTGATATTTCTTTTTTTCCATATATTTTCTAATTTTTCATTATGGCCTTTTCTTTTCCACTTGAAGAAGACCCTTTAGCACTTCTTGCAAGGCCAGTTTAGTGGTAATGAATTCTTTTAGGTGTTGCCTGTCTGGGAAACTCTATTTCTCCCAGTTTTCCTCTTTCAGCATTTGAAATATATCCTGCCACTCTCTTCTGGCCTGCCAAATTTCTTATGAAAAATCAGCTCATAGGGCGCCTGGGTGGCTCAGTTGGTTAAGTGACTGCCTTTGGCTCAGGTCATGATCCCGGAGTCCCTGGATTGAGTCCCACATCGGGCTCCCTGCTCAGCAGGGAGTCTGCTTCTCCCTCTGATCCTCCCCCCTCTCATGTGCTCTCTCTCATTCTCTCTCACACAAATAAATAAATAAAATCTTTAAAAAGAAAAATCAGCTCATAGTCTTATGGAAGTTTGCTTGTGTATGACTGTTTTTCTCTTGCTACCTTTAAGATTCTCTCTATATCTTGAGGAATTCTTAATCGCAGGAAACAAACTGAGGGTTGCTGGAGTGGGGGTGGGGTGGGAGGGATGGGGTGACTGGGTGATAGATACTGGGGAGGGTATGTGCTCTGGTAAGTGCTGTGAATTGTGCAAGACTGTTGAATCTCAGATCTGGACCTCTGAAACAAATAATGCAATATATGTTAAGAAAAAAAAAAAGAAGAAGAAGAAGAAGGTAGCAGGAGGGGAAGAATGAAGCGGGGGAAATCGGAGGGGTAGACGAACCATGAGAGACGATGGACTCTGAAAAACAAACTGAGGGTTCTAGAGGGGAGGGGGGTGGGAGGACGGGTTAGCCTGGTAGTGGGTATTGAGGAGGGCACATTCTGCATGGAACACTGTGTGTTATGCACAAACAATGAATCATGGAACACTACATCTAAAACTAATGATGTAATGTAGGGGATTAACATAAGAATAAAAAAAAGATTCTCTCTATATATTTACCTTTTGTCATGTTAATTATGTCTTGATGAGGGTCCCTTTGGGTTTGTCACTCTTGGGACACTGTAATTCCTGGACTTGGATGTTTGTTTTCTTCCCCACGTGAAGAAAGTTTTCAGCCACTGTATCTTCACATAACTTTTCTGCCCTTCTCTCTCTTCTTCTTTTAGGACCCTTATAATGCAAATGTTAGTATGTTTGATGCTGTCTTGGAAGTTCCTTAAAGTATTCTATTTTTTTTAATTCTTTCTTCTTGGGTGCCTGGGTGGCTCAGTTGGTTAAGCGACTGCCTTCGGCTCAGGTCATGATCCTGGAGTCCCGGGATCAAGTCCCACATTAGGCTCCCTGCTCATCAGGGAGTCTGCTTCTCCCTCTGACCCTCCCCCCTCTCATGCTCTCTCTATCTCATTCTCCCTCTCAAATAAATAAATAAAATCTTTAAAAATAAATAAATAAATAAATAAATAAATAAATAAATAAATAAATAAATAAATTCTTTTTTCTTTCTGCTGCTCTAATTGGGTGCTTTCCTACCCTGTATTCTAGATCACTGACCCATTCTTCTATATCATATAATCTGCCCTTGATTCCCTTTAGCTTATTTTCCATTTCAGTTATTCTATTTTTCAGCTCTGATTTGTCCTCTCAAATATATTTTAACTGTTTATTGAGGTTCTCACTGTCTTTCTCCATTCTTCTCCTGAGTTTAATGAGCATCTTTTTATCCATGACTTAGAACTCTGTATCAGGAAAATTACTTATCTCCATTTCATTAGGGTGTTTTTTTCTGAAGTTTTATCTTTTGCTTGGAACATAGTCCTCTTTCTCCTCATTTTGTTTGACTTTGTGTTTGTCTGTGAATTAGGCAGAAGAGCTACTTCTCCTGGCCTTAAAGGTTGGCCTTCTGCAGAAACATCCCCTCTGTAGATTGCATGTCCCTGGCAGTTTTGCTGGGATGGCTGCAACAGGAGTGGCTGCAGGCTGGGGAATTCAGGGAGCTCAGTTCCAGGGAAACCTTGATGGGACAGATGAAGCTATAGCAAGTGTGATCCGGGGTGGGGAGGGTGTCCCAGGGCATTCAGTGCTGGGGCCACTCTGGTGGGATGGCAGGTGCTGGAGCAGTTGTGGGCCTAGGACCCAGGGCAGGCTGTAAGAGCTGTCTTGGAGGCAACAGCTGAAGCTGGTGTGGGGTATGGTCCTGGGACTCACTGGAATGGCCCTGGTATGCCAGCTAAGCCTCCTGAACCATATTCCATTCCACATTATCAATGTGGAATAGGAATATTAAAAAACTGAGCTTGCCAGCACCTGTGATTCAAGAAAGACTTGCAGCAGTTTCCTGCTGCTAACTCTAGAGCTAGCAAATGGATTTCCTTCACTTACACTCTAGTTGCCCATTTATTTACTTATTTTTGAATTGTAATCCTTTTTTTTAATTGACCATAACTGACATAAAATGTTATATTAGTTTCACATATATACCATATTGATTCAACAATTCTATACATTACCTAATGTTCACCACAGTAAGTAACCATCTGCCATGATACAATGTTATTATTGACTATATTCCCTATGCTGTACTTTATATTTTTGTGACTGCTTTATTTTAAAACTGGAAGTTTACACCTTTCAATCTCCTTTATCTGTTTTGCTCATTCCCCCACCACTTCTCATTTGACAATCACCAGTTTTTTCTAAGAATCTGTTTCTAGTTAAATTGTATGGTATTTGTCTTTTTCTGACTTATCTTACCTAGCATAATACCCTCTAGGTCCATCCCTGTTGTCACAAATGGCAAGATTTCATACTAAGTAGTATTCCATTGTGTGTATGTATGTGTGCATCTTCTTTATTGATTTCTCTATCAATGAACACTTGGATTGTTTCTATATCTTTGCCCCTGTAAATGTTGCAATAAGCATAAGGATGCATTTAAAATTAGTGTTTTCATTTTCTTTGGGTAAATACCCAATAATGGAATTATTGAATCACATGGCATTTCTGTTTTTAATTTTTTGAGAAACCTCATTACTGTTTTCTACAGTAGTTGTACCTATTTACATTCCCCCCAACAGCTCAGTGAAGGTTCCCTTTTCTCCACATCCTTGCCAATACTTGTTATTTATTGTCTTTTTTATTCTAGACATCCTATTTGATATTAGGTGATATGTCATTGTGATTTTTGATTTGTATTTCTTGATGATTGTGGTGTTGAATATCTTTTAATATATCTGTTGGCCTCCTGTAGGTCTTCTTTGGAAAAATGTCTTTTAAAGTCCTAAGCCCATTTTTAATCAGATTTTTTGGGTTTTTTTTGTTTGTTTGTTTGTTTGTTTTGGTTTGTTTTTTTTTTTTTTTTTTTTTTTTTGCTAAGGTAAGTTCTTTATTTATTTTAGATATTAGCCACTTATTGGATATATCATTTGCAAATATCTACTCTCATTCAGTAAGTTGCCTTTTTGTTTTGTTGATGGTTTTCTTTGCTGTACGAAGGCTTTTTATTTTGATGTAATCCCAGTAGTTTATATTTGCTTTTGTTTCCCTTGCCTGAGGAGACATAACCATAAATATGTTACTGAGGACAATGTCCAAGAGATTACTGTTATGTTTTCTTTTAGGAATTTTATGGTTTCATGTCTTACATTTAGGTCTTTAATCAGTTTTGAGTTTATTTTTGTATATGGTGTAAGAAATTGGTCCATTTTTCCCTACACCATTTATTGAAAGGCTGTTTTTTCCTTATTGTGTATTCTTGTCTCTCTTATCATAGATTAATTGACGATATAGGTGAGGGTTTACTTTTGGGCTATCTTGTTGCATGATCTGTATGTCTGTGGTTGTGCCACTACCATATTGTTTTGATTACTATAGCTTTGTAGTATATCTTGAAATCTGGGATTGTGATACCTATAGCTTTATTCTTTCTCAAGATTGCTTTGGCTATTCATGGTCTTTTGTGGTTTGTACAAATGTTTGGATTGTGCTATAGTTCTGTGGAAAATGTTAGTGATATTTCGATAGGGATTGTATTGAATCTGTAGACTGCTTTAGGTAATATGGACATTTTAATAATTCTTCCAGCTTTCCATTTGTATTTTTTATTTCTTTCATCAATGTCTTATAATTTTTAGAATATAGGTCTTTTCCTACATTTTTCCTAGGTTTTCAAATTCTTTGTGGCACAATTATAAATGGGATTGTTTTCTTAATTTCTCTTTCCACTACTTACTAGTGTATAGAAAAAAGATTTTTGTACATTACTTTTTGTATCCTACAATTTTACTGAATTCATTTATTCTCATAGTTTATTGGTAGAGTCTGTAGAGTTTTCTGTTTATGCTATCATGTTATCTGCAAATAGTGACAGCTTTACTACTTTTTACCAATTCAGATGACTTTTATGCCTTGTCTGGTTGCTGTGGCTAAGACTTCCAGTACTATTTTGAAGAAAAGTGGCAAGAATGGACATCCTGTCTTATTCCTGATCTTAGAAGGAAATCTCTTGTTTCTCACCATTATGATACTAGCTGTGGGTTTTTTATATATGGCCTTTATCATGTTGAGGTGTGTTCCCTCTACACCCAATTTGTTGAGATTTTTTATCATGAATGGATGATGAATTTTGTCAAGTGCTTTGTCTGCATCTTGAGATGATGGTATGGTTTTCAATTCCTCTTGTTAATGTGATGTACCACATTGATTGATTTGCAAATATTGAACCATGTTTATATCCCTGGAATAAATCCCACTCAATCATGGTAATTTTTTTAATGTATTGTTGAATTTGGTTTGCTAATATTTTACTGAGGATTTTTACCCCGTGTTCATCAGTGGTATCAACCTGTTGTTTTCTTTTTCTTTCGTGTGTGTGTGTGTGTGTGTGTGTGTCTGTGATTTTGGTGTCAGGGTCTCAAATTTGAAAGCTTTCCTTTCTTTTCTATCTTTTGGAATAATTTGAGGAGAACAGGTACTAACTCCTCTTTAAATGCTTGGTAGAATTCACCTGTGAAGCCATCTAGCTCTGGACTGTAGTTTGTTAGGAGTTTGATTACTGATTCAATTTCATTTCTAGTAATCAGCTTGCTCTAATTTTCTATTCTTCCTGATTCATTTTTAGAAGATAGGATGTTTCTAGGAATTTATCCATTTCTTGTTGGTTGCCTAATTTGTTGACATATAATTTTTCATAATATTCTCTTATATTTCTGTAGTGTCAGTTATTATTTCTTCTTCTTTATTTCTGATTTTATTCCTGTCTCTTTTTTGTTGATGAGTCTGGTTAAAAGTTTATCAAATTTATTTTTTTTTAAGATTTTATTTACTTATTTGACAGAGAAAGAGAGCACAAGCGGGGGGGAGTGGAAGGCACTGGCATCAGGCTCCCTGCTCAGCAGGGATGTGGGGCTCAATCCCAGGACCCTCGGATCATGACCTGAGCCACCCAGACACCCTTTGTTTATCTTTAAGACCAGATTTAGTTTCATTGATCTTTTGTACTGTTTTTTTTTTAGTCTCCATTTTATTTATTTCCATTCTTATCTGTATTGTTTCTTTCCTTCTACTAACTTTGGGCTATGCTTTTTCTCTTTTTCTAGTTCCTTAAGCTGTAAAGTTAGATTGTTTATTTGGGATTTTTCTTATTTCTTGAGGTTTACCTATATCACTATAAACTTATCTCTCAGAACTGTTTTTGTTGCATTTCATAGATTTTTGGATGTGGGTTTCCATTTTCAAGGTAATTTTTTATTACCTCTTTGATTTTTTTCATTGATCCATTGGTTGTCCAGGACCATGTGGTTTAGTCTCCAACTACTTATGTTTTGTTCAGTGCTTGTAACTGATTTCTAGTTTCATAGCAATGTGGTCAGAAAATATGCTTAATATTATTTCAGTCTTCTTAAATTTATTGAGACTTGTTTTGTGGCCTAGCTCTCCTACCCTAAAGAATGTTCCATGTGCACTTGAACAGAGTGGGTATTCCACTATTCTACATATCTGTTCAATCAATCTGGTCTAATATGCCATTCAAAGCCACTGTTTGCTTATTGATTTTCTGTCTGGTGATCAGTCCATTCTTATAAGTGGGATGTTGAAGTCCCCTGCCATTATTGTATTACTGTTGATTTCTTCCTTTAGGTCTGTTAATATTTGCTTTATGTATTTAGGTTCTCCTATGTTCATATTTGCAATTGTTACATTCTTTTGTTGGATTAGATCCTTCTTATCAATATATAATGTGCTTCTCTGTCTCTTGCTACAGTATTTGCTTTAAAGTCTTTTTTGTCCAAAATAAGAATTGCTACCTCAGCTTTTTGTTTTTGCTTCTATTTGAATGAAATATATTTTTCCATCCCTTTACTTTCAGACTGTATATGTATTTAGATCTGAAGAGAGTTTCTTGTAAGCTGCATATAGATGGGTCTTTTCTTCTTCATCCATTCAGTCACCCTACATCATTGGATTGGAGCATTTAGTCCATTTATGTTTAAAGTAATTATTGATGGGTATGTAACTTATTGCCAATATGTTACTTGTTTTACAGCTTTTGCAATTCTTCTGTTCCTTCTTCTCTAGCTCTTTTCCCTTGTGGTTTGATGGCTTTCTTTAGTGTTATACTTAGATTCCTTTGTCTTTATTTTTTGTGTATCTGTTACAAATTTTGATTAATATCCTATGTGTATGACAGTTTATTAAATTTATGGTTAAATTTGAACACATTCTCAAAGCGCTAAATTTTTATTTCCACTTCCACATTTTATGTATACATCATCTTTTATATATTTTGTGTATCCCGACTTATTTTTGTAGATATAACTGATTTTACTATTTTTGTGTTTAACCTCCATACTGGCTTTATAATTGATTAATCTACTACCTTTACTATATGTTTCTCTTTACTATTAAAATTTGTTTTTGTTTCATAATTTCTTATTTTTAGTTATGGTGGGTTTTTTCCCCACTTAAAGAAGTCCCTTTAACACTTCTTGTAAGACTGATTTAGTGGTGATGAGCTTTAGTTTTGCTTATCTGGGAAACTCTTTATAGCTCCTCTATTCTGAATAGAACGCTTGGTAGAGTATTCTTGGTTGCAGGTTTTTTCCTTTCAGAAGTATTTCAGAATATCATGCTATTCCCTTCTGGCCTGCAAAGATTCTGCTGAAAAATTGCCTGATAGCATTACAGCGTTTCATTTTATGTCACTGTAGTCTTTCTCTCACTGCTTTAAAAATTCTTAATCATTGATCTTTGCTATTTTAATTATTGTGTGTCTTGGTATGGTTCTCCTTGTATTCATTTTGTTAGGAGCTCTCTTCATTCTGGCCCTGTATATCTGTTTTCTTCCCAAGCTTAGGGAAGTTTTCTGCCCCTGACCTCTTTTTCTGGTCCTATAATGCAAATATTACGCTTGATGATGTCATAGGGTCACTGAAGCTATTATATTTATTATTGATGTTCAATTTGGTTGCTTTCCATTACCCTGTCTTCCAGATTGCTGATCCATTCTTCTGCATCCTGTAATCTGCTATTGGTTCTCTCTAGTGGATGTTTTCTTTTTAAAAATATTTTATTATTTGAATGGAGAGAGCATGAGCTGGGGGAGAGGAAAATGGAGGAGGAGAGGCAGACTCCCCACTGAGTAGGGAGCCCAATCCCAGGACTGTGGGATCATGACCTGATCTGAAGGCAGATGCTCAACTGACTGAGCCACCCAGGCACATTGGATTTTTTTATTTTAGTTATTGAATTAGCTCTGACTGGTTCCTTTTTATATTTTGTATCTCTTTGTTAAAGTTCATACTGAGTTCATCCATTTTTTCTCTCAAGGCTGGTGAGCATCTTTATGACCATTACTTTGAAGTAAGCAATATGCCTAATAAAGAATTCAATTTCTTTTAGCTCTTTTAATGTAATTATTTCTTGTTCTTTCATTTGGGGATATATCCCTCTGTCTTCTCATTTTGTCTAACCCTCTGTTTCTACGTATCATGTAGGTCAGCTATATCTCCTGTCTTCAAAGTAGTGACCCTGTATAGAAAAGATCTTGTGATGCCCTATAGTGAAATCCCCCTGCCTGGTCGCTAGAACCAGGCATACCAGAAGTGTCCCTTGTGTTGTGGGCTGTGTGCACCTTCCTGTTGTGGCAGAGCCTCTACTGCATCAAGCCCAGCTGGCTTCAATGACCCCTTTCCCTTCTTGGGGACACTGGGCTGGGGTTTGCTCCCCACACTGTTGAGAGGCTGGTGGCAGTCACAGGCTCTTTGGTGTGCTGGCTCAATCTAGCTCTGCAATTAGCCTTTCTGCCACAGCTGCAAGCATATAAAAGGGCAGGTTTCCTCCCTGCATAGCCAGATAAGAGGGCAGGCTGAAGGTGCCCTGTGTGTGGACTTATCTGCTCATTTCCCCAGGGTAGGAGTTGCTTTGAATTGGCACTGGTCCAAGCCTGGGCTTCCTACCAGGTGTGGTGGGGCAGGAGTCACTTTGGAGGGATGTCTGTGGAGACAGGCAGGTTTAATAGCCAAGTACACCAGGGAATGTCAGGGTGGCACCTGTGGTGCCAGCAAGGTAGCTGGAGAGTGTTGGCACTGGTTTCCACAAGTATCTGGCTATCTAGGCCTGGGAGGGGAATGGAAATGGATCCACCCTGCACTTTTTTTTTTCCAGAGGAATATCCTACAGATCTTTGCCACTCCTGCATGCATTCTAAGAGTATTCAATAAATCTTTTTTGTATGTCTCAGGCTGAATTATTTAGTGTGCTGGATTTTCAAGTGTAGGAACTTAAACTCTGCTAGTTTCCAAAGCCAAATGTGATAGGAACTGGCCCTCCCAGTGCAGGTCCCCAGTGCCTGGTGTGTGGTCTGATCTTCTCACTCTTCTGAACTTGTAAGGTCCCTCCCATTTGCAGTCAGTCCCATCCAGAGATTTGGTTCCCAACTATGTCTCTGCCCTTCTTACCCTTTATGATGTGACCTGCTCTCTATAGTTGCCTGTGGAAGGTCTGTTCTGCCTGTCTTCAGGTCATTTCAGAGATAGTCTCACAGATGTAGCTGTTAGAGGACCTAAGCTCAGGATTCTCCTATTCCACCATCTTCCCAAAACTTTCTCAGTCAAGTTGACCTTTAAACCACTGTTGTTACTGTGCTTTGGGGTGGGCAAATCTGTGCACAGGCCCCTTGATGATATCCCTCCCTACTGTATGTCATCATGTCTAGGGTGACTGTTTTGTAGTTGCTCGATATGTAGGTATAGATTCATTGTTGTCCATGGGAGGAGGTAAGTTTAAGAATCTTTTTAAGCTGTCATCTTGGACTGCCCTGCAGAGATTGTCAAATTTGACTTAAAAAAAGATGTGGCATACAAACTAAAAAGTTCAGAGTGGCCATATTAGTAGACTAATCAGAATTCAGAACAAAAAATGTCTTAAAAGGAAGAACATTTCTTAATGATGGAAGTGTCAATTTATCAAGCATAACAATCCTAAATATGTATGTAACTAATAGTAGGGCTGAAAAGACAAACTCATATTTATTTATTTATTTATTTATTTATTTATTTATTTATTTATTTATTTATTT
>NW_023270839.1:5687271-5994210 GCF_011800145.1 Mirounga leonina
TTTATTTATTTATTTATTTATTTATTTATTTATTTATTTATTTATTTTTAAAGATTTTATTTGACAGAGAGAGACACAGCGAGAGAGGGAACACAAGCAGGGGGAGTGGGAGAGGGAGAAGCAGGCTTCCCGAGGAGCAGGGAGCCCGATGCGGGGCTCGATCCCAGGACCCTGGGATCATGACCTGAGCCGAAGGCAGGCGCTTAACGACTGAGCCACCCAGGCACCCCGACAAACTCATATTTATATAAAGAATGTTTTTGTTTGGAAGCTGGCTGGTGAAAATCTAGGCAGGTCAGCAAGCTGTAAACTCAGGCAGAAGTTAATGTTGCAGTCTTGATGGCAATGGCTCACAAAAGAATTTTCTAGGATGGCAGAATATTTTATATTTTGATTACAGTGAGATCACATGGGTGAAAATATTAAAGAGCATTAATCTATTCACTTAGAGTATATTTTATTGTATGTAAATTATACTCTAGTAAAATTAGAGTGTATTTTTAAAAAATACATACTCATTGTAAACATTTAAATAGACATGTATAAAAAAAAAGTGTAATAATCCACCCCACTTAAAATCCACTTCCCTGGAGTAAACAGGGGCTAAAATCCACCTTTCTGTTAAATTCCTTGACACAACATTTTTCTTGTTGTTTATCAGCCTTCTCCAAAGAAATTCTGATTCTTCTAGATCCTAGAGTTTTCCACTAGTCTGTACTAAATTCTTTTCTTGTATAGCTTTATATATTCTTCTTGCTTGATCTTACATTTATTACCTCTAAACTGATAGTAGATTCAGAAACTATCATTGACAGTCTGTTCCTGAATGCTAAAGAGTCTCTCTTCTTAAACACCCCACCGGAATCCTACATGCTTTACAATCTCCTTCTAGTAAATGTTTCGTTGGCCCAAAAGAAAATGATCTAGTTAATTTTACCTGTAATGAGCTCACATGTCACCCACATAGTCTGTGGAGGGGATGAAAAGAAATAAAGAAAATTGCCATATTCTTGAATGGTCATCAGGGACTTCCAAGACAGGATCCCTTGAGCCCCATCATTTCTTACCAGTTTGTTAAAATAGTTTCCTAATTGCCTTCCTGGCTCTAGTGTACAAATATTGAATTCAGACACCTCTCCCCACATTGCCACTAAGTATTCTTTCTAGAAAAAAATAAATAAAAGGACGAATTTTTAGAATTGTGTGTGCAGCCCTCCATATAGAATTTTTGATAGGTGCTCATGCCACATTTTTACCTGATAGTATTCTTTAAACTTGATATGCTGGTTTGCACTCCATATTTTGCTTCATTCACTTCTTGACTTCTTATACTCCACTCTTTTTTTTATAAAGTCTTTTTTTTTTTTTTTTTTTTAGATTTTATTTATTTGACACAGAGAGAGAGAGACAGTGAGAGCAGGAACACAAGCAGGGGGAGTGGGAGAAGGAGAAGCAGGCTTCCCGCTGAGCAGGGAGCCCGATGTGGGGCTCGATCCCAGGACCCCAGGATCATGACCTGAGCTGAAGGCAGACGCTTAACGACTGAGCCACCCAGGCGCCCCCTTATACTCCACTCTTAACCGCATTCCTACACAACAAGAAAAATTCCCATTTTTCAAGTTTGAGAGCATTATCTTGTCAACAAAAAATTTCCGATATGCCTACCCCTCCAGTATAACTCATTTTATACCCTCTGTACCCTAACCAGTATCGTTTTATGCTATAGCACCTATAAGATGTTTTTACCTTAAATGTCTTAAGCTTTATACAACTTCTATATTCAGGGCCCTGTGCAGGATATCTCAATCTGGGCATTTTAGACCAGATAATTCTTTGTTGTGAGGGACTCTCCAGGATAATGTTGGATGTTGAGTAGCATCCCTGGCTTCTGCCACTATGTAGTACTTTCCTCCACCTCAGTCATGGCCATCAAAAATGCTTCCAGCTATTGCCAAGTTCCCTTTGTGAGGAAAAAAATAAATCTGGCTGAGAACTACTAGCCTGACATATACCTGGGCTTATAAAAGCATGTGAAATAAGAATATATATTGCATTTTAGCGGTGACAAGCAATGACAGGAGAGGGTAGAACTTAACATATCATAATTTTCTTTGAATAAAGGGATGCAGTGGGGAGAAAGTGGGCCAATGCAGAGGCTGCAGTGTTGGAGGCTATGAACAAAAAAAGACTCTATGTGAAATCCCAGAAGGCACAAAACATGAATGTGTGTTTTCTTCTGTTCTCTTTACAAGAGAAGCCCAAGCCAGCAGCTGTGGAGCCTAACTCTGAACTCTAGCCTTTGTCCTTAAGACAATTATGGAGAATCCCCCACATAAGCCTGATTGGAGCTGGCCAAAATATATACAAAATGGAGCAGGAAGGTGCTCTAGTATTCTCACATGAAATACAAATAAACGGTGGTCACCTTCATGAACCAGTGATAAACATTTCTCCAAAACTGATGATTGCCCACCCGGAGACGTGAGAAGGAATAAAATACATTCCATTTCGATGGAATAGAAATGAGGTGGAAATCTGGATTTGGTCAAGATTTGGAAGACACAGGCAGAAACAACTACAGAAGAATTGGTTTTAAATAAGTTTTTTAGGACAGGTCAAATATATTATTGTATTGAAATAAAGGACATGTGAGAGTCATAATAGGAATGCAGAATCATAAAATAGCAAAGCTAATGCCAACACAGCAGCAGTACAAAAGATCAGCAAAGAGGCATGACTGAATGTCAAAATAGGTTCTGAAACACAGTGAATATAAGAATTTTTGTTTTGTTTTTTAAAGTCACTGTAACAAATGATGGGAATAGTAACTTTGGTAGGCCGCTAAAAAAGCTGGGTATCTCAAGAAATTATTCTCTCTTCCGTAGCAAAAATAAAATGAAACTGAGATATTTAGTTCCCCTTTTAACACAGCAGGGATCACTTGTAGCAAATAAGCTTAACAATGCTCCCATGTGGGAACCACTATTCCTGTTAAGAACTGACCACTGTCATTATCCACACAGTGCATAAATACCCAAATCCTGTCTCACATCAGTCTTCTACTTCTGCCTTCAGAGTGCTGTCCCTTTTTCCCCCAGAAAACCTTAGAAGAGGTTATTAAACAGAAAGGAAGGTCTTCAACTATTCTCTCACCTCACCCTATGCCAACCCCCAATACCAGAAATAGAGTAAACAAACCTAAAATGTAGGATAAAGATTAAGCTACAGGTATGGAAGAACTTACCAATTAGGCATTTTTATTCAGCACCTCCATTGTGTAAAGAATTTGGATCAGGGGCGCCTGGGTGGCTCAGTTGGTTAAGCGACTGCCTTCGGCTCAGGTCATGATCCTGGAGTCCCAGGATCGAGTCCCAGGATCGAGTCCCGCATCGGGCTCCCTGATCGGCAGGGAGTCTGCTTCTCCCTCTGACCCTAACCCCTCTCATGCTCTGTCTCTCATTCTCTCTCTCAAATAAATAAATAAAATCTTTAAAAAAAAAAAAAAAAGAATTTGTATCAGGTTATGTGAAAGTAAAAGAAAAAAAAAGAATTCAAATAAACTTTTTTTTTTTTTTGAGCTTGAAGATTGTTAAAAAGAACAAATAGGCTCAAGAAGCAACTTTATGTTTACAAAGCAGGCTGCTTAGATCAGAAAGCCGGGGCAAAGGAATTCCCAGTCTTCAAGGGGACTTAATCAATGAAGGTTTTCAAGAAGAATGTTTAATTGTTAAAGGGTGCATGACAGACACTTAAAAGCAGAACCGACCCTTATCAACCTGAGAGAAAATTAGATTTAACAGCACTTGAAATCAGAGGGGTGAATTAAAGGGCATTAATATGGCTGTACTTACAGCCTTGGGAAAATGGCTCAATCTCTGAGCCTCATTTGTAAAATGCTACATTGCTAATGCCTTCTACACAGGTTGGTTGTGAAGTTTAAATGAGATAATGCATCTCGTATGTGCATAAGCAATTTAGTTATTACTATTATTGCAAGGACTTCCAGAACCATCCACTTATAATTATGGGGCAGGAGAAAATGTATCTAATTGATCAAAAGCAATTGTCTGTTGATACTGGCATTGGGGGAACTGCTTTTCTTCTTTCTACTTTTCTACATTTTCTACATTTTCTATCATGAGCATATATTATTTTATAATCAGCAAAACATCAGCATTTAAAACAGATTTTAAATTTAAATTTATTGAATGAATTATTTGGCAGGATAATAAATGTTAATCCAACTCACATAATCAAGTGGCTTTTGAATGTACAAATCCTTGATTATACTGAATACTTAAGTCATGCCAAACATCATGCTAAGTCACATACAGATATGGGAAAACATGCTCCCTGGTCTGCAGGGAGATTATCAGTCTTGTGAATAAATGCATCCTTTCCTCTGTCTCTACAAAAGCAGTCCAAATAAATTGCTGCTAAGTACATAGATCTGCATGACAAGGTAGTAGTGTCCAAACGTTGAAGGTTCAGGATAGGAAATCAGATGCTGTGAGTTCAAATTCTGATTAATATTCAACAAATAGTAACTGCCTCCTTTGTGCCGGGCATTTTCTATTTATAAGCAGTGAACAGCAAGTAAACAAGTATATAGCCCAAGTTTTTTGTTGTTGTTGTTTGTTTATTCACCAGTATAAAGAAAGCACACAGAATCCCTCTGTACTGAATCTTTCCCATGAGTATTTAGACATAATGGTAAAGGTCCCATTTCAAAATAATAAAGTTTTTGATTCCCTATTTCCCTCCAGGTTCCAACTCCTTTTCCTTCCAGTTTATTGGCTACTCTGCAGGTATTCACTGTCTCCAGTTCCTCCCCTTTCCTTCTCTTTTGAATCCACTCCAAAAAGGCAGTGGCCCAGACACTGATTTTGTCAATAGGGTCTCAGCTAGCAAACACTATGTTTATGCAAATTAGAAAATGATGCCCGTCTGGATGCATGAATTATAAATAGCTGTGCCCTCCATGTGGATGGAGCACAACGTGGGGAGTATTTCACAACCACTCAACCAATTGGATGGGCACCTTTGAACAATGCATAAGCAACACATCCATGATGGCTCTCCTTCTCATGATGGCCAGTGGCATCCAGGTGGTTAAAGCTACTGATTAATTTTTGGTCCTTATTTTACCTCCATTATCAGCAACATATGCCAGAGTTGACGGATTCCCTTCTATTAGAAGCACTTTCTTCACAACATACTCCCTTTTTAATCCCTTTTCTCCAAGCTGGTTCCTTCCCTGCCCCCCACCCTGCTTTATTGAGATATACAATGTTCTATTTCAATTATAAGTTTAAGGTACACAATGTGATGATTTCATATATGTATATATTGTAAAATGATTCCCTCAATAAGTTTAACACCTCACATAATTACCATCTTGTGTGTGTGGTGAATACATTGAAAATCTACTCTCCCAGCAACTGGGTATATAATACAGTGTTGTTAACTCTAACCACCATGCCATATATGAGTTCCCCAGAACTTATAACTGAAGTTTGTACTCTTTGATTAACATCTCCTATTTCCTCCAACCCCTGGAAACCACCATTCTATTTCTATGAGTAATATACTTTATGATCTCACTTATATGTGGAATCTAAAACAAAAAAAAGTCACACTCAGAGAAAGAGAAAAGTAATTGCCAGGCGTGGGGAGGTAGGAGAAAAAGGGAGATTGGTAAAGGGTACAAAGTGAGCAAGGTCTAAGAATCTAATGTAAAACATGGTGAGTATAGTTGATAGTACTGTATTATATACTCAAATGTGTTTAACAACAAAAAAAGTATGTCTTTCTCTGACTTATTTCATTGAGCATAATGCCCTCAAGGTCCATCTATGTTGTTGCAAATAGCAGGATTTCCTTCTTTATGGCCAAATGGCTTTCCACTGTGTATCATATATCTATCCATCTATCTGTGTGTGTATGCAATTACATTTTCTTTATCCATTCCTCTATCAATGGACATTTGCATAAAGGTTCCCTTTCCCCCACATCTTTACCCAACACTTGTTATTTCTTGTCTTTTTGATACTACCCATTCTAACAGATATGAGGTAGTATTTCATTGGGGTTTTGATTTGCATTTTCCTCATGATTAGTAATGTTGAGCACCTTCTGATGAATCTGGTCATTTGTGTGTCTTCTTTGGGTTTGTTGTTACTGATGCTTATGAGTTCTTTCTATATTTTGGATAGCAACTCCTTATCAACTATATGATTTGCCAATATTTTCTCCCATTCTGTAGGTTACCTTTTTATTTTGCTGATTCTTTTGCTATACAGAACTTTTAAATTTAATGTAGTCCCACTTGCTTCATTTCATTTTCTTTGCTTGTGCTTTGGTGTCCTATCAAAAAAAAAAAAAATGCTGCTGAGACAACTGTCAAGGAGCTCTTTCTATATGGTTTTCAGGAATGTGCTGTTTAATTTCTATACATTTGTGAATTTTCCATTTTCTTCCTTCATATAATGGTGGTCAGAAAAGATACGTGGTAAGATTTCAGTCTTTTTAAATTTGCTAAGACTTGTCTTATGACTTAGCATATGCTCTATCCTGGAGAATGGAGAATGTTCCATGTGCATTGAGAAGAATGTGTATTCTGCTGTTGAATGGAATGTTCTATACATAGGTTAGGTCCATTTGGTCTAAAGTATATTTCAAGTCCAATGTTACCTTATTGATTTTCTGTCTGAATGATCTATCCATTGTTGAAAGTGGGGTATTAAAGTTCCCTATTACTGTATAGTCATCAATTTTTCCCTTTAGATCAATGTGTATTTCCTTAATATATTTAGGTGCTCTGATGTTGGGTGCATATATTTTTATGATTATTATATCCTCTTGTAAATTAACCCCTTTACCATGATATACCGACCTTCTTTGTCTCTTGTTACATTTTTTACTTAGTTTTCCATTTGCATGTAATATCCTTTTCTGTCTCTTTACTTTGAGCCTATGTGGGTCTCTTATACGTATCATATGGTTGGGTCTTGTTTTTTATTCATTCAGCCACTCTATGCCTTTTGATTGTAGAATTTAAAGTAATTATTGATAGGTTAGGACTTATTAATGCTATCTTATTGTTTTCTGGCTTTTTTCTTGTAATTCTTTTGTTGCTGTCTTCCTTCGTGAATTGATGATTTTATGTATGGTTTAATTCCCTTATCTATCTTTTGTGTATCAACGTAGGGTTTTGCTTTATGGTTACCATGAGGCTTATATAAAACATCTTATAATCTATTTAACATTGATAACTCAGTGTCCATCTCATAAAAACAAAAAACTAGTCTTTTACTCTCCCTGATTATTTTTAATGTCACAATTTACTTTTGATGTTTTGTCCTTTTACCTTATATTAGTGGTTAAGTTATATAAGTTGAGTAGTTAATATACCATATTACAGTATTAGAGCATTCTGAATTTGGTTATAGTTCCCAGTGTATTGTATGTTTTCATGTTACTAATTAGCAGTCTTTTATTTCAACTTGAAGAACTCCTTTCAGCATTTCTTTTTTTTTTTTAAGATTTTATTTATTTATTTGAGAGAGAGAGACTGAGAGAGAGAGAGCATGAGAAGGGGGAGGGTCGGGAGGGTCAGAGGGAGAAGCAGACTCCCTGCCGAGCAGGGAGCCCGATGCGGGACTTGATCCTGGGACTCCAGGATCATGACCTGAGCCGAAGGCAGTCGCTTAACCAACTGAGCCACCCAGGCGCCCCATCTTTCAGCATTTCTTAAAAGCTTCCCCCTACTACCAAACATGAATTCAAACTCCTGTATCCAACTTCCTCTCAGGCATCTGAGTTAACAATCTCTTCCTTCTTCATCATGGTATTTCCATCATTTTAATTATTCAGCCAAAAACCCTAGAGACAGAATTCCTTCTTTCTCTCATACCCACACCTATCTCTATAAGCATATTCATCACCACAATCTTCAAATACTGAAGGAAATCAACATTGTCTCACTACGTCCACTGTTCCTACTTTGTCCAAACCACTACCCTCATTCATTATTTCAATTGTTTACTAACTGTTGAATCCACTTCTGTTCTGGTCCCTTTTCAATCTAGCTTCCACATAAGTCAGAGTGATTTTGTTAAAATTTAATTCAGATTATGTCACCTGTCTAAAACCTTCTAATGGGTTCCAATATAACCCAAAGAAAAAGCCCAGTAATTACAATATCACACCAACCCCACCCTCGGTGCTTGGCTTGCTTTGCCTCTCTGACATCACCTCCAATACTCCCTCCTTCCCAGCACATGCTGTTCCTTCCCCTTCTGTCACATTTGCTGATTTATTCTTCCTTGAGCACATCAAGCACACATGTACGTACTGCAGGGGTTTTCTACCTGCCATCTCTGCCTCCTCAAATTTTTTTTTCCTCAAAGAGCTTCCTTCCTTGTTTACTCCCTACTATCTTCAGATGTCACCTTCTCAGTGATGCTTCCATGGCTACCATTTTTAAACCACAACCCTCCATTTTCCTTTCCAGGCTTATCCAATAATATATTTTTTACTTATTTTTTAAATCATCTCCCTCCCAAAATTCAAAATAATTTTGTCTCTGGGACCTAAACCAGAGCATGACAATTAGTAGGTGTCCAATAAATATATGTTATATATGTATATGTTAAATAATTGAAATAACATATAGTAATTATCAACACTGGCATAGCCTTTTACTTCACACTATTTCCAAATGGCTGCACCATAGAAAATTCAGAAAGGGGAGAAGGTGAGTCCAAGTATTTTGGCAGCAACTGACTGAATACCTCAAGTGACATGGCAGAAGACAAGTACTGAAAAAGTAAAGACTATAGCAATTCATCTTTTTGAAATTTACCATATTCATATTTATTTTATTCTTTAACACACAAATCAAATGTAGATGACTGTAGAAAAGATTCCTAAAGGGACAGATTCAGTAAGATTAAAACTGTACAGTAATATGCATGTGGAGGTTCATTGTTGTTACCAATATTTTATTATCCTTTCCTTTCTTCTTAAACATTTGCATTGATGTATGGTCATTTGACCGCTTCTGGCTGATGAAATATGAACTGCACATCCACTTGCCTCTACCTGTGCTTAGCAGTTTTCTTTGTATTTATTTGGTGCTCTGTTCCCTGTCATTCTTGAATATGCGGGTTGATGTCTTGTATCTATTTTAGAAACCTCTTAGCAGTTACCTTTCCAAATATTGCTTCTGTGCCATGCTGTATATCATCCTTTTTTTGATACTCCAGTTATAAACAATAAATATTGCTTCTGTGCCATGCTGTATATCATCCTTTTTTTGATACTCCAGTTATAAACACAGTTATAAACATAAACTCCAGTTATAAACTCCATATTAAACCACTTGTCTGTATCCCTGTATTATGTCCCGTATGCTTTATTGTTTTCTCTGTGTGCTTCAGTTTTTTTATTGACCTACCCTTGAGTTCCATAAGCAGGTCTTTTGTCTTATTCAAGCTAATGTTAAAATTCATTTAAAATCTTAAATATTTTCGCTATAAAATATTTGGTTTTGGTCAATTTTTTCTCCTGTCTCTGTCAATCAAGTATCTGAATATATGTGTATCTGCTTGTACTGATATTTTCCTAAATTATGGGATACATTTTCTTGCCTCTTCACAAGTCTTTTAATTTTTATATTATGTAGTAGACATCATATGTAAGAAAAAAAAACAATCTAAAAGTGATCCTGGGCTGCCTGGGTGGCTCAGTTGGTTAAGTGTCTGCCTTCAGCTTAGGTCATGATGCCAGGGTCCTGGAATCAAGTCCTGCATTGGGCTCCCTGCTCAGTGGGGAGCCTGCTTCTCTTCCACTTGTGCTCTCTCTGACAAATAAATAAATAAAATCCTTTTAAAAAAAAGAAAAAAGAAAAGTGATCTACTTTTTTCCAGGGAAGGTAAACCCTTTCCTGTTCTGAGCAGATGAGTCAAGAAGCTAATCTTAACTATCCTAATAGAAATTAATCTTAGACAAAGCTGGGTTTATAGAAAGATCTTGAATTCATCCCCTCCCACAAACACACCAAATCTCCAGCTACAAATGGATCGTTTCCCTCTGAAAAAAAATCTCCACAACAAAAGGTAAAAGGACCACATCAAATGCGTAGAAGAGGCTGAGACATGGTCTCACAAAAACAAAACACCATCCCTGATGTGGTGACATAGTAGGGAGGGATCTCACCAAACAGGTGCTTCTCCCAGAGGAGGCCCTACATAGGGCACCCATCCCTGAGACTATAACAGAGAGCTAAGTCTTCAGAGTATCTGGCTTAGAAAACAAAGGGGACTAATGTTTAGGGGTTCCAAAGTGCTAAAGGAAACTGAGATTCACCTCTTGGAGGCCTCACATGCAATGGTGCTCAGCCTGAGACCCAGTGGAAAAAAATAGCAGTTTGAAAACTGTCTAGTGGAAACCCACTAGCAAATGGGATATCATAAGTGTAGAAGTCCTCCTGAGGAATGAGGGATTCAAGTTCCACATTGGGAACCCCTAAACTGGGAATCTATACCAGGAAAAAGAGCCCCAATACCAAGTAGCTTTGAAAATTAGCAGGGTTTATGGTGATGTAGGAAGACCATGAACTCACCTCCTCCACAGACATACCAAATCTATACATATTTATACAATTTCTCCTGAAGAAATACTGAGGGCTGACTGAACTGCTTCTTCATAGAAGAGAGAGACCACACAGAGAATAATAACAAAAGAGAGGAGACCTGGCAACAAAAGGAACCCCCTACAGGGGAGAGGGATAGTGCTAAAAAATGCAAAAGCAGATTCATCTATGCTGGGGTATAGAAAAAAAAGTCATGGTTTAAGAGAATAATATATAAAATATCCATCCCTAGTACACCACATGACAGGAGAGCTGCTTAAACTCTCCCCAGGTCAAAAGGGCTGGTGAGCATATGGTTTAGGCTACCCTCCACCTTGATAGTGCAGACAAGGGCAGTGTTCCAGATGCTTTGTCTGGCTTGTCATCTCAGTGAGCACCAGGCCTATAGCCCACATCAGTCCTGAATGCAGGGGGAGTGGGGCGGGGGGAGGGTTGTTGTTTTAAAAAGCAACTACAGTATAAAGGAACTAGACTTAGAGCCTTGCCACGGGGCAGAGGAGCTGCTGAACCTCTCCAGGTTGCCAGAGTTCCTCCTCCACTGATAGCCTAAACAGGAAGAGGGTCCAGGGCCCTAGCCAGCCTACTGCCTCTATGAACCTAGCCCCCTTAGCACAGCACACTAGACACCCCTGGTCAGCACTCACTATAGCTCTAGCCATCATGCCAAGTTGACATAGACACAAAGTATCTCAGAACACTCCAGGGTCAACACTTTGACTTCAGATGGCTTGCTAGGGCACCCCCAGTGCAGAGTGCTCTAGAATATCCAAGCCCATGTTTGCCTTGGCCCCAGTCACCCCACCAGTTCATCCCTATGCTAAGCACCCTGGGACACCTCTGCTCATACCAACTTCAGCTGTTATGCCGGGATACCCTCTGTATGGAGAGCCCCAGGGGAGTACTTGTGTGGAGTGGCCCAGGGCACCCTCTCTGCAGAAAGCCCCAGGTCCTGCCAGCTTATGCCCACTTTAGCTTTCCTGCAAGAGCACCCTGAGTGCAGAGAGCCCTGAGACAGCTCTGGCCATCCCACCAAGGCAGCCTCAGCAAGGAGTGTCCTGAGACCCTGTCCATACCACACAGATCCAGGCAGCCACCATTTTCACCAGGCACAGTCTACACTGGAAATGACCATAGACAAGATCATTCAAGTTGAGAAGTAGCAGTTCTGCCTAATTCACAGGAAAAACACAGAAAGCCAAGTAAAGTGAATAGACAGAGGAATATACTCCATATGACAGAACAAGATAAAAATCTGACAAAGAACTAAATAAAATGGAGATATGCCTGATAGAGTTTAATAATCATAAAATACCAAACTTGAGACAAGAATGGAAAAACTGAGTGATAACTTCAACAAAGAGAAAACATATAATAAAGGACCAAATTTAAAGAATACAATAACTGAAATTTTAAAAATACACTAGATAAGAGAATGCAGAAGAATGCATCAGGGATCTAAAAGAGGGTAATGCAAAGAACCAAGCTGAACAACAAAAAGAAAAGAATTTTTTTAAATGAGGATAGGTTAAGGTATCTCTTGGACAACATGAAGCAAACAAACATTTGCATTATAGGGGTTCCCAAAGGAAAAGAGAAGGGGGTAGAAAACTTATTTGAATAAATAATAGCTGAAAGATTTCTGAACCTGGAGAAGGAAACAGACATCCAGGTTCAAGAAGCACAGAAAGTTCTAAACAAGATGAACCCAAGAGGTCCACACCAAAGACACATAATAATTAAAGTGTCAAAGGTTAAAGATGAAGAGAATTTTAAAAGCAACAAGAGAGAAGCGAAAAGTTACATATAAGAGAAACCCCATAAGTCTATCATCTAATTTTTCAGCAGAAATTTTACAGACCAGAAATGGAGTGTCAGGATATATTCAAAATGCTGAAAGAAAAATCCCTACCCCAAGAATACTCTACCTCTCCTTCTATTCAGAAAGATAACTTTGCCAGGTAAAGAGTTTCCCAAAGAAAAATTAGAGTTCATAACCACTAAAATGACCTTACAAGAAATGTTAAAGGGACTGCTTAAAGAGAAAAGGCCGGGGCGCCTGGGTGGCTCAGTTGGTTAAGCTACTGCCTTTGGCTCAGGTCATGATCCTGGAGTCCCGGGATCGAGTCCCGCATCGGGCTCCCTGCTCGGCAGGGAGTCTGCTTCTCCCTCTGACCCTCCTCCCTCTCATGCTCTCTGTCTCTCATTCTCTCTCTCGCAAATAAATAAAATCTTTAAAAAAAAATTTAAAAAAAAAGAGAGAAAAGGCCATAACTAGGATAAAACTATAAATAAGATTAAAATACAACTATGAGGTGAGTAAAAAAGTTATTTTATAATGTGTTCAAACTTCAGCAACCACCAAATTAATATAGACTGCTATATATTTATTCCAGGAAAAAAAAAGATGGGACAATATCTGCAAACCAATCAATATGATAAACCACCTTAACAAAATGAAGGATAAAATTACATGATCTGACAGATTCAGAAAAAGGATTTGACAAAATTCAACAGCCATTCATGATAAAAACTCAAAACAAAGTGTGTTCAAAGGGAACATACCTCAATATAACTAAGGCCATATATGAAAAATCCACATCATACTCAATGGTCAAAAACTAAGAGCTTTTCCTTTAAGACCAGAGACAAGATAAGGATGTCCACTCTTACCACTTTTACTCAACACAGTACCAGAAGACCTAACCACAACACTAACACAAGAAAGAGAAATAAATTGATAAGGAAGAAGTAAAACTTTCACTATTTGCAGATGTTGTGACACCAGATATAGAAAACCCTGAAATCTCCCCTGAAAAACTATTCAAAGTAATAAAGAATTCAGTAAATTTGCAGCAGACAAAATTAACATACAGAAATCTGTTGCATTTCTACGCTAACAATGAAGTAGCAGAAGAGGATTAGGAAAATTATTCTATTTTCAACTGCACCAAGAATAAAATATCCAGGAATAAACTTAACCAAGGACATGAAAGGCCTGTACCCTGAAAGTTTTAAAACATTGGTGAAAGAAATTGAAGACAACACAAATCAAAAGCTATTCCATGTTCATGGACTAGAAGAATATTGTTAAAATGTTCATACTACCCAAGGCAATCTACAGATTCACTGCAATCCCTATCAAAATACCAATAGCATTTTTCATAGAACTAGGACAGATAATCTTGAAGTTTCTATGGAAACACAAAGAACCCCTAATAGCCAAAACATTCTTGAGAAAGAACAACAAAGCTGGACATATCATAATCCCAGATTTCAGGATACACTACAAAGTTATAGTTATCAAAATAGTATGGTACTTGCACAAAAACATACAGATTAATGGAACAGGATAGCCCCAAAATAAACCCATACCTATATGGTCAATTAATCTGTGACAAAAGATCCAAGAATATACAATGTGGTAAAGACAGAGTCTTCAATTAATGGTTTTGGGAAAACTGGACAGCTACATGCAAAAGAATGAATACAAAGACCTAAATGTGAGACTTGAAACCAGAACACTCCTAAAAGAAAACATAGGCAGTAATCTCATAGATACCATCTTTGGTAACATTTTTATGGATAGCTATCCCCAGTCAAGGAAAACAAAAGCAAAAATAAATTATTGGGACTACATCAAAATAAAGAGCTTTTTCACAGCAAAGAAACCCAATGACAAAACAATAAGGCAACCTACTGAGTGGGAGAAGATATTTGCAAATGACATATGCAATAAGGGGTTAATATCCAAAATATACAAAGAATGTACCCAACACTTTAAAAAAAAAATTAGAAAGTGGGCAGTGGACCTGAATAGACATTTTTCCAAAGAAGACATACGGTGGCCAGTAGACACATGAAAAGATGCTCAACATCACTAATCATCAGGGAAATGCAAATCAAGACCACAATGAGATATCACTTCACACAGGTCAGAATGGCTAGTATCAAAAATTAAGAAATAACAAGTGTTGGCAAAGATGTGGAGAAAAAGGAACCCTTGCTCACTGTTAGTGAGAATGTAAATTGGTGCAGTCACTATGGAAAACAGTATAGAAATTACTCAAAAATAGAAATGCCATACAATCTAGTAATTCCACCACTGGGTATTTACCCAAATAAAGACACTAATTTGAAAAGATATATGCACCCCTATTTTTATTGTAACATTATTTATAATAGCCAAGATATGGAAGCAACCCTAAGTATCCATTGATAAATGAATGGACAGAGAATGTGGGATGTGTGTGTGTGTAACGAAATATTAATCAGCCATAAAAAATGAAATCTTGCCACTTGTGGTAACATGGATGGACAAAGGGTATTATGCTAAGTGAAATAAATCAGACAATGATAAACAGATATTTCACTTTTATGTAGAATCTTAAAAAAAGAATGAACAAACAAAGCAGAAACAGATCTATAAATACAAAGAAGTAACTGGTGGTCACCAGAGAGCAGAGTTGGAGGGGGATTGGGCAAAGTAGGTGAAGGAGAGTAGGAGGTAAAGTCTATCTGTTATGGAATAAATAAGTCACAGGTATGAAATGTACAGCATAGGAAGTATAGTCAATCATGTTGTAATAGTGTTGTATGGTAACAGAGGTAGCAACACTTGTGGTAAACATAGCATGATGAGTAGATTAGCTGAATCACTATGTTGTACACCTGAAGCCAATGTAACCATGAGTCCAACTATGCTTCAATAAAGAAAAAAGAAAAAAATCAGTAGGGCTTAACTCCAGGAGAGCCTAAGTCCTATAGGAAATTCAGATTCTGCTCTTATCTACAATCTCACTTCCTCAGAACCAGCACAGAACCAGCAGTTTGAAAAGCACCTAGCCCGTATGTTAAGATTTATTGAGTAATTGTAGGGCATATGACAGAGGGTCAAGGATTGGTAGGAAATTTATCAGGGAACAGGCACCGGTGGAAGCCATTTTTCTTTTTGTCCTTCAGCCTAGCAGGCCCAATGCTGGCAGGCCCCAGTTCTGACACTTCTCATCTACATTGCTAGCACTGCTTACCTCACCCTGGCATTCTCCATCCAACCTGCTTGCCCAGGCAGGTGCCCCCCCAAAGTAGCTCTCACCTTGCTATACTTGGCAGGCAGCCTCAGATGGGACCAGAACCCCCAAAGGGAGGTTCTGCTGGAAGAGGGGCAGCTCTGCACACTATCATGCCTCCAACAGTCACAACTGCACTTGTAGCCAGCCACCCTGTGAATGCTAATGTCACCCACCAGCATGCCCACAGCAACTATAGCCAGGCCTCTCAACCAGCCATGTGGTGGTGGGCAGCCCTGTCCCCCAGTGCACCCAGAGCAGTTGTATCCAAGTTACAATAGGAGGGCACATGCAGCCCACACAGAAGACAGCCCTGGAACACCTGATTTTCATGAGCAGAAGGAATAGCACTTTGGGACCCCACAGGATGCCTTCCACATAAAACCACTGTCTTTAAGACCAGAAGTCATAGCCGACCTACCTAATATAGAAACAGACAAATTAAGGAGACTGAAGAATATGTTCAAAACAAAAGAACAAGACAAAACCTGAGAAAAAGAACAAATCAGAGATAACTAATCTACCTGATAAAGATGTCAAGGTAACAATTATAAAGATGCTCACTGAATATGAAAGAAGAGTGGATGAACATAGTAAGAACTTCAAAATAGAGAGAATAAAAATAACCAATCAGAGCCAAAGAATATAACTGACATTAAAAAAAAAAAAAATCCCCTAGATTTTACACAGCAGGTTAGAGGATGCAGAAAAACATCAGCAATTTGGAAAATGAAATACTAGAACTCTCCCAATTAGAACAGCCAAAAAAAAAATTTTTTTTTAATGAAGATAAATGTAACTCTGGAATGACATCAAGCATATTAGCATTCACATTATAGGGGTACCAAAAGGAGAAGGGTGAGAGAGAGAAAGGAGCATATTTGAAACAGAGAAAACACATTAGAAGAAATAATAGCTGAAAATTTGCCTAACCTGGAGAAGGAAGTAGGCATCCAGGTCCAGAACACAGAGAGCTATACACCAAGATACATAATAATTAAAATGACAAAAATTAACAATAAAGAGAAAATCTTAAAAGCAGCAAAATAAAAGCAAACAGATTAATACTAGGAAAGAGCCATAAGACTATTAGCAAACTTTTCAGCAGGAACTTTGACCAGATGGAGGTGGCAGGATATATTTAAGGTGCTGAAAGGAAAAAAAAAAAAAAAAAACTAAAATCAAGAATATTCTATCTGGAGGTTATCATTCAGAATTGAAGGAGAGATAAAAAGCTCATCACCACTAAAATGACCTTACAAGAAATGTTAAAAATATTATTTTAAACAGGAAAGAAAAGGACAGAAGTAGAGGAAAATTATGGGGGGGGAAGTTCACTGGTAAAAGCAAACATATAGTAAAGGTAGTACATCAATCCCTTATAGAGTTAGTATAAAGGTTAAAAGACAAAAGCAGTAAAATTAACTATCTCTACAACAGTTAAGGGACACAAAATAAAAAGATATAAAATATGACATCAATACTAGGGAGGAGGAGTAAAGATGTAGAGCTTTTAAAATGTGTTCAAACTTAAGTGACCATCTACTTAAAATAGACTGCTATACACATAGGGTGTTATATATAAACTTTGTGGTACCACAAACCAAAAACTTATAATAGATACACAAAAAATAAATAAACTAATCAAATCACATGAGAAGAGAACAAGAGAAAAAGGGAACTGAGAACTACAAAAACAACTAGAAAACAATTAGGGCGCCTGGGTGGCTCAGTTGGTTAAGCGACTGCTTTCGGCTCAGGTCATGATCCTGAAGTCCCGGGATCGAGTCCCGCATCGGGCTCCCTGCTTGGTGGGGAGCCTGCTGCTCCCTCTGACCCTCCCCCCTCTCATGTGCTCTCTCTCTCTCATTCTCTCTGTCTCAAATAAATAAATAAAATCTTTAAAAAATAAAAAATAAAAAAAAGAAAACAATTAACAAAATGGAAGTATATACCTATCAATAATTACTTTAAATGTAAATGGATTAAGTACTCCAATCCAAAGACATAGTGTGAATGAATGGATAATAGAATAAGACCCATCTGTATGCTGCCTGCAAGGGACTCACTTCAGACCTAAATATACATACAGACTAAAGTGAAGGGATGGAAAAAGATATTAAAGGCAAAAGGAAAAGGAAAGAAACTGGGGTAGCAATATTCATATCAGACAAAATACATTTTAAAACGAAGACTATAACAAAAGACAAAGAAGGGCATTACGTAATGATAAAGGGTCAATCCAACATGAGAATATAACAATTTTAAGTATCTATGCACCCAAAATAGGAGCACTTAATATACAAAGCAAATATTGACAGATATTAAGGAAGAAGTTGACAACAATACAATAATATTAGGGGATTTTAACACCCCACTTGCACCAATGGATACATCATCCAGAGAGAAAATCAATGAGGAAATATTGGTGTTAAACACCACATTAGACCAGATTTACTTAATAGATATACAGAACATTCCAGCCTAAAACAGAATACACATTCTTATCAAGTACACATAGAACATTCTCCAGAATAGATCACATTTTAAGCTACAAAAAAGTCTCAATAAATTTATGTAGACTGAAATCCTATCCAGCATATTTTCCTACTACAATGGTATGAAACTAGAAATAAATCAATTACAAGAAACTGGAAACAAACACATGGAAGCTAAGCAGCATGCTACTAACAACCAATGAGTCAATAAAGAAATCAAACAAAAAATACCTTGAGACAAATGAAGAGGGTAATATAATGTTCCAAGTTCTTTGGGACACAGCAAAAGCAGTTCTAAGAGGGAAGTTTATAGCAATACAGGCTTACTTCACGAAACAAGAAAGAAACCCTAATAAACAATCTTACCTTACACCTAAGGAACAAGAAAAAGAAAGCCTAAAGTTAGTAGAAGGAAGGAAATAATAAAGATCAGAGTGGAAATAAATAAAAGGAAGACTGAAAAAAAAATAGAAAAAAATGAATGAAACAAAAAACTTGTGGTTTGAAAAGATAAACAAAATTGATAAACCTTTAGGTAGACTAATAATACTCAAATAACATAAGAAATGAAAGTTAAAACTGACACCACAGAAATACAAAGGATTGCAAGAGACCAATTTACACCAAAAAATTGAACAACCTAGAAAGAATGGAAAATTCCTAGAAACACTCAATCTTCCAAGACTGAATTAGAAAGTAGAAAATATGAACAGATCTATTACTAGTAATGAAATTAATCAGTCATCAAAAAACTATTAACAAAGATCCAAGACCAATGTCTTCACAGATGAATTCTACCATTCAGAGAAGCATTAGTACCTATCCTTATCAAACAATTACAAAAAAAAAAAAAAAAGAACACTTCCAAATTCATCTTGCCATGCCAGCATTACCCTGACACTAAGAGCAAAGACACTACAGTAAGAGAATTAAAAGCCAATTTCCCTGAACACTTATGCAAAAATCATCAAAACTTAGCAAACCTAATTCAACAATACATTAAAAGGATCATTCATCATAATCAAGTGGGATTTATTCCAGAGATGCAAGGATGATTCAACATCTGCAAATCAATCAACGTGATACATCACATTTACAAAATGAAAGATAAAAATCATATGACCATCTCAATAGCAGAAAAAATCTTACAAAATTCCGCCATTCATGATAAAACCTTTCAACAAAGTGGGTTGAAAGGGAAACATACCTCAACACAATAAAGGCTATGTGTGAAAAACCCACCAGTATTAGCTTACTCAGTCGTGAAAGGTGAAATCTTTTCCTCTAAAATCAGGAAAAATACAAGGTTGACCACCCTCATCACTCTTCTTCAACATAGTACTGGAAGTCCTAGCCACAGCAATCACACAAGAACACACAAGAAAAAAAAATAAGTCATCCAAATTGGTAAGAAAGTAGTAAAACTGTCACTATTTGCAGATGACATACTATACATAGAAAACCCTAAAGACTCTACCAAAAACCTATTAGAATTAATAAATTCAATAAAGTTGTAGATACAAAATTAATATGCAGAAATCTATTGCATTTCTATATACTAATAACAAAGCAGCAGAAAGAAATTAAGAAACAATCTCATTTACAATCGCAGCAAAAATAATAAAATACCTAGGAATAAATTAAGCCAAACAGGTGAAACTTCTGTACCCTCAAAACTATAAGACATTGATAAAGGAAATTCATGATGACACAATAAATGGAAAAAAAAAAAAAAAAAAACACCATGCTTATGGATTGGAAGAATTAATATTGTTAAAATGCTCACACTGCCCAAAGTAATCTATGAATTCAGTGTAATCCCTATCAAAATAACATAGCAACATTCACAGAACTATAACAATCCTGAAATTTGTATGGAACACAAAAGAACATTATAGCAAAAGTACTCTTGAGAAAGAGGAACAAAGTTGGTTGTATCACACTCCCAGATTTCAAACTCTACTACAAAGCTATAGTGATCAAAACAGTATGGTTATACTAGAAAATACACACATAGATCAATAGAACAGGATCGAAAGCCTAGAAATAAACCCACGCTTATTTGGTGAATTGATCTATGGCAAAGGAGGCAAGAACATACAATGGGAAAAAGACAGTTTCTTTAGTGAACGGTATTAGGAATACTGGACAGCTACATACAAGAGCATGAAACTCAACCACTTTCTCATACCATATACAAAAATAAACTCAAAATGGATTAAACCTAAATGTGAGACTTAAAATCATAAAACTCCTAAATGAAAACATAGGCAAATAAACTACTGGATATTGGTCTTAACAATATTTTTTTGATCTGTCTCCTCAGGCAAGGGCAATAAAAGCAAAACTATGTAATTGGGACTACATCAAACTAAAAAGATTTTGCACAGTGAAGGAAACCACTGGCAAAACAAAAAATGCAGCCTAGTGAATGAGAGAAGATATTTGCAAATGATATATCCAATCAGAACTTATTATCCAAAATATCTAAAGAACTCATACAACTCAATACACACACACACACACAAAATCCAGTTGATAAATGGGCAGAGGACCTGATAGACATCTTTCCAAAGAAGACTACAAAGAGCCAACAGACACATGAAAAAAAATGCTCAACATCACTAATCACCAGAGGAATGCAAATCAAAACCATAATGAAGTATCACTTCACATGAGTCAGAATAACTGGTATCAAAAAGAAAAGAAATAATAAATGTTGGCAAGGATGTGGAGAAAAGGGCACCCTTATGCACTTTTCTTAGGCATGTACGTTGGCACAGCCAATATGGAAAATGATACGGAAGTTCCTCAAAAAATTAAAAACAGAAATATCATACTCCAACAATTCCACTGCTGGGTATTCACCTGAAGAAAACAAAACATTAATTTGAAAAGATATATGCACACCTACGTTTCACTGCAGATTATTAGCCAAGATATGGAAGCAACCTAAGTGTTCATTGGTGGATAAAGAAGATATTGTGAATATATATACATTATACATTATATATATACACATACACACACACGAATATTTCTCAGCCATAAATGAGAATGAAATCACTCCATTTGCAAAACACAGACATACCTAGAGGGTATTATGCTAAGTGCAATGTCAGAGAAAGATAAATGATGTATGCTTTCACTCATATGTGGAATCTGAAAAAAAATGAAACAAAACAAAATGAACAAACAAAACAGGAAAAGACTCATAAGTTCAAAGAACAAACCACTGGTTGCCAGAGGGGCTGGGACTGTAGGGATGGGTGACATAGGTGAAAGGAATCAAGAGATATAAACTTAGAGTTATAAAATAAATAAGTCATGGGGATGTGAAGTACAGCATATGGAAAATAGTAAAAGTATTTGATAACATTGTATGTACTTTTCTCAAAGTAAGCATTTTGTAATGTATACAAATGTCAAATCACTATGTGGTACCCTTGAAATTAATACGTCAACTATATTTCAATTAAAAATGAAATAAAAAGCTGGAGTTTAGCTTTAATTAAAATCATTCTACCTCTAGTTTCAAGTGTCTCCAGGAGTTTGTCATCTCTATATTGTTGCAGACCCCTCCCTCTAGTGGGACTTTCTTTTAAAGTACCATGAATTTGTGGGGGCTCTTACTCTCTCTAGTCCAGCCCCTCAATGTCCCAATTACCTAATTATTCAAATATCCCATAGAGAAAGCATCCTAGGAGTTTGGGATCCCTCTACATTTCAATCTTTCACATCAGCTTGTGACCATCAAAACCTCTGCTGGTTTCTGTTTCCCCTAGTTGAATATTTCCCCTATGGTAAGCACATCCTCAGCCCATCTCCAGAAAAGGTAAATATCCCATGGAAGAAAATGTCTTATGAGCTAAATTTACCAAGGAAATTTTATCCATCTGTAGAATTTTAGTTCACTTGTTTTACTTCTAAAGTTCTCCAATATCTGTGAAAATATAAATTTTATCAGTACTCTGATAAAGTACAGATAAAGAAGATATTGTGAATATATATACATTATACATTATATATATATACACATACACACACACGTACAAGTACAGAGTACTGATAAAATACATTTTATGATTTTCCTTTTCTTAGGTGTTATAACAGGAGTTATAGCTTGCCATTACCTGTTACATCATAACCAACAGTGAAAGCAAGTTCTGTATTTAGGCTTTTAATTGGTTAAACCTAGGACTTTATCACTGTTAAGCTTTATATCTATTGCTCACACTTGAAATGTTATGTTATTCAAAACTTTAAAAATTATCACCAGTTCTGTATCATCTAATACTTTAATTGGCATATCATCTATATCTTTGATCAATAAATTAACTAGGAATAAGTTACTCTGACTAGGACAACTATAAATCTTTCTAGTGAAATATGAAATCTTTGCTTGAATTGATAATTCCATCAATTAACATTCCTTAAGCAATTATTTAACCAGATGTTAGATTATTCTTCATTAATGCTCTGGCCAATTCTTCACCAACAAAAGAGATTGTGAATGGAAATTAAAGAAATGAAGATACCCTAGGGGCACCTGGGTGGCTCAGATGGTTAAGCATCTGCCTTCGGCTCAGGTCATGATCCCGGGGTCCTGGGATCAAGCCCCGCATCAGGCTCCCTGCTCGGCGGGAAGCCTGCTTCTCCCTCTCCCACTCTCCCTGCTTGTGTTCCCTCTCTTGCTGTGTCTCTCTCTCTCAAATAAATAAAATCTTTAAAAAACAAAAAAAGAAAAGAAAAGAATTGAAGATACCCTAAAGTAATTGTGGAAGTTTTGCTTAATTTTCCTAGAATATGTAAAGTAGTAACCGTCAGTTGTTTTGAAGTTGATCATTACAAATTATTTTTGTAACTGTTAATGGTTGTGATAGTAGCTTAGAAGTGGTAATACATCATTTAGAATATATATAATCATTGCAAGCTGAATAGATAATGTTACACCTTAATTTAAAAGCATAAGTCACCAAAGAAAATAAAAGTTTCAGATCTGAACCATAACAGAAATTCTAAGAAAAAAAAATAAAGAAGCTCTGTAAGTAGTGAGAAAATGGTAAGAAAATAAGGAGTTTTCTTTTGTACGAATGTATTTCTTTTAGTTCCAGTAAATTATATACTATTTTTTTAATTTTTTATTTATTTCAAAATAATCATATTTTTTTACTGTACTTTTGTCCAATATATGCAGGGATTTCAACACTAATTTTATATTAGGATCACTAGGGTGCTTTTGTCTTCATGCCCATGTGGGGCCTCAGCATTAGTATTTTTTAAAGCACTAAAATCAGATCTCTGGAAAGATTATTTTTAGGATAGTTTTAGTTTTACAATAAAATGAAGATGGGGCGCCTGGGTGGCTCAGTTGGCTAAGCGACTGCCTTCGGCTCAGGTCATGAGCCTGGAGTCCCGGGATCGAATCCCGCATCAGGCTCCCTGCTCTGCAGGGAGTCTGCTTCTCCCTCTGACCCTCCCCCACCATGTGCTCTCTCTCTCCTCTCATCCTCTCTCTCAAATAAATAAATAAAATCTTTAAAAAAAACAAAATGAAGATGAAGATACAGCGATTTCCCATATATTCGCAGCCCCCATATACCCATATGCTTCCCTATTATCAAGATCACTCACCGGCACTTTGTTTGGGTGACCAGAGGGGATTGTACTACAGGACCACAGGACCTCTTCTACACAAGGCTACTACTTTTAAGACTAGGATACATAGCTGACCTACCTAATACATAGAAACAAACAGAGAGTTAGACAAAACCAGGAGACAGAGGAATATGCCCCAAAACAAAATTGCAGAAAAAGAGCTAAACAAAATAGAAATAAGCAACATGACTGATAAAGAATTCAAAATAGTAGTCTTAAAAATACTTACTGGACTTGACAGAAGTGTAGATGAGCCAGTGAGAACTTCAAACAAAGACAGAAAATATAAAAAATAATCAGAGCAGAAAAATATGACAACTGAAATGAAATATACACTAGAGGATATTAACAGCAAATTAGAAGATACAGAAGAATGGATCAGCAAACAAGAATGGATCAGCAAACAAAGCAACCAAGCCTAATAGCAAAAAGAGAAAAGACAATAAAAAATGAGAATAGGTTAAGAAAACTCTGTAGCATCATCAAGTATAACAACATTTGCATTATAATGATCCCAGAAGGAGAAGAAAGAGAGAAGGGAACAGATAACTTATTTGAATAAATAATAGGTGAAAAATAAAGCTTGGAGAGCACCAAAAAAAGATAAACACAAGGAGGTCCACACCAAGACACATAATTAAATTGGCAAAAATTAAAGATGAGGAGAATCTTGAAAGCAACAAGAGAAAAGCAAACAGTTATATATAAGGGAAACTCCATTGGGCTATTAGCTGATTTTTCAGCAAAAACCTTGCAGGCCAGAGGAACTGACATGATGTATTCAATGTGCTGAAAAGGAAAACAATCTACAACCAAGAAGGTTATCATTCAAAATATACGGAGAGAGAAAAAGTTTGCCAAACAAAAAAAGTTAAAGGAGTTCATCACCACTAAACAAGCCTTACAAAATGTTAAAGGAAATTCTTTAAGTGGAAAAAAAAAAAAAGCCATAACAAGCAGTAAGGAAATTGTAAAAGGAAAAATATTCACTAGTAAAGGCAAACATATAATGAAGGTAGTAGGTTAATCACTTATAAAGCCAGTATGGAGGTTAAGCACAAAAATAGAAAAATCAATCATATCTACAAAAATTAGTCAAGGGATATACAAAATATAAACATGTAACATATGACTTCATATACATATAATGTGGAATATGGAGTAAAAGTGTAATCCTTTTGGAATGTGTTCAAAGTGTAGCAACCATCAAATTAGTGTATACTACTATACACATAGAATGTTATATATAAACTCCATGATAACCACAAATCAAAAACTATCATAATTACACACAAACAGAAAAATATCAAAGTGTAACACTAACAAAAGCCATCAAACTACAAGGAAAGAGAGCAAGAGAAGGACTAAATGTGCCAATCAAAAGACACAGGGTGCCTGAATGGATTAAAAACAAGAACTATCTACATGTTGCCTACAGAAGACTTGCTTCAAACGTAAAAACACATACAGATTAAAAGTGAAGGGATCAAATAAGATATTCCATGCAAATCTAAAAAAAAAAAGCTACAGTAGCAATACTTATATCATACAAAATTGACTTTAAAACAAAGGCAGTAACAAGAGACAAAGGGTATTACATCATGATAAAAGGATCAATCCAACCAGAGGATATAATAATTGTAAATATCAATGCATTCACCAGAGGAGTACCTAACTATTGAAATCAAGTATTAACAGATATGAAGGAAGAAGCTGACAATAATATTAGGGGACTTTAACACTCCACTTACATCAATGGATAGGGCATCCAGACAGAAAATCAATAAGGAAGCAGTGGCTTTGAACAACACATTAGACCAAATGGACTAAACAGATATATATAGAACATTCCATCCAAAACCATCAGAATATACATTCCTTTCAAGTGCACATAGTACATTCTTCAGGATAGATCACATATTAGGCCACAAAACAAGTGTCAATAAATTTAAAAAGACTGAAATTTACCTAGCATCTTTTCCAACTGCAATGGTATAAAATTAGAATTACAAGAAAAAAAAAACTGGAAAAAACACAAATACATGGAGGCTAAAAAATATGCTACTGAACAACTAATGGGTCAATGAACAAGTCAAAGAGGAAATCAAAAAATACATGGGGATGAATGAAAATGGAAACATAATGGTCCAAAATCTTTGGGAAGCAGCAAAAGCAGTTTGAAGAGAGAAATTTAGAGTGATGTAGGTCTATGTTGAGAAACAAGAAAAATCCTAAATAAACAGTCTAAACTTAAACATAAAGGGACTAGAAAAAGAAGAATAAACAAAGCCCAAATTTAGTAGTAGAAGGAAGATAAAAATAAAGACTATAGCTGAAATAGAGAGTAAAAAAATAGAAAAGAAAAATGAAACCCAAAACTGGTTATTTGAAAACATAAATAAAATTGGTAAAACTTTAGCTAGACTCATCAAGAAAAAAAAAAAGTACTTTAAAAAAATCAGAAATGAGGGGAGCCTGGGTGGCTCAGTTGGTTAAGTGACTGCCTTCGGCTCAGGTCATGATCCTGGAGTCCCTGGATCGAGTCCCACATCGGGCTCCCTGCTCGGCAGGGAGTCTGCTTCTCCCTCTGACCCTCCCCCCTCTCATGTGCTTGCTCTCTCTCATTCTCTCTCTCTCAAATAAATAAATAAAATCTTTTAAAAAAATCAGAAATGAAAGAGGAAAAATAACAATTGACACCACAGAAACACCACGGAAAGAATTAAAAGTGACTACTATGAAAATTATATGCCAACAAACTGGACAACCTAGAGCAAGGGGATGAATTGCTAGAAACACAATTGTACAAAACCAAATCAGGAAGAAATAGAAAATTGAGTAGATTAATTATTAGTAGTGAAATTGAATTGGTAATCAAAAAACTCCTAACAAACAAAAGCCCAGGACCAGAGGGCTTCACACGTGAATTCTACCAAACATTTTAAAAAGAATAATACCTATTCTCCTCAAACTATTCCAAACAATAGAAGGGGAAGGAAAACTTCCTAATTCATTCTATAAGGCATTAACCTGATACCAAAATTAGACAAAAGCACTTCAAAAAAAAGGGGGGGGGGAGAAAATTAAAGGCCAATATCCCTGATAAACATCAATGCAAAAATCCTCAACAAAATATTAGCAAACTGAATTCAACAATATATTAAAAGAATTATTTACCATGAGCAAGTTGAATTTATTCCAAGGATGCAAGCATGGTTCAATATTTGCAAATTAATCAATGTGATACATCACTTTAACAAGAGGAAAAATAAAAACCGTATGATTATCTCAATAGATGCAAGAAAAACATTTGATAAAATACAATATTAATAACAAAAACTCTCAACAAAGTGGGTTTGTAGGAAACATACCTCAACGTAATAAAGGCTATATGTAATATAGTCACCACTACATCCTTCTCAATGTTGAAAAACTAAAATGTTTTCTTCTAAGATCAGAACAACATAAGGATGTCCACTTTCACCACTTTTCTTTAACATAGTACTAGAGGTTCTAGGCACAGCAGTCACACAAGAAATAAAAAGCATCCAAACTGGTATGGAAGAAGTAAAACTGACACTACTTGCAGCTGACATCATACTATATATAGAAAATCTTAAATATTCCACCAAAACCCTTTAGAACAAATTAATTCAGTAAAGTTTCAAGATGCAAAATTAATATACAGAAACCCATTCCATTTCTATACACTAATAATGAAGTAGCAGAAAAAGAAATTAAGGAAGCAATTCATTTATACTTGCAGCAAAAAAAAAAAAAAAAATACTAGGAATAAATTTAACCAAGGAGGTGAGAGACCTATGGTCTGAAAATTATAAGATATTGATAAAAGAAATTGAAGATAACACAAATGAAAAGATATACCATGCTCATGGATTAGAAAAAATAGTCTTATTAAAATATCTGTTCTATCCAAAGCAGTCTACAGATCCAATGCAATCCTTATCAAAATACCAATAGCATTGTTAACAGAACTAGATAAAATAATCTTAAAGTTTCTGTGGAAACGAAGATCCCCAAAAACCAAAGCAATCCTGAGAAAGAAGAACACCTGGATATATCACACTCCCAGATTTCAATATATACTACAAAACTAAAGTAATCAAAACAGTATAGTACTGGCACAAAAACAGACACATAGATCCATGAAAGAGAATAGAGAACCAGGAAATAGACCCACACTTATATGTAGTCAATCTACAATAGAGGAGGCAAGAATTGCAATAAGGGAAAAGACAGTCTCTTCAATAAATGGTGTTGAGAAACTGGACAGCTAACATACAAAAGAATGAAACTGGACCACTTTCTTACACCATATACAAAAAAATGAACTCAAAATAGATTGAAGACCTTTTTTTTTTTTTAAGATTTTATTTATTTATTTGAGACAGAATGAGACACAGAGAGCATGAGAGGGAGGAGGGTCAGAGGGAGAAGCTGACTCCCTGCCGGGCAGGGAGCCCGATGCGGGACTCGATCCCGGGACTCCAGAATCATGACCTGAGCCGAAGGCAGTCGCTTAACCAACTAAGCCACCCAGGCGCCCTAGATTGAAGACCTTAACATGAGACCTGAAACCATAAAATTCCTAAAAGAAAACAGTAATCTCTTAGATATCAGCATTAGCAACATCTGTATAGCTATGTCATCTTAGGTAAGAGAAACAAAAGCAAAAATACACACTAGGACTACATCAAAATAAAAAGCTTTTGCACAGCAAAAGAAACCATCAACCATCCAAAAAAGGCAACCTACTGAATGCGAGAAGATATTTGCAAATGATATATCCAATAAGGAGTTAATATTCAAAATATGTAAAGTATACACACACACACACACACACCTCAACACTGAGGGAAAATAATCCAATTAAAACAATGGGCAGAGGACCTGGATAGACATTTTTCCAAAGAAGACATACAGATGGCCAACAGACATGTGAAAAGATGCTAAAAATCACTAATCATCAGGAAAATGCAAATCAAAACCACAATGAATTATCACCTTATACCTACAGAATGGCTAGTAGCAAAAAGGTAAGAAATAAAAAGTGTTTCTGAGCATTGAAAAAAAGGGACCCCTTATGCACTGTTAAAGGAAATGTAAATTTGTAGCCACTGTGGAAAACAGTATAGGGTTTCCTCTAAAAATTAATAATTGAAGGACCATACAATCAAGTAATTCCACCCCTGGGCATTTTCCTCAAGAAACAAAAACACTAATTTGTACAGATACATGTACCCCTATGTTCATTGCAACATTATTTCCAATAGTCAAGACACAGAGGAAACTTAAATGTCCACTGATAGATGAATGGGTGCAATGGAATATTACTCACCATAAAACAGAATGAAATCTTGCTATTTGTGACAACATGAATCGACATAGAGGGTATTAGCTAAGTGAAATAAATCAGATGGAAAAAGACAAATACCACATGATTTCATCTGTATGTGGAATCTGAAATAATAAACAGAAACAGACTTATTTAGAGAACAAATTGATAATTGTCAGAAGGAAGGGGGTTAGGGGAATGGGCAAAATAAGTAAAGGTGATTAAGAGGTACAAACTTCCAGTTACAAAATAAATAAGAACAGAGATGAAAAGTACAACATAGGGAATATAGTCAATAACATAATAATCTATAGATAGATGGTGACTATACTCAGTGCACACTGAGTAATGTATAGAATTGTCAGACCACTATGCTGTACACCTGAAACAAATATAACAGTGTATGTCAACTATACTGCAATAAAAATAAAAGTAATAAATATTTATCACAGTTATTTAAAAAAAAGATTTTGTGCTCACATTTTATTTTATTTTTTTAAAGATGAGCTCTCTCTCTCCACCACTCCTCCTGCTCTCTTCCACTCTCTCTCTCTCTAAAGTGGATAGATGAATCTTAAAAAAAAAAAAAAAAGAAGAAGATAATTCCTAAATTGAAAGGAATAAGGTATTTTGCACAAAGGTATATAAATCTTTTTTAATTTTATTTTATTATGTTATGTTGGTCACCATACAGTACATCACTAGTTTGTGATGCAGTGTTCCATGATTCAATGTTTGCGTATAACACCAAGTGTTCAATGCAATACGTGCCCTCCTTAATATCCATCACTGGGCTCACCCATCCCCCCAACCCCTCCCCTCTAAAACCCTCAGTTTGTTTCTAGGAGTCCATAGTCTCTCATGGTTCATCTCCCACTCCAATTTCCCCCCTTTCATTTTTCCCTTCCTTCTCCTAATGTCCTCCATGCTATTCCTTATGTTCCACAAGTAAGTGAAACCATATGATAATTGACTTTCTCTGCTTGACTTATTTCACTTAGCATAATCTCCTCCAGTCCCATCCATGCTGATGTGAAAGTTGGGTATTCATCCTTTCTGATGGCTGAGTAATATTCCATTGTATATATGGACCACATCTTCTTTATCCATTCGTCTGTTGAAGGGCATCTCGGTTCTTCCCACAGTTTGGCTATTGTGGACATTGCTGCTATGAACATTGGGGTGCATATGGCCCTTCTTTTCACTACATCTGTGTCTTTGGGGTAAATACCTAGTAGTACAATTGCTGGGTCATAGGGTAGCTCTATTTTTAATTTTTTGAGGCACCTCCACGCTGATTTCCAAAATGGCTGTACCAACTTGCATTCCCACCAACAGTGTAAGAGGGTTCCCCTTTCTCCACAACCTCTCCAACATTTGTTGTTTCTTGCCTTGTCAATTTTTGCCATTTTAACTGGTGTAAGGTAAAGGTAGTATCTCAAAGTGGTTTTGATTTGAATTTCCCTGATGGCTAATGATGATGAACATTTTTTCATGTGTCTGTTAGCCATTTGTATGATCATCTAAGCATAAAATCAACAAAGAAACAAGAGCTTTGAATGACACACTGGACCAGATGGACCTCATAGATATATACAGAACATTCCACCCTCAAACAACAGAATACTCATTCTTCTCAAGCGCACATGGAACTTTCTCCAGAATAGACCACATACTGGGTCACAAATCCAGTCTCAACTGATACTAAAAGACTGAGATTATTCCCTGCATATTCTCAGACCATAATTCTTTAAAAGTGGAACTCAATCACAAGAAAAAATGTGGAAGAAATTCAAACACTTAGAAGCTAAAGACCACTCTGCTTAAGAATGTTTGAGTCAACCAGGAAAGCAAAGAATTCAAACAATTCATGGAAACCAATGAGAATGAAAACACATTGGTCCAAAACCTGTGGGATACTGCAAAGGTGGTCCTAAAGGGGAAATACAAAGCTTCACTAAAAAAAAAAACAGAAAAATCCCGAATTTACCAACTATCCTTACACCTTAAAGAACTGGAGGAAAAACAACAAACAATGCCTAAGCCACACATTAGAAGAGAAATAATTAAGATTAGAGCAGAGATCAATGAATTAGAAACCAGAAACACAGTAAGGCAGATCAATGAAACGAGAATCTGGTTCTTTGAAAGAATTAATAGGATTGATAAACCACTGGCCAGACTTATCCAAAAGAAAAGAGAAAGGACCCCAATTAATAAAATTATGAATGACAGGGGAGAGATCATGACTAACACCAAGGAAATAGAAACAATTATTAGAAATTATTATCAACAACTATATGCCAATAAATTAAGCAACCTGGAAGAAATGGATGCCTTCCTGGAAACCTATAAACTACGAAAAGTGAAACAGGAAGAAGTAGGCAACCTGAATAGACAAATAACCAGTAACGAGATTGAAGCAGTGATCAAAAACCTCCCAAAAAACAAGACTCCAGGGCTGATGGATTCCCTGGGGAATTCTACCAAACATTCAAAGAAGAAATAATACTTACTCCCCTGAAGCTGTTTCAAAAAACAGAAACAGAAGGAAAGATTTCAGACTCATTCATTGAGGCCAGGATTACCTTGATCCCCAAACCAGGCAAAGACCCCATCAAAAAAGAGAATTTCAGACTGATATCCCTAATGAATAGGGATGCCAAAATTCTCAACAAAATCCTAGCTAATAGGATCTAACAGTACATTAAAAGGATCATCCACCATGACCAAGTGGGATTTATCCCTGGGATGCAAGGATGGTTCAACATTCGCAAATCAATCAATGTGATAGAACACATTAATAAGAGGAGAGAAGAACCATATGGTCCTCTCAATTGATGCAGAAAAAGCATTTGACAAAATACAGCATCTTTCATGATTAAAACTCTTCAGAGTATAGGGATAGAGGGAACATTCCTCAAGTTCATAAAATCCATGTATGAAAAACCCACAGCGAATATCATTCTCAATGGGGAAAAGCTGAGAGCCTTTCCCTTAAGATCAGGAAAATAACAAGGATGCCCACTCTCACCAGTATTGTTCAACATAGTACTAGAAGTCCTAGCAATAGCAATCAGACAACAAAAAGAAATAAAATGTATTCAAAATGGCAAAGAAGAAGTCAAACTCTCTCTCTTCGCAGATGTGGAATGAAAACACATCGGTGGAAAACCCAAAAGATTTTATGTGGAAAACCCAAAAGACTCCACCCCCAAATTACTAGAACTCATACAGCAATTCAGTAATGTGGCAGGATACAAAATCAATGCACAGAAATCAGTTGCTTTCTTATACACTAACAATGTAACCGTAGAAAGAGAAATTAGAGAATCAATTCCATTTATAATAGCACCAAAAACCTTAAGATACCTTAGAATAAACCTAACCAAAAAGGTAAAGGATCTATACTCTAGGAACTACAGAACACTCATGAAAGAAATTGAAAACACAAAAAGATGGAAAAACATTCCATGCTCATGGATTGGAAGAATAAACATTGTTAAAATGTCTATGCTGCTCAGAGCAATCTATACCTTCAACGCCATCCCAATCAAAATTCCAATGGCATTATTCAAAGTGCCAGAACAAACAATCCTAAAATTTGTATGGAATCAGAAAAGACCCCAAATCACCAAGGAAATGTTGAAAAGAAAAACAAAGCCTGGGGGCATCATGTTGCCTGACTACAACCTATATCACAAAGCCGTGATCACCAAGCATGGTACTGGCACAAAAACAGACACAGACCAATGAAACAGAATAGAGAGCCCAGATATGGACCCTCAGCTCTATCGTCAAATAATCTTTGACAAAGCAGGAAAAATATGCAATGGAAAAAAGACAGTCTCTTCAATAAATGGTGCTGGGAAAACTGGACAGCTATATACAGAAAACTGAAACTCGACCATTCTTTTACACCAAATATAAACTCAAAATGGATGAAAGACCTCAGTGTGAGACAGGAATCCATCAAAATCCTAGAGAACATAGGCAGTAACCTCTTTGACATCAGCCACAGTAAATTTTTTCAAGACACGTCCCCAGAGGCAAGGGAAAGAAAAGTGAAAATGAACTTTTGTGATTTAATCAAGATAAAAAGCTTCTGCACAGCAAAGGAAACAGTCAACAAAACAAAGAGGCAACCCACAGAATGGGAGAAGATTTTAGCAAATGACACTACAAAGGGCTGATATCCAAGATCTATAAAGAACTTCTCAAACTCAACACCCAGAAAACAAATAATCAAGTCAATAAATGGGCAGAAGACATGAACAGACACTTCTTCAAAGAAGACATACAAATGGCTAACACATGAAAAAATGTTCATCATCATTAGCCATCAGGGAAATTCAAATCAAAACCACTTTGAGATACTACCTTTACCTTACACCAGTTAGAACGACAAAAATTGACAAGGCAAGAAACAACAAATGTTGGAGAGGTTGTGGAGAAAGGGGAACCCTCTTACACTGTTGGTGGGAATGCAAGTTGGTACAGCCACTTTGGAAATCAGCGTGGAGGTGCCTCAAAAAATTAAAAATAGAGCTACCCTATGACCCAGCAATTGTACTACTAGGTATTTACCCCAAAGACACAGATGTAGTGAAAAGAAGGGCCATATGCACCCCAATGTTCATAGCAGCAATGTCCACAATAGCCAAACTGTGGGAAGAACCGAGATGCCCTTCAACAGACGAATGGATAAAGAAGATGTGGTCCATATATACAATGGAATATTACTCAGCCATCAGAAAGGATGAATACTCAACTTTCACATCAGCATGGATGGGACTGGAGGAGATTATGCTAAGTGAAATAAGTCAAGCAGAGAAAGTCAATTATCATATGGTTTCCTTGTGGAACATAAGGAATAGCATGGAGGACATTAGGAAAAGGAAGGGAAAAATGAAAGGGGGGAAATTGGAGTGGGAGATGAACCATGAGAGACTATGGACTCCTAGAAACAAACTGAGGGTTTTAGAGGGGAGGGGTTGGGAGGATGGGTGAGCCTGGTGATGGGTATTAAGGAGGGCACGCATTGTATGGAGCACTTGGTGTTATACGCAAACATTGAATCATGGAACACTGCATCACAAACTAGTGATTTGTATGGAGACTAACATAACATAATAAAGTAAATAAAGACTTTTTTTTATTTGACACAGGGAGAGAGAGAACACAAGCAGGGGGAGCAGCAGGGAGAGCAGCAGGGAGAGGGAGAAGCAGACTCTCTGCTGAGCAGAGAGCCCAATGTGGGACTCGCTCCCAGGACCCTGAGATCATGACCTGAGCCAAAGGCAGATGCTTAACTGACTGAGCCACCCAGGCACCCAGTTCTCTCACATTTTAAACTTTAGTAATGAGAGACATTAATCAGCTAGAAATTGAATAGTCTGTATGAGTTACAAGTTGATGAACAAATAATAAATTTGTAATGATTAAAACAATTTTTCAAAAACAAAATTCCTCACCAGAATGGTACCTTTTTTACCCAGCATATACCTGCATTAACATATCATAATCATCCAAAGTCCATAATTTATCTTGGGTTTACTCTCAGTGTTATACATTCTATGGGTTTGGACAAATGTATAACTTATATCCATCATTAAAATATCATAAAGAGTATTTTCACTGTCCTAAAAAATCCTCTGTGGTCTGCCTATTTATCTCTCCCTCATCCCACCCCTGGCAACCACTGATCTTTTTGTCTCCCTAGTTCTGCCTTTTCCAAAATGTCATAAAGTTGAAACCATACAGTTTGCAGCCTCTCAGACTGGCTGTTTTTACATAGCAAAATACACTTAAGGTTCTCCCATGTGTTTTCATGGCTTGATGGTTCATTTCCTTTTAGTACCAAATAATATTCCATTGTATGGATATACCATGTTTTACCCATTTACCTACAGAAGGACATCATGATTGCTTCCATGTTTTGATAATTATTTATAAAGATGCTAGAAACATCTGTCTACAGTTCTTTGTTTTTTGTTTGTTCTTGTTTTTTCCTGTGGACATAAGTTTTCAACTCCTTTGAGTAAATGCCAAGGAAAGCAATTGCTGGACTGTATGGTTACAGTATGCTTAGTTTTGTAAGAAACTGCCACACTGTCTTACAAATTAGCTGTGCTGTTCTGCATTCCCATCAGCAATGTTTGAGTTTCTTTTGTTGCATATCTTTGTCAGCATTTGATATTATTAGTATTCCAGATTTTGACCATTTTAGTAGGTGTATAGTGGTGTCTTGTTTTAATTTGCATTTCCCTAATGATATATGATGTAGAGAATCTTTAATATACTTATTTGCCATGTGTATATATTCTTGGGTGAGTTGTCTAAGACTTTGGACCATTTTTTTATGCGGTTGTTTATTTTCTTGTTGTGAATTTTATGAGTTCTTTATATATTTTGGATAAGAGTCCTTTATCAGATATGTCTTTTACAAATATTTTCTCCCAGACTGTGGCTTGTCTTCTAAGTCTCTTGATACTATATTTCACAGAGAAGATTTTAATTTTAATGAAGTCTAGCTTATTCTTTCATAGATTCTTTTTTTTAAAACTACAGATTGTTTCACACTAGTAGATATTAAAATCATTTATTAAATCACAATCAGAATTTCTAAAAAAAATTAGATATATCAAAGAATTTCTTGTAAAAATGCTAAGTACTGTTTTGGGAAACTTGCTTTTATTATATATATACACACAGAGAGAGGTGTGATGAGGTATAGAAAATATATTGCTTACCATGGATTACAGTTGAAATATTTGAAAACATATCTCCGCATTCACAGGCAAAGTATGATAGCCGTTTACTCACAGCAAGGCATACTACGGTGCCTGGCATTGAATCCCCCTACTAAGGTGGTAGGCAGGTACTGATAGGCAGAAAAACTAGGTGGGAAGTCTGGCATTTCCTAGTATACTGTTTTTTAAAGATTTTATTCATTTATTTGAGAGAGAGAGCATGAGAGAGAGAAAGCATGAGAAAGGGAGGGTCAGAGGGAGATGTGGGACTCGATCCCGGGACTCCAGGGTCATGACCCGAGCTGAAGGCAGTCACTTAACCGACTGAGCCACCCAGGCACCCTCCTAGTATACTTTTTGAGTACTGTGCATACACATCCATCCATGACCACTGGAACTGCTATGCTGTCCACTAATTGGGCTCTGAAAGAGTCCTACTTCCCATACGAGCTTAATCAGTTATGGTCTCCATTAGTATACTATCTTGGCTTCCCTTTAGACTCTGACCTTATATTTAAATGTCACTTATTTTATCTGACCCCCTTGGATCTGACAACCTGCATTTTTATTGCTGGTTCCTACTTGGCTTTATCTCTTTTTGATCCACTCTGGATTTATTAATTATAACATGGTCAGTTCCTCAGCTCTGACCCAAGTCTCTTAAGAATTCAATATCCATCAATGTTCTCCCATTGACCCATATGGACTATAGCTAGGAAAAATTTTACCCTCACCCACTGTTGACAATTGCTGCTCTACAGAGTTGTGCTCTCATATTGAGATACAAAGCATGATTTTCTAAGATTATGGCCAAGTACATTCATTCCTTGGGCAAGTAGAATGGAGGTGTAATATGAAACAGCACAACTTTCCTGATAAGTGAATATATGGTAGAACACTATAAGCCAGCACCTAGAGGAGACTAGAAAAGGCAAAGCAAGGCAGGTAAAGTATGTGTGTTGGGTAGTGAGAAAAGAGGTAAAATACACTGGCTTCTGGAACCCAATTAGAAAGGGACCAGAGCAGAATTTCAGTACTGTGAGTTGAATCACACTGCCATGTGATGGTACAGGTGGTAAAGTTGGTGGTACCAGGTTCAGGAGTTCTGACATGGGATCTTCTTATATGAATGGGTCCCTATGGGAATATTCTGTGACTCAGAGAAAGTCTAAAAATTATAGATAAATTTAATAAGAGCCTAGAAGTCATCATTGAATTAAAATTATAAATCAGACAAACGAGAAGCATGGCTCCATACCAAAGATTAATGAACACTAGATTAGAACTCCCTACCACTTCCTGCTTCTGCCTAAATGACACCAGTTTACACCAACAAGACACACTGATGTAGATCATAGATTATGCAATTAAAAGACCCAGTTATGTTAGAACTGAACTGGGCAGAGTGGTGATAGTAGGTAGATAGCATGAACCAGGTGAACAAGTCAGGGACCAGTGACACAGAGAGAAGACATTTCTGAAATGAACTGCCAACAGGCTGAGTAGGTAGAAGAAAATTTTAGTGTTGCCTCAAAGCTGGGAGATAAAGAAAGGAGGGTCTGTGCTCAGACTCTAGTTGCTCTAGGACCAAGAAGTGCTTATGAGCAACACACTGGGCCCAATATCACCCTGTTGTAACATCTTGAGCAGACCACTTACCATTTTATCAGGCCACTAATCATGCAATGAATGCAAAAGGAAGTTGGTAAATGAACTAATTAATAAGTCAAAGACCAATAAAGAGCCACCCTGTGCAAACTGGAGGCTGATAACTTGAGAGAGTAGAAAAAGCAGATGCTCACATATTACAGAGCATAGACTTCCACTCTTAGAATTGTGGATTCCCAGGAGCCTGTAAACTGTTAGAAATACTCAAATCCAGGGCGCCTGGGTGGCTCAGTTGGTTAAGCATCTGCCTTCAGCTCAGGTCATGATCCTGGGGTCCCGGGATTGAGCCCCGCACCGGGTTCCCTGCTCACTGGGGAGCCTGCTTCTCCCTCTCCCCTCCCTCTGCTTGTGTTCCCTCTCTTACTGTGTCTCTCTCGGTCAAATAAATAAATAAAATCTTAAAAAAATATATTCAAATCCAGAGGTGCCTGGATGGCTCAGTTGGTTAAGCATCCCACTCTTGGTTTGGGCTCAGGTCATGATCTCAGAGTCGTGAGATCAAGCCCCGAGTCGGGCTCTGCTCTTAGTGGAGTCTGCTCGTCCCTCTCCCTCCTCCTCTGCCCCTCTGCCCTTCTGCCTGTGTGTGCTCTCTCTCTAAAATAATAAAATCTTAAAAATATATATATTCAAATCCATATACACTCTAGGCATTTTCAAATGATGAGATAATATGTTTGCATGTATTTATGTTCACTACTCTTTTCAAATGTCTGTAGGTACAATAAGATTAGTCAAATATAAATTAATTTAAAAGATACATTGTTTTATTGAATTCATATAAGTTCATTGTCATTAGCTATTTTCACAGTAATTACAAATACTAAAATATAACTACTATTGGATATTGGTCTAAGAAAATGTTTGATGTTAGAAAATATTCCCCACAGTCACATAGGCTGAGAACTACTGCTTTAGAAGAAAAAACAGAGGCAATATCGCCCCAAAGAGAAAGCAACTAGAATTGGGGGCAGGGAGTGCGGTGAAGGCAGTGTGGTCAAGTGGAGAGAACAGAAGGCCTTGTCACCAGTTCAGATCCCCTCTGCACCATTTCCTAGCTCTGGGATCCTGAGCAAATTATCTCTTTCTATGGCGGTTTCACCAATAAGCTACAATATTATCCAAATTTAGAGTGTTGTTGCGAGGACTAATGGCAACATATGCGAAGAATCTGGAACATAATAGCTACTCAATAAATTATAACCATTTATAGTTACTTTGAAAGAGAAGGTAATTAATTCTGAGAAACAAATGAAATCCAAAATAAAGGAAACTAGAAAGTGCTGAAAATTTGATCAGAGGATCATAAATACAGAGTCAGAGCATAGACAGGCCCTGCCACTAAGGAGGTGAACATAAACTACATGTAACCTGTGGACTCCAGATGCTTCCTCAGTAAAATAAACCAGCTGGACTCAGTTTTAAATCCTATAATTTTCCTTAAATTACTTTTAGGGAGAATAAGAATGTCAATCCCAGATACAAGTTTTGGTTGAGCTGCTGAGGAATTGCTGCACACTCTTGGCAGCTTTTTGATCTCTGCACCTCCCCCACCCCTCAGGGCCTCAAAGAACCTAGAAGTAAGGACCAAGCCTGCAGCAAGCCTGGTGGCAACCACACAAAGCTCCAAGAGTTCGAAGTCACATATATGGGTTCAGAAGGAATTTCCCAGCCGTTATTGGTGATTAGTTTCCCATGTTATAATAAAACCCAATGAAAACTGCAAAATACCATGCATCTTAAAACTAGGCTGTATCCTAAATACTATGAAATCACTCTCCGTCATAACTCCCACTGATTCCCACCATGTCTGCTTGCTTACTTCCCTTCCGTGTCCTCTCTCCTTCCACCCACTTCTTGTTACTTCACAGTACATGTAATTCTTGCTTACCGCTGTAAAAACAATGCTGTACAATTGTGCCATGACAATACCGCAGAAAGATACCATGATTTGTGTAAGCTCTTACTTTTGGACTTTTATCAGGTTCCCAGTTTTTATTTCTAGGAATAACACCCCCCCCAAAAAAATACCAATTTACATATGCATTTATATATTCACGCTTTTATTTCTATAGGATAGAGTCTCACTGTATAGTATTTCTAGTTGGAAGAAGTGTTTTTAATTTTAATAACTACTGCCCAACTGATTTCCACACGAGCCTGCAACAATGCATATTTCCACCATTAAAATCTGAAAATGTTTTTTTCTGTGATCTCCACCAGCAGGTGTAATAATTTGTTTTGTAATTTTTGCCAATATGATAAAGTAAGTTTTCAATATTACTTTACTGTGACTTTTCTGAAAATTTGGTATGAGGGGTCTCAGCTTATTATATTTGTATTTATGACTTGAATTTGCTCTTTTCTGAAATGGCTTTTTATAACTTGTGCTTATTTTCCTATTGGATGTTTCCTTTATTGTCAATTTTAAGAATTTTTTTCTATGTTATATTCAACATAAATTATGTATATTGCCATATACTCTGAAAATATTTTCCCAAAATGTTTACTGATTTGACTTTTGCCACACAGAAAAATATTCAAATTTTATAGTGTTAAATATGGTTATATTTCTTTTAATGGTGCAGTTTACTTTCTATTTTCTAAGTTCTACCCCCAATTCCCTAAATTTCTTGAAATATTATAATCTGTATTTTTTAACATTTAAATTATAATGTTGCTAAAATTGCTTTGAATATAGTGTGAAATAGGGAATCAAATGTGTTTCTTTCTAGATGGTTAACCATTTGGGCCTGAACCATTTATACATTGAACCATTATCTTCCTACCAAACTGATTGTCCAGCTTTGTAATATATTAAATTTGCATGATGACTGGAAGGCTAAGCTAATACTGTACTGTTTTTGCTATAGTGACCAGAGGCAGTTTGTTGTATTCAGTTCTCCACTCTCTCTTGCCATGTGACCCCATAGTGCACAGGAGTGGGTAGAGCACATTTCCCGAATCCCACTGATGTTGGGCTTGGCCGTGTGACTTGTTTTGGTTAATAGAAGATGAACAGAAGTGAAAGTGTGCTAGTTTCAAGCCAACCTCTTTGTCCTTCTATGAATCACCATGAGAAGAACATATCCCACATGCTCTAAGGATGCAAAGAGAATGGAGCAGAGCTGAAACCAACCTAAAACCTGGATTCCAGTCTCCCAATACAAAGCATGAAGTAAAGCCATCCCAGACAACCCACAGACACATGAGGAGAAATGCTTGTTGTTGTAAGGCACTGACTGGGAGGCTGTCATGTATCATCATGGCAATAAGATATGATTGGTACAGTATGACCACAGCATGACTTAACATCTAGCAAGGAATCCACACCTATTCATTTTTATGTATGTTTAGCTATACTCAGCTATATATTCTTTCATAGGAACATTCATATAAACATTCATATTAAACTCTATCATATATAATCCATAGGTTAGGAAAATAACCAATAAATTTAAGTCACTATTTATAATTACGTCGCATGTCTTTTCATTTTACTCAGATTTTTTTTTCATGTTCTGTCATGTAACTTTATAGTTTTCTTGGAGTCCTTTATCACATAGTTTGTCTCTATTAGAAATGGATTATTTCCCCAAGTCTGTTTCTAGCTTGTTACTGCCAGTGAAGATGAAGCTAATAATTTTTGCATATTAACTTTATTTCCAACTACTTTTTCAAATTTCCAAATTAAATCTACTAGTTTTCCTTACTAGAGTATTGGATTTTTTAAGATACCCAATCATATCAGTAGGATAAACCATAATTGTATCCCTCTTTTTTATAGTATTTAAATTTACTTTCACAGGGCGCCTGGGTGGCTCAGTCGTTAAGTGTCTGCCTTCGGCTCAGGTCATGATCCCATGGTCCTGGGATAGAGCCCCGCATAGGGCTCCCTGCTCTGCGGGAGGCCTCCTTCTCCCTCTCCCACTCCCCCTGCTTGTGTTCCCTTTCTCATGGTGTCTCTCTCTGTCAAATAAATAAATAAAAATCTTTAAAATAAATAAATTTACTTTCACTTTATTGTCTTATTGTGGTCAATGCAATGCAAAGTCTTGGTGAACAACATTATAGAAGGCAGCCTAAATACATTGTTATATTAGAATTGAATGTAACAGGATTTAGAAATGCTAAACTATGTATCATTATAGACCAAAAAAAAAACTTTTTAAAAGAAAGGTATTTCATGGTTCCTCACTAAGTGCTCAACCAGGGGAGTCCTATCACTTACAAAATATCCATGTGAATCAAGCTGCTTTGTTCCTCTAGCATTCAATCCTGATAATACTTTTGTTAGAAGCAACTCTGTTCTTTGGGGCAGGAAAAGATCAAGATAGGCCTGGAAAATGTTGTTGCTAGAAAACAAGGATGCTTTTTAAATGCATGAAGTAGTGCTGAAGACACAAAGGAGTGTCTAAAGGGGTTTGCAGTAGCCAATTAGAACAATATTAGCATGAAAAGGAAAATAAAAATTCTAGTTGGCTGGAACAGGCTGTGTTTGGAAAAAAAGCCATGTATCTAATGATACTCAAAAAGAAAAATGGAAAAGTAAATGTAAAAATAATTGATGAATCTATATAGTTTAATGAGAGAAGAGTGTTGATTTGTGCAGACCTTCTGTTTAAGTATATATTTATTTATTTTATTTTATTTTTTAAAGATTTTATTTATTTGACAGAGAGAGAGAGAGCACAAGCAGGGGGGAGCAGGAGAGGGAGAAGCAGGCTCCCTGTGGAGCAAGGAGCCTGATGAAGGGCTCAATCCCAGGACCCTGGGATCATGACCTGAGTGGAAGGCAGATGCTTAACTGACTGAGCCACCCAGGTGCCCTAGTATATATTTATTTTTAGACACACCTTCCTACACATTTTCCCTACCAGTCTAAGTACAGTGGATTGCAAAAACAGGAAATAGATTGAATATCAGAGAATTTGGCCCCAAAAAAGGGCATTATGTATATAGGTATACCTCAAAGACACTGTGGGTCTGGTTCTAAAACCACTGCAATAATGTGAGTCAAATGATTTTTTTTAATTTCCCAGTGCATATAAAAGGTATGTGTATACTATACTCTACTCTATTGAAGTGTGCAATAGCATGACATCTTAAAGTACATACCTTCATTAAAAAATATTTTATTGCTAAAAAATGCTAGTCCTCATCTGAGCTTTCAGTGAATTGTAATCTTTTTGCTGATGGAGGATCTTCAATCTTGATGACTGCTGACTAATCAGGGTGATCAGGGTGGTGGCTGCTGAAGGCTGGGGTGTCTGTGGCAAGTTCTTAAAATAAGGCAACAGTGAAGTTTGTCACATCAACTGACTTTTCTTCTCCCAAACAATTTCTTTTAGCATGTGATGCTGTTTGGAAGCATTTTACCTACAGAATGTTTTTCAAAATTGGAGTCCATCCTCCCAAACCTTGGTTTATGTCATATTCTAAATCCTTTGCTGTCATTGCAACAATCTTTACAGCATCTTCACCAGGAGTAGATTCCATATCAAGAACCCACTTTCTTCACTCATCCATAAGAAGCAACTTCTCATCTGTTGAAGTTCTATCAGGAGATTGCAGAAATTCAGTTGCATCTTCAGGCTCCACTTCTAATTATCTCACTATTTCCACCATATCTTTAGTTACTTCCTCCACTGAAGTCTTGAACCCTTCAAAGTCATACATGAGGGTTGGAACTAGTTTCTTCTAGACTCATGTTAATGTTGATATTTTGGCCTTCTCCCATAAATAATGAATGTTCATAATGGCATCCAGAATGGTGACTCCTTTCCAGAAGGTTTTCAGTGTACTTTATCCAGATCAGAGGACTCACTATCTGTGGCAGCTATAGCCTTACAAAATGTATTTCTTAACTAATAAAACTTGAAAGTCAAAATTACCCCCTGATCCATGAACCACGGAATGGATATAGTGTTAGCAGGACTGAAAACAACATTAACCTTGTTTTACATCACCATCAGAGCTCTTGGGTGACCAGGCACATTGCCAATTAATGGTAATATTTTGAAAGCAATCTTTTTTTCTGAGCAATTGGTCTCAACTGTGAGCTTAAACTATTCAGTAAACCATATTATACACAGATATACTGTCATCCAGGCTTTTATACAGCAGATACAGAAGAGATTTAACATAATTCTTAAGGGTCCTAGGATTCTGGGGATGGTAAATGAGCACTGGCTTCAATTTTAAGTTACCAGCTGTATTAGTCTCCAATAAGAGAGTACGTCTGTCCCTTGAAGATTTGAAGCCAGGCACTGACTTTTCTTCTTTAACTATGAAAGTCCTAGATGGCATCTTCTTCCAATAGAAGGCTGTTTTGTCTACATTGAAAATCTGTGGTTTAGTGAAGCCACCTTCATTCATTATCTTATTTAAATCTTCTGGATAAATTGCTGCAGTTTCTTTATCAGCACTTGCTACTTCATCTTGCATATTTACGTTATGGAGATGGCTTCTTTCCTTCAGCTCATGAACCCACCTCTGGTTTGTGGTGCCCCCAACACAATTACAATAATAACATTAAAAATCACTGATCAACGATCACCATAACAAATATAATAATAATGAAAAAGTTTAAGATATTGAGAGAATTACCAGAATATGACTCAGAGATAGGAAGTGAGTCAACACTGTTGGAAAAATGGTACTGATAGACTTGCTCAACACAGAGTTACCTCAAACCTTCAATTTGTAAAGAAAAAAAGTAATAACTGACAAGTGCCATAATAAAGAACAGTAAAATGAGGTATGCTTGTATTAAGAAAATTTTGCATTGCCTCTGAGGAATAAAAAACTAACCAAATAAAAAAGCGGGCCATATCCTTTGATAGGAAGACTCAATGTCATAAAAGTATCAATTTTTCCCATTTTAGACCCCAATAACAACAAAGGTGGTTTTATTTTTGTTGAACTGGGCAATCTATTTTTTTAAGATTTTATTTATTTATTTATTTGACAGGGAAAGAGCAAAAGAGAACACAAGCAGGGGGAGTAGCAGGCAGAGGGAGAGGGAGAAGCAGGCTCCCCACTGAGGAAGGAGCCTGACATGGGGCTGGATCCCAGGACCCTGGAATCATGACTGGAGCCGAAGGCAGACACGTAACCATCTGGGCCACCCAGGCTCCCTGAACTGGGCAATCTAATTCTAAAGTTCATAAGGAAATTTCCTTTAAAAAATGAAGAAGAATTTTGGAAGTGTATTTCTAAGATACATCCAAACTGTTAACAAACAATAAGTTTAAACGTTTAGAAAGTGTCAGAAAAATATGCAAATTGTAGAGACTTTATAAATGATAAAGAATTTCAAATTAGTGGAGGAAATGATTCATAAATGGAATTAGAGGACAGGGAAAATATTTGGAAAAACATAAAATTTGATCCCAAATGCACCAATTACATTTAAATAAATGTAGTAAAGTTTTTAATATTAAGACAAATCATAAGATTATTAGATATCTTATAAATATCCTTTCTCAGGTTAAAGAAATCCTTTCTTTGCCTGGTTTTCTGGGACTTTAATTTGTTTGTTTTTTGTTTTTTAGTAGACGCTGAATAATTGTCAGAGTTGTTTTGCTTGAGATCAAGCAAATTGACTTTCGCTTTAATATATATTAATATGGTAAGTGATATTTCTAGGTTTTACCTAAACCATCCTTCATTTCTGGGATAAATAAAACTTGGTCATGGTTTACTAACATTTTAATATATTTTGTTGGTTTGTACATATTTTCCTTGGAAATATTATATCTATGATCATGAGTGGCATTGATCTATGATTTTTGTTTCTCACAGTGAGTTTGGCTTAGTTTCAAAGTCACACTGACCTAATATATTAAGTAACAAAAAAATCCTTATTCTATTCTCTGGGAAAGTTTGTATCAAAATAGGAATCATCTGTCCACTATTTGGTGGAGGGCATCTGTATAACTATCAGGATTTTATTTGTTCTTTATGGGAAAATTTTAACTTCTGATTTGATTTCTTTAATAACATTGGGACTATTCTGGCTTTCTACTTTATCTTGAGTAAATTTTGGAAAATTACATTTTTCTATGTAATTGTCAATTTCATCCAGTTCTGTATGTAGTCTTCGATAACTGCTGTGAAACAAACCATCCCCAAACCAATTGGATTAAAACAACACAATAATTTATTGTGCTCACTAATCTGCAATTTGGGTAGGGTTTAGTTGGATGACTTGTCCACATGGCATTGTCTGGGGAGGATAACTGAAGCTAAATGGTTCACTTCCAAGATGGCTCACTCACATGGCTGGTAAGCTCTCTATTGGGGCCTGAGTTGGGGCTGTTGGACTGATGCCTCCGTTATTCTTCATGTGGGTATCTCACAGAATTGCTTGGATTCAATACAGCAAGTAAGATGGATTGGTTCCAGACATGAGTGTTCCAAGAGACAGGAAATGGAAGCTGTCAGTCTCCTAAAGTCTGAGCCTGAGAAAAGGAGAACACCATCATTCTCCATAGTCAATTGGTCAAATTATCAGAGAACCTATCCAGAATTAAGGACAAAAGACATAGATCTTTTGATAGGAATGTCAAATCTTTATTCCATCACAATTTACTCACATAAGATTATTCTTATAGTATTATCCTTTAAGTATCCTGTCTGTAGTAACATCTTATTTTCATTTTTATTAATGTTTATTTATTCTCCCCACCACCTTTTTTTCATTCTTTCCAGTTTCTCTTATACTCTCTTCAAGTTTTAGTTTAGTTGATTCTATTATAGTTCTATTTTATTAATCTCTATCTTTTTAATTGTTTTATTCCATGTATTTTTCCGAGGTTAGTTCTGTCACTATTTTGATTTCTTCTTTTGGATGATTTTTAACACAAGCATTTAAAGTGATAGGTTTTCCCACATTTAAAGTAAATGCAGAAAAGAAATACCATAGCAAGCTTGTCTGCTATCTTTTGAAATGCCTCTTACAAGGCTGGGCCTTGGCTGGTGTATTAGAATATATTTTGGGAGGGTTCCCAGCATTAACCGAAAAGAGTGGTTCACTGTGCCTAAACTGTACCAACAATAAGGTTTATTCTGAAGACTTTGCTTTCATTATGTGGATACCTGCCAGGCAAGAGGTACCTATATAACAAGTTCACAATAAAAACCCTGGTCACTGGGTCTCTAATGAGATTCCCTGATGGGCCACATTTTATATGTATTATCAAAAGTCCTTGCTGGGTGAATTAAGCATGTTCTGTGTGATCCACTGAGAAAAAGCATTTGGAAACTTGCCCTTGTTTTCTCCTGCCCCAGCTTTGCTAATTGTACTTGGTACAGTTTTGTTATAATAAATCATAGCTATAATTACAACTACATGCTGAGTCCTGTGAATCCTCCTAATTATTGAACCAGAAGGTCATCTTGGTGACCCCCAACACAGTAACACTTTGACTTCGTCCTATGTTTTTTGATATATAGCTTATTCATCACCACTCATTACTTTCTAATTTCCACTATGGTTTTTCTCTTGGACCCACATTTATTTGGAAAGAGATTTTAAATATGTAGTTAAAATCCTTTTCAAGTATTTTTATTATCAATTTCTAACCTAGTTGCATTGTGGTCATAGAGTGGATATATGATATTATCTCTCTTATATTTTGGAGATTTGCTTTCAGGCCAACTCTATGTTCAGTTTTCATAAACAATGAACATGTGCTTGAAAAAAAAGTATATGTTGTCAAATCATTACTGGCGGTATATATATGTGTGTGTGTATATATATATATATGCAAATTATAAAATGTGAATTTCAGGGAAGATAAATTACTGAAGGAGTCCCTTTCCCGGACCAGTTAGGAAAAAGGTGCTTCTCTTACTAATTTCTAGAAATACTAAGCAAGAAGTAATCTAATACAGGGAATCAGTTACCAAAACACAATTAGGAGTCCTAAGAGATCAAATGTCAAAGGCAATCACTGCAAGTTTTTAAGAAATCAGGATATTGTAGGGATGACTGAAAACTGTCATGATGGTTTCCACTTCCTGTATCCCTGAGGTGGATGATTCACAGGAGAACCAGGTGCCTGTGATGGTATGATAAGAAATATATATTTGGCCTTCATTACACTTTCTGGCTCAGAGTTCCTAAAACCCTTGGAATTTACTAATAAGAGTGATAAAGTTATCTTTCATTATTTGTAACAAGCCCCTCCCAACCACATCTGAATTTATGTTAATGAGATGAACTTTGGAAAGCCCCCTAAGCCAGAGGAACCAACCATGTGATTAGAGGGTTGCAAATTTCAGCCCTACTCCTGACCTGCAGGAAGGGGAGAGGGCCTAATGACTGAGCTCAATCACCAAGGGCCAATGATTTAATCAATTGAGCCTACATAATAAGGACCCCACATGAGCTACTATTTCCCCACTTACAGTGCCCTATTCATCTCTTTCATCTGCCTATTCCCAACTTACATCCTTTTATATTAAACTAGTAATATAGTAGGCAAATAGAGGAATTTTCCCAGATACAAGTCTTTTTCCTTTTTCACCCATTATCTGCCAAAGCCCACACACCACCCTCATCTCCAGAGCAGTAAAAAGCTTCTGCATCAACTACCTTCAAAATATCATAGGATTCTTCCAAAGTAGAATCTAAGCTAGAAATCTTAGGGCAAAGAATTTTAAAAATAGATTTGCCATACTTTCTGTGCCTAAAAACCAGGATAAAACATTAAAGAGTAAGGATGAGTCCAGGGTGGCCCTGGGAAACCCCTGGCCCACACACACTTCAGCTCCAGTGTGTGAAGGACCATAGGACATCCCAGCCCATGCTCATTTCAGTGCCAGCTGTCCCACTGAGTGACCTCAGTGCAGAGGGCTTTGGGATACACTGGCCCATGCTCACTTTAGCTCCAACTGTCCCACCAACGTGGCTCCAGTGAAGCACACCCCAGAACCCTGGGACAGCACATTCACCAGCTCCTACTGTCCCATCAAGGCAGCCCTAATGCAACATACCCCAGGAATGCCTGGCCTATACCTACCTCAGCTCTAGCTATCCTGTCAAGGTGGCCCCATTTGCTGTACCCTAGAACTCCTGAGACCTTGCCCACTCCAGTCCCAGAAAAAGTTGGCCCCAAAACAGTGCAATCTAGGATGCCCCACCCAGATCTGTGCCCTCTCCAGCTGCAGCCAGCCACCTAGCAAAGCTTCCAGGCACACTAAGTCTACACAGAGGACACTTATACACAAGGCTACCCCATTAAGCCCAGCAAAGGTAATTCACAGAAACATACAGAGAAAGTCAAACAAAATGAGACAGAGAAATGTGTTCCAAAAGAAACACAAGCTAAAACCCAATTAAGAAAAATAAATAAATAAAATTAATGAAACTGAGGTAAGAAATTTGCCTGATAAAGAGTTCAAAGTAATGGTCATAAAGATACTTACTGAATTCAAAAGAATAAAGAAAGACCATGAGAACTTCAACAAAGAGTTGGAATATATATGAGAGAACCAATCAGAGTTAAAGAATACAATAACTGAAAAGAAAAATACACTACAGGGAATATAAGCATTAGATGACATACAAGAATGGATCAGCGATCTGGAGCAGAGAATAGTGTAAATCACCCAATTAGAACAACAACAACAACAAAATTTAAAACATGAAGATAGTATAAAGGACCTCTAGGACATTAAACATATTAAATTCCCATTACAGGGGCCCCAGGAGAAGAGAGAAAGACAAAGGGGCAGAAAACTTATTTGAAGATACAATGGCTGAAAATTTTCCTAACCTGGGGAAGAAAACAGACATCCAGGTCCAGGAAGCACAGAGAGCCCCAAACAAAATGAACCCAAAAAGATCCCCACCAAGATATATTATAATTAACATGGCAAAAGGCAAAGATATAGAGAGAATCTTAAAGGCAGCAAGAGAAAAATATATAGTCACACAGAAGGGAACATCCATAAGACTATGAGCTTATTTTTCAGCAGAAACTTTGCAGGCCAGAAGAGAGTGGCAGGATATATTTAAAGTGCTAAAAGAGAAAACAACCAAGAATAATCCACCCAACAAGGTTATTACTCAAAATTGGAGAAATTGTTTCTCAGACAAGCAAAAACTGAAGGAATTCATTACCACTAAACTGACCCTACAAGAAATGTTAAAGGACCTTCTTTAAGCAGAAAGGGCCATAACTAGAAATTAGAAAATTCATAAAAGAAAAAAAGAAAATACTGGTAAATGCAACTACAGGCATTAATAAAGGCAGTGGATCAGCCACTTAAAAAGCGATATGAAGGTTAAAAGGCAAAAATAGTTAAATCAGCTATAACTACATAAGCAGTTAAGAGATACATGAACTAAAGAGATGTAAAATATGATGTAAAAAAATATAAAACTTGTGTGGATGGGTAAAAATGTATTGCTTTTAGAATGCATTTGAATTTAAGTGACTATCAGTTTATAATAGACTGATATATATTTAGTTGATATATATGAACTCATGGTAACTACACACCAAAAACCTACCACAGATACACAAACAATGAAAACAAGAAACCTAAACATAACGTATGTACACACACATATATATCAAAATATGCAGGAAGAGACCAAGAGAAGGAGAAAGGAACAGAGAACTACAGAAACAACCAGAAAGCAGTTAAGAAAATGGCATTATGTACTTATTGTTAACTGTTTTATGCAGTTAACTTAACTTATTGCCATTTTGTTAACTGCTTTGGGCACCTGGGTGGCTCAGTTGATTAAGCGTCTGCCTTCGGCTCAGGTCATAATCCCAGTGTCCTGGGATCGAGTCCCACATGGGGCTCCCTGCTCAGTGGGGAGTCTGCTTCTCCCTCTGCTCCTCCCTCCCCACCGCCCACCCACACTCTCTTTCTCTCCCTCTCTCACAAGAATAAAATCTTTTTAAAAATAATTATTATTATCAAATATAAATGGACTGACTGCTCCAATCAAAAGATATAGAATGACTGAATGGATAAAAAAACAAGACCTGTCTATATTCTGGCTACAAGAGACTCACTTCAGATCTAAAGACACACACAGACTGAAAATAAAAGGATAGAAAAACATATTCAATGCAAATGGAAACAAAAAGAAAGCTGGAGTAAGAATACTCATACCAGACAAAATGGACTATAAAAAAGACAGTAAAAGAAGACAAAGAAGGACATTGCATGATGATAAAGGGGTCCACCCAAGAATATAATATTCATAAATATTTAAGCACCCAGGGGCACCTGGGTGGCTCAGCCAATTGAGCATCTAACTCGTGATTTTGGCTCAGGTGGTGGTCTCAGGGTCATGGGATCAGGCCCCGCATCGGGCTCCGTGTTGGGCATGGAACCTGCTTTGGATTCTCTCTCCCTCTCCCTCTCTGCATCCCCCTCTCTAAAAAAATTTTTTTAATGAAATAAATAAATATTTAAGCACCCAAAATAAGAACATCTAAATATACAAAGCCAATATTAACAGACATAAAGGGATAAATTGACAGTAATACTATAATAGGAGGGAACGTTAATATCCCATTTACATCAATGGGTAGATCATCCAGACAGAAAATCCATAAGGAAACACTGAACTTAAATGACACATTAGATCAGATAAACTTAATACGTATACACAGAGAATTTCATTCAAAAACTGCAGAACACATCCTTTTCCAATGTCCATGGAACATTCTTCAAGATAGATCACATGTTGTTAGGCCACAAAACATAATCTCAATAATTTCAATAATATCAGAATCATATCAGGCATCTTTTCCCACCCCAACAGTATGAAACCAGAAATAATTACAAGAAGAAAACTGGAAAAAAAAACATAAGCATGTGGAGACAAAACAACATGCTAATGAACAATCAATAGGTTAACAAAGAAATGAAAGAGTAAATCAAAAAATAAATTGAGGTAAATGAAAATGGCAACACAACACTCCAAAATCTATGGGATGCAGCAAGCCATTCTAAGAGAGAAGTTCATAGCAATACAGGCCAACTTTAAGAAACAAGATAAATCCCATATAAGCAATCTAACTTTACACCTTAAGGAACTAGAAAAAGAACAAATAAAGCCCAAAGTTAGTAGAAGGAAGGAAATAACCAAGAGGAAAATGGAGGTATATAAAATAGAAACTAAAAAATATATATATACAAAAGATCAATAAAACTAAGAGCTGATTCATTTGAAAAGATTTTTTTAAAAATCAGTAAACCTATAGTCGAACTCATCAAAGAGAGGGTCCAAATAAATAAAATCAGAAATGAAAGAGGAAAAGTTATAACTGACAACACAGATATATAAAGGATCAAAGAGACTACTATAAATAATTATACACCAACAAACTGGAAAATCTAGAAGAAAGGGATAAAGTTCTAGAGAGACACAACATTTCAAGACAGAATGACAAAGAAATAGAAAATGTGAATAGACAGATTACAAGTAATGAAATTGAATCAGTAATTTAAAAACTCCCAACACAAAAGTCTAGGACCATGGGGCGCCTGGGTGCCTCAGTCATTATGCATCTGCCTTCGGCTCAGGTCATGATCCCAGGGTCCTGGGATCGAGTCCTGCATCGGGCTGCCTGCTCAGAAGGAAGCCTGCTTCTCCCTCTGCTCCTCCTCCTGCTTGTGTTCCCTCTCTCGCTGTGTCTCTCTCTGTTGAATGAATAAATAAAATCTTAAAAAAAAAAAAAAGTCTAGGACCAGACAGCTTCACGGGTGAATTCTACAAAAGATTAAATATTTAGTATCCACTCTTCTGAAATTATTCCAAAAAAACTGAAGAGAAAGGAACACTTCCAAACCCATTTTATGAGGCCAAGATTACCTTGATACCAAAACCAGAAAAATACACTACCAAAAAGAAAAGTACAGGCCAATATTCCCGAAGAACATAGATACAAAAATCCTCAACAAAATATTAGCAAGCCAAATTCCACAATACATTAAAAAGGTCACTCACTATGATCAAGCAAGAAAAATTCAACATCTACAAATCCAAGCACATTAGCAAAACCAAAGATAAAAATTATATGATCATTTCAATAGATACAGAAAAAGCATTTGACAAAATTCAACATCTATTTATGATATAAACTCTCAACAAAGTGAGTACAGAAGGAATGTATCTCATCATAATAAAGGCCATATATGACAAATCCACAACTAACATACTCACTGCTGAAAGTCTGAAGCTTTTCCTCTAAGATCAGGAACAAGACAAAGCTGTCCACTCTCACCACTTTTATTCAACATAGTATTGGAAATCTTAGCTATAGCAAGTAGGTAAGAAAAAAAGAAAAAAAAAACTCCAAATTGGAAAGGAAGAAGTAAAACTGTCACTATTTGCAGATGACATGATCATATATAGAGAAAACACTAAAAACTCCACTAAAAAACTATTAGATTTAATAAATGGATTCAGTAAAGTTGCAGGATAAAAAATTAACATACAGAAGTCAATAGCATTTTTGTAAACTAATAATGACTGATCAGAAAGAGAAGAAAACAATCCCATTTACAATTGCATCAAAAAGAAATACCCCAAATAAATTTAACTGAGAAGATGAAAGGCCTGTACTTTGAAAACTGTAAGAAATGGATGAAAAAAAAAATTTAAGATAATGCCAAAAAAAAAGGAAAGATGTTCCATGCTGATGGATTGGAAGAATTACTATTGTTAAAATGTTCATACTCCCCAGACCAATCTAAAGATTCAGGGCAATCTCCATCAAAATACCAATGGCATTTTTCACAGAATTAGAATAATCCTAAAATTTGTGTGGAACCACAGAAGAGTCTGAATAGTCAAAGCAATTTTGAGAAAGAAGAACAATGCTGGAGGTATCATGCTCCGTGATTTCAAACTATACTACAGAGTGATAGTCATCAAAACACTATGGTAGTGGCACAAAGATAAATACATAGCACATAGATCAATGGAATAGAAGAGCCCAGGAATAAATCCCTGCCTATTTGATCAGTTAATCTGTGACCAAAGGAGGTCTGAGTATACAATGGGGGGAAAGACAGTCTCTCTAATAAATGGTGTTATGATAACTGGATAGCTACATGTAAAAGAATGAAACTGGACCCTTTTATTGTGCCATATCCAAAAATAAATTCAAAATGAATTAAAGACTTGAATTTATGACCTGAAACTATAAAACTCCTAGAAGGCAGTGAGCTCTTTGACATTGGTCTTGGCATTATGTTTTTGCAACAGTTCCCCAGGCAAGGGTAATAAAAGCTAAAACAAACAAATGGGATCGCATCAATCTAAAAAGCTTTTGCACAGTCAAGGAAATCAATAAAATGAAAAGGCAACTTACAAATGGGAGAAGATATCTGCAAATCATACACTCGATAAGGGGCTAATATCCAAAATACACAAGGAACTTACACAAGTGAATATTAAAAAAACAGCCCAATTAAAAAATGGGCAGAGGACTTCTATAGACATTTTTCCAAAGACCTACATATGGCCTACAGTTACATGGAAAGATATTCAACATTACTAATTACCAGAGAAGTGCAAATCAAAACCACAATGAGATATCACCTTCCCCTTTTCAGACTGTCTTATTACCAAAAGACAAAAAAAATTAAGTGTTTGTGAGGATGTAGAGAAAAGGGAACCCTCTTACACTGTTGGTGGGAATGTAAATAGTTGCAGCCACTGTGGAAAACATTGTGGAGTTTCCTTGAAAAAATTAAAAATAGAGCTACAATATGATCTAGCAATTCCACTTCTGAGTATTTATCCAAAGAAAATGAAAACACCAATTTGAAGAGATATGTGCACTGCTATGGACTGTTGCAACATTACTTACAATAGCCAAGATATGAAAGCAATCTAAGTGTCCATCTGTAGATGTAGGGATAAAGAGAATGTGGTAAGTACACACAGACACACACACACACACAGGAATATTACTCAGCCATAAAAAGAAGAATGAAATCTTGCCATTTGCAACAACATGGATGGACCTATAGGGTATTACGCTAAGTGAAATAGGTCAAACAGAGAAAGACAAATGCCGTATGATTTTACTTACATGTAGAATCTAAAAAACAAGACAAACATACACACAAACTGAAACAGGCTCATAGATACAGGGAACAAACTGTTGGTTACCAGAGGGGGGAGCTGTTGTGGAGAAAGTGTAAAACAGGTGAAGGAGATTAAGAGGTACAAATTTCTAGTTATAAAAAAAATAAGGCATGAGGATATGATGCACAGCATAAGCTATATAATCAATGTTATTGTAATAATTTTGGTTACAGGTGGTAACTAGACTTACCATGAGGATCATTTTGTAATTTGAAAAACATCAAATCACTATGATGTACACCTAAAACTAATAAAATATTGTGTGTCAATTACACTTTAAAAAGTAGGGATAGATAAGCACGTAAAACACACAAAAAAACAAAAACTGAAAAGGCAACAAAACCCCATAATATGCAGCACAGTACACCAACTAAAAGATAGGCAGCCCCTCCTACAGGCTTCAGAGCCACTGAGTATATAGAGCTTGGAGAGCTTGGTTGGTTCCCACTGGAACATTTTCATCAAGGTTGTATAAGACACAACACCAGCAGGTGTCAATGCCCTTAGGTAAAGTTTTTTAATTCTGTAGTTTAATCTCCACTTTTACTGATTTGGGGCTGCCTTATCCATCAGTTAATGAGAGAGAAAAGTTATAATCATTTACTATGATGGTAGATTTATCATTTTCTTATAATTTTGTTAAATTTATGTATTTTAAACTCATCAGTTACATACAATTTTAAATAAACTCTATCTTCCTGGTAAATGAATGTTTCATCAATATGTAGTGATCTTATTTATCTCTCTTAATATTGTTTTTGCCCGTGTCTATTTTATCTTATCTAAGACTAATGTGAGCATACCAGCTTTCTTCGAACAGTATTGGTCTGGCATATCTTTATTCCATCTCATAAATTTAAATCTTTCTGTGTTCTTTTATTTTTTAAGTTGATGCTTTATAAACAGCACATAGCTAGATTTTGTAGGATTTTTATTCAGTCTGAAAATTCTTGTCTTTTGCCTAGAAAGTTTCTGTATTTACCAGGATGACCTATTTGCTTAGATTAATTTCTATCATATTATTTGTCTTATTTTTTCTTTATTTCTTTTCTTCTCCCTCATTTCTTGCATACTTTTAAATAGGCTGAATTTCTCTGTTGTTGTTTCCACCTTAAAATATTCCTGTACTAATTTGGAAGTTAAATATTTTACTTCTATTCTTTTGATATTTCCCTTGACGTTTCAACAGGCCAACTTAATTTCCAAATTTAAACAATGTGTTATCCCCTCCCAAATAATGTAATTAGATCATACAGTTATAACAGTGACTATCTTTATAAATTACATGCTATTTTTCCCTAATATTTTAATTCTATCTTTTCTAATTAGCAAAAATTAGTTATTATTACTGCTGGTGTTCGGCACTGTACTCACGTTTTCTCTAATAAAAAACCTGATAAATAGCACATCTCCTAGCTGTCCAAGTTCTGAACTAATTAAAAGATAAGCAAGTATATGGAAAAAAAAAATATGACTGTATTTGAGAACCTGGTTTAAACCTGTGCACCAGAGAGCTTCATGATACTGAGCCACAGATGAGACAGTTACCCACAGGCAGTGGTGAATACATGGGCCTGTGCGTGTGGGAGGACTTCCCTGTAAGCATGGCTGAGGAGCAGAATGGAACACCGGCTTTCTGCATCTGATCACAAACTTTATAAATCCAATTATAAATCCAATAAAGAAATCAATCAGTCTACAGTACCACTGTTTTGTTACATGTTAAATCCTTTAATTGCAAGCTTGTAATTAATGTAAAAATACTCCGTTCCGTCCGCTTTTTAAGGATTTGAAGGATTTATATGAAGTTGGAAGTTTCTTTTTTTTTTTTAAGATTTTATTTATTTATTTGACAGAGACACAGCGAGAGAGGGAACACAAGCAGGGGGAGTGGGAGAGGGAGAAGCAGGCTTCCTGCTGAGCAGGGAGCCCGATGCGGGGCTCGATCCCAGGACCCTGGGATCATGACCTGAGCCGAAGGCAGACGCTTAATGACTGAGCCACCCAGGCGCCCCAAAGTTGCAAGTTTCTAATCTTTAAAATATTTGGGAAAAGTTGATTAGCAAGCTTTTATCATTTCTAAATTTTGACAGTACACAAGTACTGTGTACACTTTTAGATACATTTTGTTAAATAAATGTATAATAAATGTAGCATTAAATGAAGTGATAATAGCAGTATGTGATTTTCACATACAAAGTCCCTGGGACATTTAAAGATCTTGGCAACAATTCTGTTCGTCAAACACGCCAAATACTATTGAGCAACATTGACAAGAATGGGCATCACTGTCATATGCATATTTTTAATGGAATGACATTAGAGTTTTTTAGAAGGATTTTGCTGTTTATTCAGTTGTTTGGTAAGTTATTACTATTACATTCAAGTTAATTTATAAAATGGTTTCAAGACAATTTTACTTAGAGTTTATTTTAGGTCTTTCTGCAGAATCTTACCAAATGCCCTTTTATCTAATTAAGTTACTATATGATTTCTTCCTTTACTGTATTGATATATGAATTATCTTGGCAGATTTCCTGATATTAAACTACCTTTGCATTACTCAAATTATCCTTATTTGTTCATACTGTATTTTATATTGATATAGTGATGAGTTTTACTTGATCATTTACATAGAGAATTTTTTCCTTCTATATTCATAGATGAACTCTGCCTATAGGTTTGTGGATCTTTGCCACTTTCTGTAGTAAACTTCTGCTCAGTTTATAAAATAAATTTGAGGAGTTTCAGATTTAGTTAATATCAGAGGTATCTGATCTTTCAAGGACTGGTAGACAGTTGTAAAACCATTTGTCTTGGTGTTTATTTTTTAAATCTTAGATCTTTAATTACCTTTCCAATCTCTTCAGTTTCTACTTCTTGAATCAATTTGAGTATATTTCTTCTGGTTTTTCAAATTCCACACCACTGAATTGCATCTAATATTCCTTTAATTCTTGTCATCTCTGCTACAATTATTTCTTATTGTTCCTATTTTTTTATTTTTTAATATATACTTCATTCTTTTTTGATAATAAAACTCACAAGGGCTTTTCAAATTTTTCTTTAATTTCACTTTCCTTTTGTTATAAAGTCATTGAACACTATACATTTTCCTCTGATCAAGCTTTTGCTACATCCCTGATGTTTTGTCATAATGTGTGTTCATTTCATTGCCATGTTTTAGCTAAATTTTAGTTTTGAAACTTCTTTGATCAAAGGCTGGATACGAGACTTGATTTTTAAACAACTTTTTAGTAACATTTATTTTATTTTTCTAATTTTCATTTTTATTTGGGCTATTATCAAAAATATAGCCTGTCTTGTGTCTCTTTTTTAATATTAAGTTTTTTTATGTGTGTGTGCCAAATACATGGTGGATTCTTTTTATATATTTTAAGGGCATATAACATAATTATATTATCTTTTTAAAGGATATTAAGATGTATGTGTATCTATAAAAATAGTTTTGATGACTATTTTAATTCTGTGATTACTTTTTTCTAATAAGTTTCTATTATTATCTGAAAGACTTCAATTAAAATATCCCACTAAAACAGTTTTTTTTTTGTATATGTTTTTTGTGTTTCTAATACCTTCTCCTTTATATATTTAGATGCACTGTTTGGCCATGAAAGATTTATGACTGTCATATCTTCCTTATAAATTATAGCTCTAGGGATCACAAAATTGCCTCTTTATCCTGTTTAGTCTTTTTATTCTTAGATTTCACCCTGTTTAATATTCATACTAAACCCCAGTTTTCTTTTTGTTTGCATTTCTTAGTATCTCTTAGCCCATTCCTTTATTTTCAACCTGTCTTTATGATTCTTGTGTACAATATATAACATGATTTTGACTTGCAACACAGTATTATAGTGATTTTTTTAGAGGAACATCAGTATTTTTTGCATTTCCCAGTAATATTGAAATATAACTGACATAAAATATTGTGTAATATTAAGGTATACAGCATATTGATTTTATACATGTATAGACTGAAACAATTACCAATAATTTTAGTTAACATGTATCACCTCCCATAGCTACAATTTTTTTTTCTTGTGATGAGAATTTTTAAGATATACTCTCTTACCAACTTTCACATATACAGTATGGTATTTTTAACTGTAGTCATCATGCCATACAACGTATCTCCAGACCTTATTCATCTTATAACCGGAAGTTTCTACAGTTTGACCACCTTCACCCATTTCTCCCATCCCTTACCCTCACCTCTAGCAACCCTCGATTTGTTCTGTTTCTGTAAATTCTGTCTTTTAGTAGCTAAAATCAGGTCCCTCGCATTTAGCATACCCACTGATAGACTTTCATTACCTCTATCTTCCTTTTTACTTATTTTACTGTTTTCTTTTCTTGATCAGCTGTTTTCAAATTATAACTTTTCCCCATTCCCCATCACAATTTGTGAGCTCTTGTTTTTTCTTTTCACTGGTGTTAGTCTTATTTCCAAATTCTCAGAATTCAAATACATATTTTCTATTATTAATAATATACCAACTATTCAGCTATTTCTTCTCACCAAGGTACTCTACCCACCCCCTCAGTTTTCCACATTCACACCAATAGAAGACCTTAAGTACATTTTATCACCCATTTCCTCCAATATCCTGGGTTATGATAAAATAGTTTCATATTTGTAGTTCAACTCTATTCCCTTGCAGTATATTTGACTGAAATATATCTTATCACTTATTAGGAGAGAGATCCTAGATATCGTTGTTTTACTGCTTCATCTTTTCCAATCCTGAGGACTCTGATTTGAGTCATGTGTTATTTAGAATATTTTCTTGAGTATTTTCATCAGATTGTGTACACAGGTGACATATTCTCTATTCATAACTATTTGTCTTTCATCACAGTGGATGAGTATCTTGGCTGGGTATAGGATTCTCAAGTTATAATCCATTCATCTATTTTCTTAGTATAATTTAACCATTACCTGACTTTCAGTGTTAAAGAAGTCCAAATCAGTTGAATACTATTTTTTTTTCTTCTTAATTAATCTAAATCTTCCATCTAGAAGCTTCTAAGACTTTATCTTTGGATTTTACCAAGGTATGTCTATATGTATCTATTTTCTTATTCATCTTGCCTGGAAGTTGGTGAGCTATTTCAATCCATATATTCAATTTTTTATTTAGCTCAGAGAAATTTTCTTCTATAATTGTTTAATTATTGCACTTCATCTGTTCCCCCATTTTTTGCCACTTCTGGGACTCCTATTATTGATGTATTAATTGTATGTATCTCTTTTCTAAATATCTTACTTTCTCCACAAGATTTATATTTAATCTTTTCTCCTAGTTTGTTATCACTTGATTTTTCAGACCACTAATTCAGACCACCTTCTTTAACTACAATCCTTTGATAATGCTTTTTAAATTAAAAAAAAAAAAAGTCCAGGAAGGACAAGATATCAGAGGGTTGGTACAGGAGCACATAACACTGTGGGATTTAAAATACATGGCAAACAGCATTGCAAAGTGTTTTCAGCTAATTCTAAAGGTTCAATGTCAGAATTCCAATTTTTAGGAACTGGAATACTAGGCAAATTACTAAGAAATGAGTTTATGTGAGGAGTATATAATGAGAAAGCAATAATCAAAGCTGGAGGAAACCAATAACATATTGAAAATTTGGCCAAGAACCTTTGCTAATATAGGGGTCGAAGTTCAAAATTAGGTAACCAGGAAGCTCAACTTGCTGCTCTATCTAAAGGATGCACTAGCACTCACTCCATAATGACTGCCCTATTTGGAGAATGAGATGGTGAGAAGTGCCTGAAGACCCAGGGGTAGCTGGAGTGTGAGAATTAAACTGGCCCCATCTGCTTCTAGAATAAAATTGCTCTCTAAAACCCACGGATTAATGGATTCAGGGTTTGGAGGGCAGATGAGAATAGACGGTCCCTTATTTATACTATCAAGCACACCAGTTGTTTGCAAGCAAGGAGATGGGATATCACCCATACAGAAGTGGGGATAACTCTTGCCCAACAATTCCAGTCTTCCCTGCACGTTCTATTTACAGGAAGTACAAGCTGAAATAGAGTATACCATCTCTATGAATGCATGGAGTAAGATGATGGGTCAAGATTGGACAGAGAAAGTCAAAGGATCATGGGGAAAGTATAGTTCACAGAAATTTTAATGCTGCAGCTGTAATGAGAGGAAGTAAACCACCTCATGATGGGAAGAGAGAATGCACCTGTCCAGAGCAAGCACTAAATGGCCTGTGTGGGGAAAAGTTGGTTAGAGAAGCATTTGATAAGTGTCATCAGTAATAGCAGAAAGGTCAAGGAAAATGAGGGTAGAAAGAGAAACCTGAGAAACAATTTGGAAAATAATCAATATCCTAGATATTTAGGAAAATTCTGAAGGCATGAATACCAAGCCAGCAAGTGTGTTTTTGCAGAGAATCAACCAGAGAAAACAGAAGGTCAATGTACTGACGGAGGAAAGATGGATTTTCTCATCCATTTGACAAAAAGTATATGCTTCATGTATTGTGATCTGTGGCTGTCTCTGGGGTTTTGACCAGTTATGAATGTTATTTCATTATATGCAAGACCTGTGGGGGAAAAAATCCTATATAAATGATTGGGATTACTGCAAAATGCACCTCACAGCTGCATCCAGTTTGTAAATAATTGAACAAGAGTTTTCTTGCCACGGCCTACCTCCCAGGTGAATTTAATATAGGATACATCAAAATAAAATAAAAAGTTAGATCAATGTAGTTCTATCTGAGCTTGTTACCACATGAAGGCCATCTTGTAGTGAAGAATACTCGAGAATGACATCTGAAACAATAGTTCCTCAGGTTGATGAGCTCAGTAATGAATCGCTCTGTTATTTCCTTCCCAGGGTGCTTAAAATAGCGCTTGAGCTCTTGAACATACTGAAGTGCTTGTAAGTGAAGCAAACAGATGTCTGGTGAAAAACAAGACAGGGCACCCTCACTCAGAGGTCTGTGTCTTTATGGTGAAATCAAATCTCCTCAGCAAACTCATGATGAAAATGTTCCTTTCATATTGAAGAATTCTGAGTTTGTGAGGGAACTTTCTTTCCAGGTGGGTTGATTGTAACTTCCATCGAACGTAACTGGATCTTAAGAATGTCTATTATGTATATTACTTGCATTCTCATGAATAGAGTCTGTCAGGGCATATATCTTACCTAATCATTCATTCACTCACTCAAGAACTACTTAAGAACCGAAAGACTCCACCCCCAAATTACTAGAACTCATACAGCAATTCAGTAACGTGGCAGGATACAAAATCAATGCACAGAAATCAGTTGCTTTCTATTACACTAACAATGCAACTGTAGAAAGAGAAATTAGAGAAACGATTCCATTTACAATAGCACCAAAAACAATAAGATACCTCAGAATAAACCTAACCAAAGAGGTAAAGATCTATACTCCAGGAACTACAGAACACTCATGAAAGAAATTGAAGAAGACACAAAAAGATGGAAAAACATTCCATGCTCATGGATTGGAAGAATAAACATTGTTAAAATGTCTATGCTTCCCAGAGCAATCTATACCTTCAACGCCATCCCGATCAAAATTCCAATGACATTTTTCAGTGCTAGAACAAACAATCCTAAAATTTGTATGGAATCAGAAAAGACCCCGAATCGCCAAGGAAATGTTGAAAGAGAAAAACAAAGCTGGGGGCATCACGTTGCCCGATTTCAAGCTCTATTACAAAGCAGTGATTACCAAGACAGCATGGTACTGGCACAAAAACAGACATATAGATCAATGGAACAGAATAGAGAGCCCATATATGGACCCTCAACTCTACGGTCAAATAATCTTTGACAAAGCAGGAAAAAATATGCAGTGGAAAAAAGACAGTGGTGCTGGGAAAATTGGACAGCCACATGCAGAAGAATGAACCTCGACCATTCTCTAACAGCACACACAAAGATAAACTCAAAGTGGATGAAAGACCTCAATGTGAGACAAGAATCCATCAAAATCCTAGAGTAGAACATAGGCAATAACCTCTTTGACATCAGCCACAGCAACTTCTTTCAAGATACATCTCCAAAATCTAGTGAAACAAAAGCAAAAATGAACTTTTGGGACTTCATCAAAATAAAAAGCTTCTGCACAGCAAAGGAAACAGTCAACAAAACAAAGAGGCAACCCACAGAATGGGAGAAGATATTTGCAAATGACACTACAGATAAAGGGCTGGTATCCAAGATCTATAAAGAACTTCTCAAACTCAACACCCAGAAAACAAATAATCAAGTCAATAAATGGGCAGAAGACATGAACAGACACTTCTCTGAAGAAAACATACAAATGGCAACAGACACATGAAAAAATGTTCATCATCATTAGCCATCAGGGAAATTCAAGTTAAAACCATATTGAGATGCCACCTTACACCAGTTAGAATGGCAAAAATTGACAGGGCAAGAAACAAATGTTGGAGAGGTTGTGGAGAAAGGGGAACCCTCTTACACTGTTGGTGGGAATGCAAGTTGGTACAGCCACTTTGGAAAACAGCATGGAGGTGCCTCAAAAAATTAAAAATAAAGCTACCCTATGGCCCAGCAATTGTACTACTAGGTATTTACCCCAAAGACACAGATGTAGTGAAAAGAAGAGCCATATGCACCCCAATGTTCATAGCAGCAATGTCCACAATAGCCAAACTGTGGGAAGAACCAAGATGCCCTTCAACAGATGATTGGAGAAAGAAGATGTGGTCCATATATACAATGGAATATTACTCAGCCATCAGAAAGGATGAATACCCAACTATTACATCAACATGGATGGGACTGGAGGAGATTATGTTAAGTGAAATAAGTCAAGCAGAGAAAGTCATATGGTTTCACTTATTTGTGGAACATAAGGAAGAGCATGGAGGACATTAGGAGAAGGAAGGAAAAATGAAGGGGGTGGAATCGGAGGGAGAGATGAACCATGAGAGACTATGGACTCTGAGAAACAAACTGAGGGTTTTAGAGGGGAGGGGGGTGGAGGGATGGGTGAGCCCAGTGATGGGTAATAAGGAGGGCACATACTGCATGGAGCACTGGGTGTTATACGAAATGAATTGCGGATCACCACATCAAAAACTAATGATGTATGGTGACTAACATAACATAATAAAATAAAATTAAAAAAAAAAGAATTACTTAAGAACCTACTTGTGAAAGTTTTAGTCTCAGTGGATGAAATAAAGCTGAATGAGATCTAGCCTTGAGGAACACATAAACAAGATAATTAATATCCATTACTCACCAGACTATTCTATATTGTGATATGGTTTATAAGTCTAAAGTATTGTAAAAGTTCATTTCTGTTTTGTTTTGTTTTTAAGCCAAAGAGAGATTAGAATAGGCTACTTTGAGGATGTGATCATTGAGCCAGACTTTTTAAGAAAAGTTAACATCTATTTATGTGAGAATAGGTAGTACAGGGAGAAAACCCAGGGATCAAAGGAATGGAGAAATGAGTAATAGTAGAATTATAAAATTTGAATAGACCACAAAGGAACATTTGATTCAGGTGATATGTAAAATGTCTTGACCCCAAATAATCTCTCTCCTCTGAATTTTTGTAGTATTTAATTAATATTGATGATATATTGCCTTATTTTTTATGTACTTGTATGTCTTAGTGAGCCCTTGAGGACAGGAATAATGTATATCTTTCTATTCCCACAGGAAGTGCTTAGTAAGTGGTTGGACAGGAAAAACGTTTATCAAGTCAAAATAAATATATGGCAGAGAATGGTCTTAGAAATGGTGGGTGGAAAACACCTCTTATTACTTTTTGTTCTTTTTGCACCTTGTAATAATAAGTTCTGATTTCTGCATCTCTTCACTTTCCTTCATTTCTTTTATCCATTTTATTATAGTCCTTAAAAATGCACATCTCATTACTTTCTTCCATTTTCATGTGACATGACATCATTTCCTTCATGCCCCTCATTAGATTATTTAACATGCTCATCTCATTACACCTTTCCCATCTTGCATCTCATTACACCTCCTAAACATGCACATCTCATTACACAGTCCTTACATATCTCATTACACGATTCCATTTTTGTATCTCATTGTCATTTCATTTCTGCATTTTATTACATTAAAACCTAGTTCCCATTATTCTTACATATTTTGAAAATTTATATACTCTCCCTGCCTTCTTTTATGCATCTAATTATCCTGCCTCTCCTTTATGTGACCAGCTCATTACACTTTTACTTTCACCCATCTCATTTCAGCCCCGAAGGATGCCCATCTTACAGGACACTTCCTGAGACAGCTCATTAAACCACTCACGTATTCACCTCATTACAGCTTTTTAACATATATGTCTTATTACGTAGAACTGTTCATGAATCTCATTAAAATCTTGGAAGGTACATATCTCACTATTCTCTTCTAGCTTATGCATCCTGTCACCACATCACAACTACACATCTCATTAAAATGCCTTTTTATTATTTTAATAGGCCCCTTTATTATAAATGTTCTATTTACTACTATTTCAGTACTTCATTACATTTTTGTATTTCTATGTATAATGAAAATGACCACATATCTTTCAAAAAGGGGTTTTCTTAAATAGTATTTCGTATGTCTTTAGATTATTGTTATTACATTGGTGCTTCTCAAACTGGTGCCTCAGAATGTTAATAGAGATGCAATAAAAATAAATTCAAATAACTTCAGGTCAGTAAAAGTTTATAAGTTTACACGGGTTAATAGAAAACTAACTAATTAAATTTAAAACTTTCATTCTTAATTCAGGACTTCTTGGAGCTTTTTATACGCTATTGAGGACTATGAATATTCACGAGGGAGATCTGGCCTGTAGTATTTCTCAAATGAATCAGGCACACAGTCCAACCACAGGCTGTGTCTATTAACTGCTCCCAGAACTTGTGTCCTATAGAGCACAACTTAAGAAAGTCTGCCTTATAGTATTTCATAGACATGCATATTTATATCCGCATCAATATACAGTTTTATATTTACCACTATTCATTTTACTTGCAGCCCTGCATTGCTTTCTAGAACTAATGACGTTTGCACAAGTGATTCCTTGATTAAGGCCTCATCACGGTGGTTCCTAAACTGGTGAGTAGTAAAGTCACCTGAAGAACTTGGTAAAAATACAAAGACCCTGGACCCATCCTATTTCAGCAAGCCCGGGCTCTTGTTTTTTAATAGCTTTCCAGGTGATTCTGATACACACCAAAGTTTGGGGGCTACTGTTTTTTGAATGTGTACTGTGTCACATTCTATGTGAGAATACAGAACCACATGAGAAGACATGAGTCCTGACCAGAGACTTGTAACAGTTCAACTCTGGCGGCCGCTTGCTCTCTCCTGAGTCACTACGCAGAGCTACACAGGTATCTCCTCCCAATGAATTGGCCTGCTCATCCATCTAACTGCTAGCAATACACTGAAGCAACAGTAGGACCCCCTCATCCGCAGGGGATACATTCCAAGACCCCCGTGGTTACCTGAAACCATGGATATACCGAACACTACATATACTATGATTTTTCTATACATGCATATAGCTATGATAAAGTTTCATTTATAAATTAGGCATCACTGTAAGAGATTAACCACAACTAATAATAAAATAGAACATTATAACATAATAAAAGTGATAAAAGTTATGTGAATGCGGTCTCTCTCACTCATTCCAAACATCTTATTGTGCTATACTCACCCTTCTTCATCTTGTGAGGGAGTGAGACGATAAAATGCCTACCTGTTAAGATGAAGTGAGGTGAAGGATGCAGGCACTGTGGCGGAGCATTAGGTTACTTACTTATCTTCTGATGATTTGTCAGAAGGAAGATCACCTGCTTCCAGACCGCAGTTGACCTCTGGTAACTGAAGCTGTGGAAAGCGAAATTGCAGATAAGTGGCGGACTGCTGTATATATTCAGTTGGAGGACAACACTTGGCATAAGATGGACCTGAATCTCCTCTCCACCAACATCTGTTGATCTTGGATAGAACACATTACCTCCCTGAGCATAAATTTCCTCAACTGTAAAATGGAGTAATACTTTCTCATATCATCGCTGTTAAGAATAAATGAGTGGGACACCTGGGTAGTTCAGTCGGTTAAGTATCTGACTCTTGGTTTGGCTCAGGTCATTATCTCAGGGCCCTGGGATCAAGCCGTGCCAGGCTCTGTACTCATCGGGGAGTCTGCTTGAGGATTCTCTCTCCCCCTCTGGCCATACCCCCACTAAGGCATACCCGCTCTCTCTCTCTCTCAAATAAATAAATAGATCTTTAAGAAAAAAAGAATAAATAGAGCTTAATACATAGAAAATTCTTTTTTTTTTTAAAGATTTTATTTATTTATTTGAGAGAGAGAGAGTGAGAGAGCACAAGAGGGGGGAGTGGGAGAGGGAGAAGCAGACTCCCTGCTGAGCAGGGAGCCCGACGTGGGACTCGATCCCGGGACTCCAGGATCATGACCTGAGCCAAAGGCAGTCGCTTAACCAACTGAGCCACCCAGGCGCCCTAGAAAATTCTTATTACAATTCCTTGCACAGAATGACTTCTCAAGAAATAATAATTATCAATAACTTTGACTCTCATATGTCACGTTAACTTTACTGCCTTTTTTTTAAGGATTTTTATTTATTTATTTGACAGAGAGAGCAAGAGAACACAAGCAGGGGGAGCAGCAGAGGGAGAGAGAGAAGCAGCCCCACAACACTCCCCCCCCCCCCCGCTGCTGAGCAGGGAGCCTAATGTGGGCTCAATCTGATGGCCACTTGCTCGAGATCGTGACCTGAGCCAAAGGCAGATGCTTAACTGACTTAGCCACCCAAGCACCCCAACTTTACTGCCTTTTGAAACCACTACAGTTTATCAACTGATCCTCAGGTAACAGAAGGTTTAAATGAAGACATAATTTCCCTACATGATCATTAAGGGAGATCGTACCTGAATACCCCAAGTTTGCCTGTGTGCTAGGCAGACCTTATTAGCATATATGATAGATTACCATCCTATCAGATGATAGAAATCCAGAAGTTACACATTCATACATGCATAAAAATGGTGTGAAAGTGACAAGGATACTTTGGAAAATCCACCTCTCTCCACCCCCGAGCTGATGGGCTAAAGCTGACAAAGAACCCTAGCGGAGTGGTTCCCCAACGTGCCTGCATATTGAAATCAACTGAGGAACTTTACTGCTGCCTGGGTCCCAATAATAGATTCAAAATTAACTGATTGTGATGAGGTCTGGGCATTTCTCAATTTGGGTTTGGAATCTGTTTGTAAAGAAAATAAGCCACAGCTTTGCTTTGCTTCTGATTCTTAAAGAATTAGCATGTATGCTAATTCTGATTTGTATACTTCATTAAAAATCTGATCTTGGCAATATTCATGGCCAGAGTTTAGAGTGTCAGTCAACAATTATTCAGTAAGCTCTGCGTGCCGGTAGGGCACTAGGTGCTGAGTAGGGACTGAGAGGCGAGTGAAAGAAATTTGCTCCTCACTCCATGAAATTACTGAATTATAGGACCAGGTAACTTCTGAGAAAGAACAGGGGCTGGTGCCAAAATTGTAAAAGGGCTCTAGAGTAATTAGGAAGAAAGCTACAAATTCATTCTGGGGAAAATAGAAAAAAATGCTACACCCATTTTGGAGAAATGCTAGCAACATTTTCATTAAAATCATGAACAAGGTAATTATGTTTAGTAGTTGATCTTCATTTGACATAGTTTTGGAAATTCTAGCCAATGTAATAAGCTGAAACAAAATAGTAGGTATACATATCAGAAAGTAGGTTTTAAAAATTATTACCATTTGCAAATGATGTAATTTCCATGGCGAAAACATAAAACTTTGTATCTCATGATTGGACTGCTACAATATAAATATACAAAAATAAATATGCTCACTGGCTATCGGCACTATTCAAGCCAAAGAAATAATACCAAAAAAAATCATTTTCTATGACAGCTGAAAATATAAAGTATTGGAAATAATTTTAACAGGAAATGTGAAGTATCTTTGTATTTGCTGATTATAAACCTGCTAAGACATTGGGTTTCTGTCTTATCTATTTACTTCTCTCAGACCATATGAATTTGCTCCTTTTCTCATGGAATTTCCAAAAACAAAAAGAATAACCCAAGGGTATGGCCCCTGAACAATAGGAAATCTTAATTTAATGGAAAACATAAAGATTATAGGATAAAAGGCATATCATTTGTGTAAGTAAAGATGGGTCCCAGATGCTGTATGTCTCATTTTGAACTATTCCTAGGCCTTCTCTTCCAGACACTGCTACATAATGGTATATGATCCAGTACCCATAATCCAAAATGCAGCCAAGTGAAAGAACTCGTCTCCTGATTATGTGGTGACATGTGAACCCATAATCTCCAATTCTAGTGACTCCATGAATTTGTTCGAGTGCTGTGTATTGAAGGGGGCCATGCATAAATGCACTTGTTCTCAGCTTTTTTAAAACTTACACTAGAACTGTACTTCCCAACCCATCTGAAGTTTGGTAAGGGTATGTGACTCTCTTTGGCCAACAAAATATGAACAGAGTAATCATGTTGTCACCCCTGGATGAAAGATCTGAGCCAGGGCACCATGTACCACCTCACCACAGAAATAAATGAAGACACATGTTGAGAAGGAGCTTCCACCAGCCTGAGTCCCTGAGCAACTATAATGTCCAAAACCCCCAGCCAACCCAGAGTGAGAAAGAAATAATGTGTGAATAAAGATATAGTTTCTAATTGTGTTATGTCATTGATATTTTGGAATTTTTTGTTACCACAAAAAAAATGTAGAAGCCTTATGTCACTAGTCTGACGAGAGAAAGTCCATTTTAGGGTTTTTATAGAACTAGAAGTAGGCACTGGCCATTAATTCATCTGCTAGTCCAAACACGTGATGACTACTGCCCAGCTGATATCAGGCAAGAAAAAGTTGGTCGCCAGCTACTAGTTTGATTTTAAGCAGCATGGAAAAGTCTGAGAAAAAGTTGGTCGCCAGCTACTGGTTTGATTTTAAGTAGCATGGAAAAGTCTGAGAAAAAGTTGGTCACCAGCTACTGGTTTGATTTTAAGTAGCATGGAAAAGTCTAACTGTGGCCGTCATATTGTCACAGTATCATCAGACTCAAATGGGATGTGACCTGTGGAGATTAAAGTATTTTTCAGTGATCTGAGAGTTGTACAATAATAGTTGGGTTTTTTCCTCCTTATTCTTATGCTGAGATATTGCCTCTGTGCTTCTTTGGACTGAGAACCAGCTCGCTCTTGAAACAGTGTGGCTACATTGCCCTCCTGGAGTAGCTGGGAGAGATGTTTGTTGGACATGGAGAGGCAAATAGGAAGGAGATGCTGGACAGCAGGAGAGAAGGAAAGAGGAGAAACGGGGATACAAGGGAAATGCGTGCATACTATAACCTCTTGAATTTTTCCTGGAAGAACAAAGAATGATTTAAATTCAATCAAGAGGGGAAAAGGGACAAAACAAGAGGCAAAGATAGAATAAACCGGGGCAAGGAAAAGATACAAGCATAAAAGGATCATTAAGAAGAAAGAAAAAACAAGCTAACTGAGAGAAAATTAAAGAAATGGTGGAACACGTGCATGGTTTTCTAAGTACCATGACAATTTTTTTTTTCTATCAAGATGAGCACAACTGATATAATGCTATTCATAAATAACCAGATCATCTTCTGCAGGGCAAATTGCATTTTCAGCTGACCAGTTTATAATAAATAAATATTCACAAAAGTGCATGATTCTTGAGACTGGGTCATTTAGAAACTCCCATTCCATTAAAAGTAAGTTTTATTTCCTTGACAAAGGCCACTAGCTGAAACGTCAATTGCCTGTCCAAAGGGATGGCACCTGTAAGTAAAATAAACATATTTTTAATAGAAAAGATGGTCAAAGTGACCTTATATCAAGATAGCATGCACTTTGGTGAATATTTATTGTTGAATTAAATAGATCCTAATACAAAAGGACAGTAATTCCTGTTCATTACCTTTCCTTGCTATATAAAGGTGAAAATTTTTTAAATGCTCAAATTGCTTTCAGAATTTACCAATCATTGAGTAAAACATCACACACATAATAAACACTATGAATAATTTGAAATAAATCTGCCAGTTCAGATTATAAATATTAATATAATGCTGAAATTAATCATACATCCTTCCAGCCAAAAATTCTTATTCTATTTATCACTGATACCTTTATTTTTTCCTCTACATTTAATTGGTTTGCAATATATTTTCAAACAGTAACAACTAAAATCAGAGGCCATTACTGATGTGAACCTGAAATGTCAAGCTATATTTTTTAAATTAAAAATAAATTCAGTGATATGCTGTATTTTAAAATCTTAACTCAGCAAAAAAAAAAAAATTTACACATATATTGGATCTAGGTGGAAGGTTTCAACTGATGACAGATGAAGAAATGACATAAGATAGGATAGTTCATTCAAGTTAATGAAAATTATACCAAATCCCCAAGGGAAAAAAAATGCCAGAAATGATGCTTTTGGATGTGTTGAAGTAGATTTACAAAATCTAATATTTTCAATTATGAAGGATCTTTTGATATCATGTAACTAATGTCCTTTATTGGGGCATCTGGGTCAGTTAAGCATCTGCCTTCGGCTAAGGTCCAGCTCCCTGTTCAGCAGGGAGTCTGCTTCTGCCTCCTCCAACTGCCCCCCCCCCCACTCTTTCTCTCTTGCTCACTCTCTCTCTCTCTCTCAAATAAATAAATAAACTCTTTTAAAACAAAAACAAAAAAATTAATGTCTTTTATTTTCAAGATTAATACACTAAGTCCCAGAAAGTTTAAGAGAGAGTTCACAAGATTCATACTCCTTGATATTTGTAGAACTGGAACTAGAGCCTTGATTCTTTGCTGAGGAAAAAACAAGGTACTCCCTTTGAGTTCTAGGCCACTCTGCCTGAATCACAACCATTGCCATCAATATTCCTACTTCATGTCCAACGTTACACAAAAAGACTTCCTGTATGACCTATGTGTAAACTACCTACTGCTACATTTAAAAATCACACCAAAACTTAATGTCTTAAAAGAATAATAATTATTATCTTTCAGAAATTTGGGAGCAGCTCAGCTGGGAGGGGAGGGGTTCTGGCTCCGGGTATCTTGTGAGGTTCAGTCAGATGTTGACTTGAGCTGGAGGATCCACTTCCCACAACTACTTTCCCCTCAGGGCGGGCAGGTTGCTGCTGGCTATTGCCCAGAACCTCACAGGGTGGCTGGCTTCACCCAGAATGAGAAATCCTAGAGACCAAAGCTAAAGCTTCAATTCCTCTCATAGCCTAGCCTCAGAAGAAAAACTATCTCTTTTACCATATTCTACTTGTCACATAGGACCAATTCTCATTAAACATGACAGGGGATTACACAAAGGCATGAAGACCAAGAGGCAAGGCGTTTTGGAAGAAAATTTGGAGTCTACCACTGTCCGCCATCATCTTAAATGAGCGATGTCATTCCCAGATGCAAAATATACACATTTAACCAAAAGGCCAACAAAAGCCTTAATGCATTCTGGCAAAGAGTTCTTCCCAATCTCAAGATCTGTGAACTAGAGAAGATATCTGTCTGTTACACACACCATCAATGGTGAGAGAGAGAGACAGAGAAGATGACTGCTGTAGATCCATTCGAAAACAGGAAATACATAGGAATCACTGGTGAAAAATTCTGAAATCCAGCCAGGCATGTGTTGGCAGTTTCTTGATTAGGCCTGGGCCCTATTCTCTGGGAAAGATCTTCACAGCTCTTGGCTCTGTCCTCTGGGCTCTTTTTCCCACCCTCTGTCATCCCTCTTTTTCCATGATAAATGGCCAGTGTTTTCAGATGAATACTTTTCTCAGCTCTCTTCATTTTGTATTCTTTGTCCTTTTAATTCAAAGAGACAGTATTTACCATAGTAAGATTATCTTAAAAATCTATGGGCTTCAAGAAAGGGGCAAAAGACATGAACAGATGTTTCTCCAAAGAAGACATACAAATGACCAACAGACACATGAAAAAATACTCAACGTCACTCAGCATCAGGGAAATAAAAATCAAAACCACAATGAGATACCACCTTACACCTGTCAGAATGGCTAAAATTAAAAGTCAGGAAACAACAGATGTTGGTGAGGATGCGGAGAAAGGGGAACCCTCTTATACTGTTAGGTAGGAATGCAAGCAGGTACAGCCACTCTGGAAAACAGTATGGAGGTTCCTCAAAAAGTTGAAAATAGAGCTACCCTATTACCCAGCAATTGCATTACTGGGTATTTACCCCAAAGATACAAATGTAGTGATCCGAAGGGGCACCTGCATCCCAATGTTTATAGCAGCAATGTCCACAATAGCGAAACTATGGAAAAAGCCTAGATGTCCATCAACAGATGAATGGATAAAGAAGATGTGATATATATACACACACACACACACACACACAATGGAAAACTACTCAGCCATCAAAAAGAAAATGAAACCTTGCCATTTGCAACAACATGGATGGAGCTAGAGGGTATTATGCTAAGCAAAATAAGTCAATCAGAGAAAGACAATTATCATATGATCTCATTCATATGTGGAATTTAAGAAACAAATCAGAGGATCATAGGGTGAGAGAGGAAAAAATAAGACAAGAAGAAACCAGAGAGGGAGACAAACCATAAGAGACTCTTAATCATAGGAAACAAACTGAAGGTTGCTGGAGGGAAGAAGGGTGGGAGGATGGGATAACTGGGTGTTGGACATTAAGGAGGGCACATGATGTAATGAGCACTGGGTATTATAGAAGACTAATGAATCACTGACCTCTACCTCTGAAACCAATAATACAGTATATGTTAATTAATTGAATTTAAATTAAAAAAAAAACCTATGGGCTTCCTATGAAGCTATTGGCTTCATTCCCCTAGACAAAATCCATACCTGCACATTAAGTTCTTCTCTACCCTGAGGTTCTTAGAAAGCTCTTGTAGCCCAACACACTTGATACTCATAGGAGTCCTGTAGTTTAATGAGAGGATCTGTGAAGTACACCTGTAAGATTCTTAAAGGAACATTTTTCCACTTTAAATCTGTTTGAGGTTTTAATAGAATTTTTAAGTCTTACTCTTAGTTTCATCTTCAGACCAGGAGTTCTCAGTATGCTCCAAGGACACTTGGGGGGGTTGGTCCTCAAGACACTCAGAGAGCCCACAGGGTAAAAACTATTTTCATAATAATATAAGACAAGAGTGCCTGGGTGGCTCAGTTGGTTAAACATCTGACTTTGGCTCAGGTCATGATCTCGGGGTCCTGGGACCGAGCCCCACATCAGACTTCCAGCTCAGCAGGCAGTCTGCTTGTCTCTCTGCCCTTCCCACAACTCGTGCACGAGCACTTTCTCTCAAATTAATAAATAAAATCTTTAAAAAATAATATAAGACATAATTTTATTTTTCAGGCTTATTTTTTTACTATCTTCCACATGTAGTAGAATTTTCCAGAGGCTATATGACCTGTGATATCTTCCAGCTACCTTCTGTCAAGTTAGGTGTCAAAGAAATTTATAAACATGTAAAACAATGACACTCTTCTCACTATTTCTTTTGAAAAATATATTTTTAAATAAAACCATACATTATTTTGTTAACATATAATGCATGTTATTATTTTAAATTCCTCAATTTTGATTTCTAAAATCAATATATATCACACATATACAAAAAGCATCTCAGGGCCCTCAGTCACTGTAACATTGCAAAGGGCCCTAAGATTGAAAAGTTTGAGAAATACCACTTTTTTTTATTGTGTTTTGTTTACAAAAGAGCATATTTGTTCAATGTATTGATTACATTAGCTATTACAAAGCCTCTCTGCAACTAGTACAAACAACAACAAAATTATACTTTTTTTCTGTAGAAACGTATAGACCACAAAGACCCAGGGATGAATCTCTCATATTGGACCCGACCAACAACACGCACTTCCTGTCTGATTTTCTCTTCTTTTGACAGAGGAAGCTAGGTACAAGCAAGATCTCAGTTGGTTACAACAAGTACTGATAGATCCTCATACATAAGTCCAACCAACAAATCAGATTAAAAGGAAAGAGCCAATGCAATAAACTTATTCATCATGTGTTTACTGTAGGAAACATTTTCCTGGGATAGTTGAACAAGTAGCTCAAACCATCTTAATATCTGAATCAGAACAATTCACTGTCTGGTCTTCTCCAACCTAGCCAAAAGCCAACAACAACAACAAAATAACCAGACTGTTGTTATTAATATGATGTCATATTCTTCATTTTATAGTTATTTCCAAAGAAAAACTTTCTTTTTGTTAGAATTAAAGTTTAAAATCAGAATAAAGTTGATTCTCAAGTAAGATTTCAATACCGTTAGGTGAAACATTGACTATCTTAGGTTTCAGATCATTTTGTGCATTCAAGAAATGTCTGTCACTTCACTTTAGTCCCATGCTCAATCATTTAGAACAAAACACAACACAACAAAAATCCCAATCCATTCTGCCAGCTCAACAAAAGGCTTTGTGTGGGTGTGTGTTAGAAAGTAATTATGAGGTTTTTATTTCACTAATTATTCTTCAGCCTTTGAAATGTCAGTGTAGGTCAAAGTAGCAGCCAATGTTTTAAACCAGATCTGAATTCAAACAAGGAGGCCACTGCAGGAATAACAAGAAAAAGAATCAACAGTAAAGTAATTTGACATTACGAGTGATGGAAAATGAGCCTCAAGGTCACAGGAATTTAAGGTTTCCATCCAGGCGACCTCAAAAACCCCAAAGTGTCATGCAAAAGTTATATTTTAGATATGACACGATTGACTATCCCTCCATATCCACACTGCAGTGATGCTCTAACAAGGTATAGATTGAGACTTATGTAATGGGTCTATTTTTAAATGTTTAAAAATTACAAAATCATATAGGGCTTTTTCTTCTAAGTAGTCATTTTGGGAGCTTATTAACTCATACCAAATATTGTATTACTACTCCAAACATTTTCCTTAATTCTCTTTTAGAAATTATTTTTGAGCTGATTTCCTAAATTAATTTGAGGCTTGATCTCATTGTCTTATAACAAATTTCATTTTTACAAATATTAAATTGTGACACTTTCTAACTTAAACAGAAAGTAAGCACATCCTCTGAGAAGAGAACATGAGTAAGACAGGCAAATTGATTGATTGTCCCTTACAATAACTAATATGCATGAATATGCTGATTTTTTGCTAACAAATTATCTCAGGAAGGTTAGTAGGCTTAGGTTTAGTGCTGATTTCCCTGACCCCGAGCCCTCAGGAGCAGCTAAGTTTACACAGTGAAAGCAGACCAGATTGGAGTAAAGTGATTCCATTCATTTCAGTCATGCTCATGACTGATACCCAGTGTCATGACCAAATTGATCACACAATGGTCTCCATCAATCTTTGCAACAGTAGAATTGAGCAGATTAGTTGTGCTGTGGCCTGTTCATTTCACCTTCCATAGATACAGCTCAATCTGAGAGGAGAAAGAAGAGTACGTTAATTGAGGATAGAGGGTTCACTCTGATGGTTTATGACAATCACCCCACTTTTCCCCTTTGTTCTCATATTTTGGTGTCTGGTGGGTCTAATGTGCCCTACGCTCTTGCTTCTTCATTTGTGGTCCCAGATCTGCAGGCTTGGCATTATCTCAGGTCCCTTTCCAGACCTAATAACAGACCCTGCTCTTAAAAAGACCTCCTCCCTTGGGGCGCCTGGTGGCTCAGATGGTTAAGCATCTGCCTTAGACTCAGGTCATGATCCCAGGGTCCTGGGATCGAGCCCCGCATCGGGCTCCCTGCTTGGTAGGGAGCCTGCTTCTCCCTCTCCCTCTACTGTTCCCCCTGCTTGTGCTCTCTCTCTCTGTCAAATAAATAAATAAAAGCTTTAAAAAAAAAAAGAAGAAGACCTCCTCCCACCACCGTGATTTCCATACACTTTAAATTTAAGAAGTCTGCCCATAGCTACTTTGAGAGTTGATAGATCCCTCAATATTAAGCAAGTGCATCATTTATAAGAAGATCTGAGATCATCTGTGCAGCTGGAGACCAAGAGGGATGCTCAAGAAAAATAGACCAAAAGACTAAAAGAGAATTTCAGAAAAGCATCACCTCAAAGCATCACCTTCACTAGAATTTGAACTGCTTCTGGAACAGAAACACTCTCTACAAGTTACTCTGGCTTGCTTAATTCCTGACACTCTAGCCCAGCACTGTCCAACAGAAATATAATGTGAGCCACAAAGTGAGCCACAGATGTAATTTTAAACTTTCTACTAACCACATTTAAGAGATAAAAGTAAGCAGCTAAAATCAATAGTACATTTTACTTAACCCACTATACACAAAATACCAATCAATATTTAATCAATATTAATGAGATAGTTTACATTTTTGTACTAAGTCTTCAAAATTTGGTGTGCATTTAACACAGCACATCTCAGAACGAGACACTTTAAGTACTCAATAGATACACATAGCAGTGGTTACTGTATTGGATAGAATCGTCTAGCCCAAAATCCAGAACTGTAACTACAGCCATCCTCCTTAGATCATATATGTAGTATTTTGGAACCCATACTCTTTTAATTGCTTGTATTCTGGAGCATAATTTAGAGGTTTCTGTTCTGTCTTAAGTTGTTGCTTTTGTGGTGTGTGTGGGGGTGTGTGTGAGAGAGAGAGAGAGATTTATTTTGTCCAATTTGAAGCATGCCCAAGTAATATACTATGGCTTTACTAAGATACTCACTATTCCCAGTGAGTTCTGCTCCTTTCTAGCTTACTAGGTTAAATTGTAATCTAGGTTAATAAATTAGGTTAGTAAGTACTTTCTCTTAAGATATTCTCCTTGCTTATCCCCAGACAATTCACAAAAAGGAAAACTCAACTTTCCAGATATCCCATTGTAGATTTGATAGCATGGAAGCTGGGCTTCTCTGATTCTCAACCTCTTTATCTATAAAGAGGGAAAATAATGGTGTTTCCAATGCAAGGTTGTTGTGAGGATTAATTGAGGCAACGCACAGACTGCAGTGCAGTGCCTGGCACATAATAAGAGTTCAATAAATACTATTTACCATCATTTTTAGTCTCCCTTGAACCTCAATAGTAGCCAAGGAATAAAAATAATATGACCCAAGAACGTAAGAAGAATTATAAACTCTCATGTCAGAGCCACCTACCTTCCAACATGAAACCAGTGCCTCATGTTTTAGGTTTTTGTTTTAGCCACTGCTCTTTTTTGGTACTAATTTCCATATTAGTCAAATACAGTAGGTTATGCTGTGCTTAACAAATAAATCATTAAGTAAAACAGCAATCTCTAGGGTTTAATACAACAAAGCATCAATTTTCTTTCAAGTCACAGCCTGATGTGTGTCAGGTGGCTTTCTGGGGTGATTGTCCCCCAAAATGGTGACTCAGAGATCTAGTCTATTTCTATATTGTTTGACTGACATCTTAAACACTTGGCCTCCAGGCTTTCTGGAAAATGGACACACACACGCACGCACACACACACACACACACACACACCATGGATAGCTGAACAAGGTTTATCAACAGGCCCAGAAATGGCATGTATTATTTCTGTCCCTATTCCATTGACCAAAACATAATCAGATAACCACAACCTAACTGCAAGTCTTCCTCTATGCCCAGAAAGGGATCCATGAAACAGAATTTGGAAAACACACAACACTGTTTTTGACACAGGTCGGTATTTTGTGCATTTGGAGTACAGAATGCAATATTTTAAAAAAGCATTCCTCCCAAATGTCAGGGTGCATATGGTGGGTTAGGCATGGGATGGAAGAAATTCAAAGACATATGGAAGGAGAAAAAAATGACAGCCCTGGCTTGTGTGTGTCTAACAGTCAAATGTGAAATCAAGGGAAAATTACAAATTTATCTTCACTTAATCATGTCTGATATTTATTTAGCACAGTACACTTTAAAGCGTCATGATGTGCTTTTAAATTTCTATAAATTATCATGCTCCATCCCACAGAGCTTTGTGACATAGGTGGTACTTTTTCCCATTTTGCAGATGAGTAGGAGTTGAGTCTGGTTCAATGACTGCCATGTAAGGGGTCCAAGGCCAAGGGCAGTGTACTGCCTGAGGGCCACAGGGCCTAGAGTCCAGTCTCTCACCTAAGCCAAAATTACTCCCAACACAATGGCAGATGTTCCCCCAGACTCTGAGGAAACACCAATGAAACAAGTCCACTGGGTAGCAAGGATTCTCTTCCCTCCTCAGACAGTGTCAGTTACTCCCTCTGACATAGATTATTCCTTATTCTGCTTTGGGGAGCATAGAAAAGACATCTCTTTCTTTTACATCATGATTGTTTTCATAGTTGGAGACAGGTTGTACTTGTTCCCCAACCCGAATTCCTTTACAACCTATCTTTCCAAACATTCCTCAAAGACATGACCAAATTTTATTGGCCCCCCAGTCACATTCTAGGTTGTCAACATCCCCATTAAAGCTTAACATCCACAGTTAAAAACAGCATTGTATATGTGATCTGAGATGGCCATCTCTCTTCAACAAGAGTGATGTACTGCATGTCACGCTCTAGCTTTCATGCCTCCTCTTCTGAATGACTCTCTCTTCCTCCTGCACCCCACTCCTTAGAACCAACCCACCTCCCTAAAGGGCTCCATATATTATGAACTGCCTGAAAACTTGAAATAGAAATCGGTAAGTGTGTTTCTTTGTGGTAATCTTCAACCCGGAAAAAAATCTAAAAGACTCAATAGTCACTGATGTTTGTTTGAAAACATTTTACCAGATAGTCTCTACTGCATACTGCCTTGTAAGTTACAGAAAGTGTGAATGGTAATAGAAATGTTTATAGATTTCATTTTACCTTTTTCATTTTCATTTTCATTTTATTTTACACTTACTATGTGCCAAAGTCTGTGAGGTTAAAATGGCAAACCAATCCTAGTCTTTGCTTTCGTGGTGCTGAGAGTCTAGTAGAAAAGACGGACATTGCTCAAATAATCATGCAAGTAAATATAAAGTTGCAAATATAAGTGCTTTGAAGGAAGATACCAAGTACTTTGAGAAAACAGAAAAGGGACCGATTATAAATTGCAGAGTAATCTCTGAAGAGTAGAGATTTATGATCTGAGTAATGACGAAAAAGTTGAACCTGGATGGTTGGAACACAAATATCATGCTCTATCCATTATACATTCTGCCTTGCTAACGGAAAGCAAAGACACATCCTGGAAAAACCTGTCATATGATGGTATTTCCAGCACAAACATAATGATGAATACATAAAATAAGGGACAAAACAATCCATGTTTACCCTTTGAGAAAAAAATCCAACAGATCCTTTTTAAAAAAAAAACCCACATGCTGAGAAATCAGGGAAAAGTGAAGGGCTGGAAAGGGGAGGTGACATTACTTGAACTATAGCTTGAACTATAGGGTAATTATTAAGACACTGAAAGAACCAAAAATGAGTTTTGAGTAAATGGAAGATAGATGATCCAAATGGAGTGATGGCATGCACGGTGCCTCAGAGGAAGGAGAGAGAAAGGATATGTCCCAACCCTCAGTTCCCAGAAGGGTTGATCTGCTCATGAGAAACTGACTCTCCTTTTTCATTACAAGAAACCAGGTGTAATGGATTTTGGGAAGGCCAATGGCAAGGTGGACTCCACCTCACTACAGTTCTTCTGTGTTCCCCGGATCAGATCTTTATGTCACATTAGTTTTGTCTGAATCAAGCAAGTTTCTGAATTGTGGCTTTTGGCCATTAAAGAAAGAAGGGAGATGGTTTTCCAATGTACTTTAGTGTTTTCAAGAAAAATTGGATTAATGCATTGTAAAAAATACATTGGTTTGCTGCTTCTGAAAGGTCTTCCCTTGACTCAATGTATAGCTTGGAGCATGTTAATATTCTAAAATCTTTAGAATAAATATGAACTACTCTCATAAAAGTTTAGACCTGATCCCTTTTCTCAGCCAGCAACATTCTTTTTTTTTTTTTAAGATTTTATTTATTTATTCATGAGAGAGAGAGAGGCAGAGGGAGAAGCAGGCTCCCAAGGAGCAGGGAGCCCAATGCGGGACTTGATCCCAGGACCCTGGGATCATGACCTGAGCCGAAGGCAGACGCTTAACCATCTGAGCCACCCAGGCGCCCAGCCAGCAACATTCTTTTTTTTTTTTTTTTTGCAAAGCAAAATAATAAAATTCAAATCTGCTGCTTTTAACCATTCTGGATTTTCCAAGGGCAGTGTTAATAAGTAAGTACCTTAAATGGAACTGATAACAACACATAAATCTCTTAAAGATGGTAGAAACCTCAGAAAGTTGTCTAATAAGAGAGTTTAGCTATGAAATCGGCTTGCTAAAAAGCAGGCTATTCTCCACCTTGAAATTCCAGCCATCCCCCATATTATTTTCAAAGTCTGAAGGCAATTCGATTTTACATGGCATTTTCAATGGAATTTTAAAATGTACTTCTTGAGTAAAACTATTTCTGTATTATAAAATCATTATGTAGCATTTTCTTTTCTGTCCTTTGGTATCTGGATTTATTTCTCTTTTTCTCAATTCCATGATTAGGCAGAATCTCTATCTTTTCTATCAAGGACATTTAAACAGGGTATAGATTTCAGGTTTATTTTGTCTATGGCTCTAAAAATGCATAGAGCTTTGTTTTAATGTATTTGATTTTCTTTAGAGTCGACATTCCTTCTTGCATTTAAATGTGATGATGTAAATCAGAGCTGGCACTATGAGCTCTGTCTACAGCTTTTGCTTGGCTCCAGTATTTATGCACCTCCTCTGCAGATTCCAGCACATTCTACATTGTTTATCCTAATCACTATTATACCAGGTGAATAAACATGGTTAGAGTTTACATGTAAAGCAGCTTCCTCATAGAAAAGATTCATGATGATTTATGATCACAGAAAAACCGCACAACTCTGAGTGTGCAGATATCTCATAATGGAGTTGTCTGTTATGTTCCATTCTATGCAGAAAATTGAACAACCCTTAAAGTGCACACAAAACAGTTCACATGACATCACTTTAGAGACCAGCAGTGTCTTTCAAAGTCCAATAGTCTGCCCTCCAGCTCAGGAACAGAATCACCATTTCTTTCATTAAACACCAAATGATGTTGTTAGCTTGCACGTTAGGTTGTGTTGCATGAAAAATATGTCTCTTTGCATACCTGACTCACATTCAGAACCGTGAGATGCTCACACTTGGGAAGATTTCCGGGAGCAGCAGGTTCTCCTTTCTTGGCTCATCTGCACTCTGAAGTGCACGCTCTCTTCACAGCATATGCTCCTGGAGTGGAAGAGCAATGGAATCCTCTGCCTGCAGTGAATTCCCCTTTTTATTCTCTTGGCCCTCCCTTCCACTGACCTCCTGATTCCCCTTTTCCTCCTCTTTGCTTCCTCCTCCATCCCTAAACCCTGACCCTTTCCCTCCTTCTTTTATGTAAAAAAAGTGTAAAATTGAATGTTTATACAAAGATTGTGTAATGCATTTCCATTGTGCTTCTGGGAGAGGTGCTTCGTCAGGCCAATATTCTATGCAGCTCACAGAACCACAGACATTTTTTCAGCTAGAAGAGAATTAGAGATAACCCCATGAAGTGGTTTCCAAATTATATCTTAGCAGTGGAATCTTAGGTTTAAAGACAATTCTACATGTGATCACTATATATAAAATTGATGAAGGTGGAGCTTCTCTTTGAAACAAAGAACGAGGGTGCAGAGTCCCTGGTCCTCAGCCTCCTCTTGCCTTCAAGGAGCCCCAGTCTCCTTAGGAAACAATAGAAAAACCTTGATATCATGCTATATCCTATCTGAGGACCAGAAAGATCAAATATTCTATCCCAGGTAACATACCTTTTAAGAGACAAGGACACAGCCACAACCCACTTTTCTGTATCTGGGAATTATAGGTGATTCTGCTCTCATTGTAATGAAATGGGAGTTCAGAGCTGATGAAAACACAGAATGACCTCAAGTGAAAGGTGGAATCGTTATGTAACTTTAATAAACATTTATTTAACATTTATACTGTGTTAGGCGGTGAGCAGGTATTACAAATATAAAAAGATTCATTCCTTCAAGATGCTTAGAGTCCAGTAGCTGGAAGGATGCAAAAAAACAAAACAAAAACAGCAACCCCAGAGTTTCAGAACAGAATACAGAAAGAGCCTTCAATCTTCTCTGTGGAGTCCTGGAAAGCTTGACAGGGAAGATAGATTCTTACCTAGGACATGGAAGAACAGGAGCTAGCCAGGGAAAGGACATTTAGGTAGAGGATTCAGTGTGTATGGAGGCATGGAGGAATGAAAGGGTATGGCAGCATCCAGGGACTGCACATATCTTGGGGGAGCATACAGTGTGGGAGGGGGAATGGTGGACAAGGAGGTTGGAAAAGTACAAGGGGCCAAATAACTTTTTATCTGACAAGAAACTGGGGAGAATACAAGATGTCTGAGCAGTAAACTGATGCTCAAGTTAGAAAACTTATCTGACAGTGAGATGGATGCAAATCAGGGCTGTGGCAATGAAGGTGACAACGAACTACAGAGTCAAGAGGATTCACCCTGGATGACAAGCGAGAATAAAAGAGAAAAGATAGGGCCAGATTTCCAGCTTGAGCAATTGGGTAGATGGTTGTCAGTCTCTGGACAGGGAATACAGAAGGGAGATCACATCTTAGACTCAGAGAAAAAGAGAACTGTTTTGGTTTTGAACATAATGGGTTAGAGGAGAAGAACTGGGGTCCTGATGAATAAGTCTCATGCTTTTAGACAAAATGCTAAGAAGAGAGTCAAAGATTTTAAAAGGTGAGGGGAGGGCAGAAGGTAATGCCAGCTTGTATGTGGTAACTAAAACCTAGAATAAGATTTCTCCAAAAGACCACAATGATAAAAAAGATAAGAGAACAGAAGAAAGAGCCCTCAAGAATTCCAACCATCTAAGTAATAGACATAGAATGAAAATCCCACAAACAAGGCTGAGAAGGGACCACCAGAAGTGTAAGACAACCATCCTGGCAAGAGAATTGTCATGGAAACCAACCCAAATGAGGCGAGAACATCATGGGACAAGGAGGGCCAACTCTGGTCAATTCTATAGAAAAGTCAGCTCAGATGAGAACTGAACATCGCTGCCTGTGTTTGGCTACAGGGACGTTGTCTGTGGTCTTTGCTTGGCAGTTTAGTGGAGTGACAGGGAGAGAGGCGGAAGTCTAGCCCTCATTGAGAAACAAACTTAAAGGGAGAAGCAGAGATAGTTGTTGGAGGTTGTTATTTCAGGAAACTTTCCTATGAAGGGAAGGGAAAATACAGGTTTTTGAATAAGGAAAATGGGAGTTACATTAATTTCTTTTACGACAGAAACTCAAGAGATATTGGTAAAGCTGGCAAGTTTGAAGATCCAGGAGAGGGAGAAATGGCAAATGGAGCACAACCCAAAGGAACTAACTGAAGATTCCCAAACCCTGGAGGCAGTAGTAGTCTTGAACAGGTGGAAGATGGGTGCATGATGAGAAGTTTCTAAACCACAGAGTAGAATCCGAGTGCTTTTCCCACAAAGCTAAATGCTGGAAATGAGAGATGAGGTAGCCAGAACTGAGTTTGGAGACAGAGGGAAGTATGGCAGAGTCCCTGAATACAATGGCTGAGGGCAGGAAATGCACCAAGAGGGACGTGTACAAAAGTTGTCCATTACTGTTGAAATATAACTGAGCTTAGAGACATTAGTTTCTGATTCCAAACTAGTTCTAGGCAGATGTCCATTCTTAATTCTAGCCCTAGGGGTTGGGAAATGTGGCAACAGTATTATGAGATAGAACAACATTATGCCCACGTGTCAAGGGGACACTGGAGCACGTAGGAAGGAAAATGTGCATTCTGAAAACTTTCAAAGTTATTAGGAGGCTCAACTACTGTGGCTACAAATTCCCTCATGTAGATGTAATCATCTTCCCTAAATTCCATCTTGCCTTCCTGTGCCCTTTGGGCAGAGGCAAGCTCCATTTTTCCTCTTCCTACCAGCAGCATACCCCCTACTACTTTGTGTGCACTTTCAACTTCACTTTCCACATCTCAGTGTCATTAGGACGAGCAATAGCAACGGGCGACCCTTCTGTCTGCAGGATGATTGTGTCTATAGAGGCCATTTGCAGTCCGTCAGAGGGCAGGTATGTTATCTCCATTCCACGAAGATTATACCATATACATAATCACCAGCACTCCCTATCTCAATATGGTCAGTTAATAACTGTCTTTCCAAAGACCTCAAACCATTCAGGAGCTGTTGCCTTGCAGAAAGTTTTCACCACTAAAAATGCTCTTAGAGATAGTGGGGGAAAAGAATCAAATTAAGTCATTTCCCTCCTACCCTTTTGCTACCTACTTGGAAATCATTAGTACAAATGATAGTTAGCCTAGCAATAGCAACGCAATCCAAACAAGCACATCCATCTCAGTGCACCATGTCGCTGGCTTGGGTATTCCACTGGCTGCTAATTAATAGTGACACACATTAATGGCCCCAGGAGCAGGGTCAGCACAGCATTACTAGTGCTGTAATGCAGGCAGAAATGATAGATATGAAAGTCTTTCCTCCAAATCCAAAGAAGAAGGGGGGAAATGCAAGTCACTTGGCAGCAGGTCTCCCAGGGAAGCTGTTCTAAAGTAGCAGCCTTCCTAGACCGGAGAGAAGAAGAAGAGGCTGAAGGAAAACAAGTTCCTGCTTCCGGGTTCCTGAGTAATTTTCTGTTGAATTCAATGGAATGTGACCTTAGTCCTGAACAAGTAAAGATCACCACCACATGGAGTTGAGGGCAGGATGGCAGGCTCGGGATGGAGCTAGGCTTTTATTCTGAAACCTTTCCTCTGAGAGTCCCTAGGTTGGTTTTTACTGAAAAACACAATGAAAATGAGAACTAAAAAAAAACAACAAAAACAAAAAAACCCACCCATGGCTTTCTACCACATCGCAACTATAGCTTGAACTGTGTGGCCTGAGAATCAGCAGCTGTCCAGAAAGGGGCTTTCAGGCCTTTCTTAAAAGAAATCCCCCTTAGACTTCTAGAGAGTCCCAGATGGATTCCTTGGGACCCTCTATAGAGGAACAATGGCATTACTTGGCCAAGATTACCCAATGATCTAGTGCCCTCAGGCTTTGTGGGGTTCTGAACCAGCAGCAGGTGTTCGGGAAATACTTGCCGACCATATGAAGAAGTCTACCCCAGATTTTTATCCACGTGGTCCTGCCTAGTCCATCAGATTACAGTCTGCACCTATCCTTGAGCCATGTCCAGAGGGGCAAAAAGATGAATCTGTGATGGGGCTGGTGGTGAGAGGGCACAGAGTTCAGGGAACAGGGGGAAGGAGGAGAGGAGGGCTTGGGGTAATGAAGTGCAGCTTGGAGGCCTCAGGTACCTGTCAGGAGAGAAAAATGGAATGACAGTTGGTGGAGGGATGGCAAAGACAAAGGTGTCTGCCTGGAAACCTCAGAAGGCGACCTGGGGGCCCTTCTCTTCTGGGGAGGAATGAGAATCCAACCCCATCCTCTGATGTTTCTCTTTTCTGTTGCCTCTTCCCCGAGTCTCCAAGGGAAGCAGACTGTTTGTTTATTGTGCACAGCACTGCAATACACAAACAGATTGACATAAATTTATGCCAGGCTTTCTTGTTTAAAAACATGAATTATTCAAGAAATATTACAATATTAATTAGAAATCATTAAAATACCAGTGTTGGGGGAGGGAGGAACGAGATGGTGCATTAGCAAAATCGCATTTAGCCCAAACATAAAGTGTGCCAAAGCCGCTTAATCATTGTTTTGATAGTCAAAATACCATAACACCAGTTTCACAGAACGGGGGAAAGGAAGGCTCTTGGAAGCCTCTGCTTCCCATTATTATTGGTGAGATTAATTATTTATGGAGCTCCAGCAGTGTCCTGGGTGCTCCAGAAGACACAAATAAGAAGAGGTTTCTGCCCGAAGGGCATAGGAGAGAAATCAGAGCGGCACCAAGTTCTGACACACACACCCAGCCAGTGATTAATGATCAAGAGGACGAGGGGCTTTTGCTTTGACTTTTCAGTTTGCTCAGTGTTTTGAGCTTTCAGCTTTCAGAGGAATCACAAAGTGAATGTTGTTACTAAAGAAGGCCACGGAAGATGTAAGCCATCGGGAGCCCTGTGAGTGAGAGAAATAGATAAACCTGGAAGGTCAGTGTCCCATTTACAAAATACGGAGGGTGGCAAAAAAGAACCAGGATATTGAAAGGCATTCGCTGTATTGAGTGATCTGGGTCTGGAGGATTCACTGGTGATGGTGATTATTTCATACCACAAACTACAATTGTGACACAAAATGCAAACTGTAAAGTTTACAACACTGGTGACTGTGTATTTTCCTATATACGAATATGACGTTGACGCTGACATACGGTGATTGTTTAAAAAGGGACCTCTGTGATTGATACAACAGAGCATGTGAAAGGCAAGACCAGGAAACACAATGAGTCAGTTTATCTCAGTCCTAAGAGGGGCCATCTCGACAAATGAATTAACTATTTCATGGTGGTAGGGTATCATTCCGAGGCTGTGGCGGTGGGACACAAATAGAATCCTCGTGACCTTAATTGATTACAATAGCTTCCACTCAGCACCAGAAGAGGTGAATCAGTGAGCAAGTGATTATCACACCCTGCAAGATGCAGGCAGGACAGAGTGAAAGCAGGTTTGCAGAGAGCCAGGATTGGAAACGAGTTCATCCCCTTGCCCCATTTAGCTTAGTGCATGCCCAGCAATGGGTCGTGGTCATGCCCGAGCACCACCAGCACCGACTTTAAGGCGTGGAGACGGGCGTGACCGAAGGAACCCTGGAATCTTTCAGTCATACCCAAATTGACAAGATCTTAGAACCCACCAAGCAAGGATAGTCAGGCTATGCTGTCTCGCCCTTGTTTAGAATAAGAGCCTATTCCGTTGCATGATAAAGAGCACCTAGTCTCGGGCTCCTGGACCCCGCGGCGAGGACTTTGTCTTATTCCCTCCCCATCCCCATCCCAGGTCAATTTCCACCTATGAAGAAGAAGAGCTGGAAGGTAGGGTTTGAAGCTTTTATGGCTGGAGTACAGAGACAGGAAATCAAACGGGGCTAAATGGAAACATGCAGTAGCTGAAGGAGGAGTGAATCCAGACACCAGGAAAGGCAAGACAAACCCAGAAAAGCCAGTCTCAAATACAAGTTGGGAATCTAGACGCACAGCAGTTCAAAGTCTTGGGAACAGTCATAATCACAAAGGAAGAGACGAGTGAATTCTCCAGGGCCTGCTCCAACTGGCTTTTCATTTCTTTTCGCAATTCTCGTGGGTGTTTCCTCTCACAGAGTGCCCTTAGTTGCTGAGGGAGCTTCTGACAGACTGCACAGGCCCCGGGATGCTCAATAAATATTTGTGGGGTGAATGACTCAATGATTTTAATTTCGGTTCAAGACCATCTAGGCACCAGCAGATGTTCAGGGAATCTAAATTAATGTACTTCCCACTCGACATATATAAATTGACCGATACTACTAACAGGATGTGGAGACAGGGGTTGGAACAAATGTGACTATTTATAAAAATCAAAGCTAAGTGAGGCAGTCATAGAACCTTAGAAGTTGGGTAGTTCTCCAGACTCATTAGGCAGCCTCCAAACAACACTGGCTTGTAGCATTTGCATCGGTTCCTCACATATCGGCCAGTATTGCCGCATGTCCCATCTGGTACTGACCCTGTTCTTTTTCTTGTGCATCTAAACCCTCTTTCTCTCCGCTCTGCTAAGACAGGAGAGAATCGGTCTTCAATCACTCGATTTCACGTACAAATATTATTAACTAACTCTCTTTTCGTCTTTCTCAAAATATGCACACACACAAACGCATACACACATACACACCTTGTGTTCAAAAGGGGAGGTTAGTATATTAGCTTTTTCATTAGATCCACTTATTATTATTTTTTTTTTAGGAATGTTAACTTCTAGGAGTGGGAAAAAGAGCTGTTTTTAAGGCTGCAATAATAGCTGTAATAATAGACCAGAAAAACAACCGGCAGAATAAAATAAAGGTACAAATCCATTTGGAAGAGAATATAAGTCTAATGGGATACTTGACCCCACAAACATGACCTCAGTAGCTGATCAAAAACATTGTGCTTTCCAAGTAGTCGGGATGCAATTTAATATGGTAGTAACTGCAGAGGTTATAAGATCAACTGTCACAGTCTGAATTTCCTTGAGTTCATGTTTACAAGCTCTGAATACCTCTGCAGGATAAAAAGCTCAAGAAAAGCATGCCTCCACTTGAAGAAAAGAACTCACCAAATGCTTCTCGATTCATTTATTAACTCATCAGGCATCCAGGTTGAATTCAAGTTCACCCATCTAAGGCTCTGTTTCTGCTACCAAAGCAGAGTACCGGGGAGAAGCAGGAACAATAATGACAAAACTTGACTCGGATGGTCATGCTCCATCCAGTTAACATTACGGACTAAAACTCGTCCCATACCTATACCCTCTGGGATGTAATGTAGGCCAAAGAAAAGTGTGACACCTCTCAAAAGGGAAATTTCACGATGAGTCGAAATATGCTTGTACGCCACGTATACACACACTCGGCACCATGTTCTTCATGAATATAAAACACTCTTAAAAGTTAGGGTTTACTTGAAACTGTCTAGGCGTGCTCCCGACTGATTCATTAGAAACTTCTGGGATCCAGTGGGATCTTCTGGGGAAAGGAAACATATCCCAAAGTACCCTGCCCATCAGTGGAAGTAGGGGTCAGCCTACTTGAACTTGAGAATCCTCAGAGTCACCTTCACGACATGCCTCTGAGAATACAGGTGGTGCTCTGGGGCCCTGCAGATCCCAGAGCAAAATCAAGAGGGAGGGCTGCTGTGTGGGGGCCAGAAGGCCCACCCTGGGCTGTGTACTTCTTACTTTTTTATTAAAAACAAAACAAAACACTCTTCAACAAGGAGGCCTGGTGGTTTGGTGGCAGTGGCCTGGCAGCAGCCTCAAAATTACAGACCTTTGTGAAGACCCTGAGGGGCAAGACCAGCACCCTTGAGGTTGAGCCCAATGACACCACCGAGACCATCAAAGCCAAAATCCAAGACAAAGAGGGCATCCCTCCTGACCAGCAGCATCTGATCTTTGTGGGCAAACAGCTGGAGGATGGCCACGCTCTCTCAGACCACAGTAGCCAGAAAGAGTCCACCCTGCACCTGGTGCTTCGCTTCTGGGGTGGCATCATTGAGCCTTCCCTCCGCCAGCTGGCCCTGAAATAACAACTACGGTGAGATGATCTGCGGCAAGTGTTATGCTCACCTGCACCCCCACACTCTCAGCTACCACAAGAAGCACAGCCGCACCAACAGCCTGCACCCCAAGAAGAAGGTCAAATCAGGCCCCTCCACTGGCTCTTCCTTGCTTGCAGGGGGGCCTCTGGCCTGAGCCCCAAGGCCCTGGGGCCTCCACTGAGTTTCCTTTTCATTGAAATAAACCAACCAACCAACTTCAGGAAATGTGCATCTTGCCTGTTGCAAAGGTTCTTAGCTGTAGCACAGAGCTTCAGTCAATCCTGGCCTCAATGCAAACCCACAGCGTCCCATCCATGTCTAGACAATGACACCATGAGGATTTTCCATCATTCTCCTCCAGCCATTCTTCCACTCTCCCGCAACATTCTCAATACATAGACTTCTAAATGTTAAAGAGTCTGGATAATGCTAATTAGAAATAGGGTATACCATAACATAAACTGACATAGTCAAAAGTCGACAGGATGCCTGTATTTAAATGTGTCAAAACTGTAGCAAGAGGTGGTTCTTTCCACTCTGTCATCCTATGAAAAAAATGCTCCAGAGTGACCACCCACAGATGTCTTTAGATGTCTCGTCATCCTTAATTCTTCCCTTTGGAAGCCTAGCATGATGGTAACTTCTCCAACCTTCTGGATTGAGATTGGGATACTTTATATTCTGCCCTGGTATCACAACTGCAGGTAGAATCTCTACAGCAGGAAGAAAATAACCCGGGGTCTCAAAATGAAACCCACGTTCCAGTGTTTCTTACTACTTATTAAAAAAAAAAAGGCCTCAGGGAATCTGCATCACATCCATTGCAAAGGTTCACAGAGAATATGATTGCACTAATATCAGTGCCAGGCTTGGGTGGCCTCTGCAGACAAAGGAGCAAAAGCCACATAGGGTCTTAATTTCTCCATGCTGAAAAGCTACACCTCCCTAAAATTAAAGCCAAGAAACCAGAGCAGAGGAGACAAGTAAATATCCCCTTTCCCCGTGGCACCTCCTGCCTAATGGGAATCGTAGTTAATGATCTGAATCGAAAGCGAAGTCTTGTTTTATGGAATGCTCACTCTTTGTTAAGCAAAGCTGTTTGGGCAAAGGACCATTCTATTGATTTAAAAATTGATTTCTTTTTTCCCCCTTCATATAACTAAAACATGACTCACAAATCACAGCTCTTTTATTCTTCTGGCTACAACCTAGGCTGAATCTCTCCCAACCTACTCACCGAGGGACGTCTGATGGAGGAAGTGGGAACATTTGGACAGAGATTGTTCAAGATTCTATTAAAGGTTTCAAGTGGCTTCCTTTGAACATTTGGTAATTTATATTTCGAGTCCCTTGGTGTAATTATTGTAATTATCATTAATCATCAACTTCCAGACCCAATCGAAATACAGAACATTGGAAAGGTCAAAGCAATGGAGAATTCTACTATTCTTCACAGAAGATACGAGGCATTAACATTCTGATGCTCCACTTGTGTGACAAAGATTGTAATGAAAACAGAAAATAGCACAAGATTAATGTGTTCTCATGATAAGAATCATCATAAGGAAAAGAGAAAGTGGAGCAAACTTAACCCACTCCTGTCACAGAGGCAGGGTGATGAGATGGGTTGAGGCTAAGGGACAGGCTGCAGCAGCTTGGCGTGACCCTGCTGAAGATGATCATGGCTTCCTTCTTTTGTGGAGTCACAAGAGATAAGAAACCAACTTTGGAGCACTTTGGACAATTCAGTGGACTCCTGGTTGTCTCTCCGGCTCCTTCCCCAGATAGCTGGCCCCAGATCAGATCATTCACTTGACCTTCAAAGCCACATCACAACTACCTGTTAGAAATCCACCTACATGTCAAAAACAGGACTCCTCGTCTCTTCCCTGAACCGAATCTATCCCCTGTGGACAAAATAGGATAGTGCTGGAAGGTCAGATTCCGGAGGCACCCACACTGTATTCAAATCCCAGTTTGGCCACTTATTACATGATCCTGGGGAAGTTGCTGGCCTTTTCCTATTTGTAAAATGTGCTTAATAAGATCTGCTCCACAGTGTTATTTTAAAGATAAATGAGGCAATATACCTAAACTACTTAGCACATAGAAAGTGCTCAATAAATGTCAGCTATTTTTTATAGTACAAGTCCTTTATTATTATGAAGTCTATCTAGTTACTTAAGCAGAAAAAGATAAGTCTGGGAATTATTCTCTATTTCTCCATCTCGGTCAGAATGGGACCAAATTCGGTCAATTGTACTCCCTTAATGTCCCTCAAATCTTTTTGTTCGATTTTCATTGCTTCTGCCTTGACTCAGACCCTTACAACTCTTCCCAGTATGAATTTAATTCTCATCTTCCTGCCTCTATACTTGTCTTGTTCTAAACCATCAGCCACACTGGAGCCAAAACCCCCTTCAAAAGCACATTATCATAATGCCCTTCTCCTGCTTAAATTCACCAGTTGGCTTTCCAGCCCTGGAGCCATAGCTCCAATTCCATAGGAGGGCACATGTGGCCCCCGTGATCTGGCCCCAAACTCTCTCCTTCCCACCGTCACTTTTCCCTGACTCCTCCACATTCCCCATGTTCCAGACACGCCACGTGTCCTGCAACCCCAGCACACTCTCCTCAGCTTTCTTGCCTCCTATGTCAGTGCTGTTCCCCGCATCTGAAATCAGTGTCCTCCTACATCCGGTCAGCCCCTTCTAGTCCTTGTATGACTCAGCACAGGCACCATTGCCTCTCAGAAGCTCTCCCTGAGCCTCTTCTCCCTCGTGTATGTTACATGTCCTCACAGCACTTAAAATACTCTTCTGTCAATATTTATGTTGGACTTTATTTTATGTAGGTCCCCACCCCCCACTGGGCTCTCAACTCCTAGAAAATAGACACTGTTCTTTCATCTCTGTAAAGCCACTTCTTAGCCTTGCGTCTAGCATATAGGAGACGCACAATAAATTTTCTTGAATAAATTCACACATCTTTCTGGTCTCTCTTGCTATCTACAATTATGAATGAGAAGGGAAGTGAAATACAGTTGAAGTACTTCCTTTTTGTTTCTTGCTAACCATTAAGATGGGAAATGAGTTGGGAAAAAATCCTAAAGTTAAAGGGAAAATAAGGATTGTGGATTATCTATGCATTTCCAAGATTATTCAGGTTCTTTGCATGGGCTGCTGACAGAAGACAGTGTGGGTAGGACCTGCTGAAATGTACCAGCAGGCTAAAGATAATTGTACTAATTTGCTGAAATTTGTCCCCCTAAATTGCCCCTGTATAATAGAGAAAGGAATGAGAGACATTATGAAGAAAACTTTTAAAAGCAAACTTTTTTTTTTATCTCAGCAGAGATGAAGGGGAACTGTACTATACAACTAGTTTTCTGGAAGTCCATTAAGGGAGCCGGCAGGGAAAGCCATAAAGAACAATAACTCTACCTGACAACACAAAGGTATGGAAGCCGAAGGAGGGTGTGCTATGTGTCTTTCTGCCCGAGGCAAACAACCACCATGAGAATGGTAAATACTATAGCTGATCCCTCTGTTTTGTTTTGGTTTGGTTTGGTTTTTGTTGGTTTTTTGTGTTTTTTTTAGATTTTTTATTTATTTGTTTGAGAGAGAGCGAGCATAAGCAGGGGGAGGGGCAGGCAGAGAGAGAAGCAGGCTCCCTGCTCAGCTGGGATCAATCCCAGGACCCTGGGATCATGACCTGAGCCAAAGGTAGATGTTTAACCAACTGAGCCACCTAGGCACCCCTGATCCCTCTGTTTGAAGAGTCTCTCTCTACACTCCTACCAATGAGAGAGGAAGACGAATTTCTTAGTAGGAGAGAGGTGACACATTCCACTCAGAGGACTCCTGAGCATCCCCTGGGGCCACAGACCACCGGAGCTTTGCCAACAGACAGCCTCTAGGACTGGGCTGACCAGTTTGGCTATTGGCTACTGGAGGCTGTGACAATTGAGAAAAACTAAATCATAGTCAGGAAAAGCAGCAAAGTTTGCAGCTGGAAAGATAGTACTGAGTTCTGAGGGGAGAAACAAGGTCAGAAATGGGAAATAGTATTACATCAGAAGCCGGGTGTGAGTGTGAAATTGAGCAGAGGGATTCAGGGTGAAGGCTGTGGATGAAGCAGAGGGGCCAGCAGGCAGGCTGTGTCGAATGGGGGTGGTTTGAGTTCTTAAAGGAGCTGGTCAGGATGAAGCAGCAGGAACTCTTCCACAGAAAAAGAAGAATTTTAAAGTTACTTCAAGTAACTCCGTGGCACCACAATGAGGAAATGGAGGGAAATCCGTCATAAGGCTGGAAAGTAGAGGGACATGGCCACACAAAGGAAAGAGGAAAAACTCAGCACCCCAGAAGCTACATAATGAGTGTTCACGCTGGGTCAGTAGCTTTAGTAGCTACCATCCTGTCTTCATCTCAAGTGCCTGTAGGCTCCTGATAAAAACCCCTGTTGGGCTCAGACAATTCCTCCCACCTTCTGCTTAATCCTATCTCAGCTGTGATCTGGCCTTCCCTGCTCTGGCTATCCCCGTCATACTGACCAATCCATCTGATGGTCTCCCTTGCCTTTCACTTCATCTCCATAAGAGGCTGCCTCTCAGCTCCCCTCCTCTGAGCTACGTGCTCCACAGCTCTTGTGCTGGGACAGGCCTCCTGGACGCTGCACCCTGACCAGGTCCAGCCCAGAGAGCAGGGTCTCCTCAAGCATGTGCACATGTGTTGGAGAAGATGCTCAATAAAATTCTCAAGTGCAACGAGACAAAACTACTACTCATAGCTCTATAAGGAAATGATGTATGGTTGTTGTTAAAGAAAACCAAGTTTTGAGGAACTGGATGGTGTGCCAAGTGCCTGTACATGCATCTGATACGTAACAAAGAGTTCTCTGAAATACATTCCATGGTGTATTTGGTACCAAATCCTGCCTGGAAACAAAGTATGACTTCCAGGGAATGGAAGAAAGGTGAATTCTGGGAATGTGGAAGTCCTGGGTATGAAAATGAAAGTCTTAGAGGAATAGGATATTCAGCCCTGATTCTAAATGATGAGAGGGGTTTTGGCTGAAGCAAGAACACACACATGAGAAATAATAGGATTGGGAATTAGGAGGAAAACCTTTCAGATGGAAGTTTCCAATTGAGCTCATCGAGACAACTTAAAAATAAATATAGAGGCACACTGCCAGATTTAACTGTGTAGCTAGTTACTGTGGTAGGATGATGCCCCAAAAAGACCAGTGGAGTTAAAAATATCCAAATATTTTAGATGAAAAAACACTTGAAAAGAAGTCACAACCAATATTGAAAACCTAATTAATGATAAGTAAATCAAAGTTGAAATTATAAAAAAGATAAAAGAGTAAACAATAAGATATCACTAAGATTTAATGATCTGATAATCATGATTGAAATGCCACTTGAAATGTATACCATATGGATTAGGAATAAGCCCATTAGAAGGAAGCATTAGTAAGTCTCATTCTCTGTAGTCTAAAAGGGGATATCCATCTCAATCCCACTTCCCCCCATGGTTATTAGAGGGGTCGACAGGGTAAATACTAGTGGCTAATGGGATGCATTCTGCCATCCCAGCAAACCCAGTGCTGGCCCCTGAGTTTTAACAGAACCAGAGAGATTATGTGGTTAGATGCTGAGTACAGGTGAAAAGATCATAATCCTGGAGGCATGCAAAATTAATACCCAGTATCAGCACTGCAAACAAGCCATGTGGGATACAAAAATATTCAAAAGATACCGTGTGAATACAAAGAGTAACAGAGCCAGTTTGGAGTGCAAGGGAGAACCAAAGCCATAGTCATTCACACAGTAGTTAAGAATGTGGACTCTGAAGCTAGGTTCAAATCCCAGCCCCATGAATTACTGACTGTACACTTTGGGGTAATTTATGTAACCTCTGTTTGCCTTGTAAATGTCCTTGCAAAGTAGTGATAGTAATCGTACATATTCCTTAGGCTGCTGTGGATTAAGTTCAATCATGGAAAGCACTTTGGAAAATACGGAGCACTAGGCAAGCTACATATTTGCTATCATTGTTATCCTGTACAGATTATACATTCTAGAAATCTAAACATAAAGCAGAAGCTAACATGAAACTCAGGGGCTTATTAACAGGTCATGGCAACACTAATTGAATCAATAGCTATTTTTAAGTGCACACAATATGGTGGGCACTTTGCTAGGTACTTGAGACAGTACAGTAAATGATGAGACCGTATCAAGGAGCTAGAGAAATTATAGACCCACCAGGCTGGGCATAGAAGTGAGCAATGCAGCATTTTAAAATTAAAGGTTTTCTTTCCTTTTCCTCCTTTCCTGGAAAACAGTATCCCAAAGCCACTAGGTGAGACTAATGGAGGATAGTGAGGAGAAAGGCAGGCAGGGGCAAGGGGCTCTGTCCTAAGAGGAAACTCCCCTTTAAAGGAAAAAAAGACCCCATCCTGTTATTCTACACCACCCTGGAAGGAGCCCTCCACCCTTTCCCACATGAACAACTACCTGATAGGCAGATGAGCATGGGGACAAAAACCTGATTGGATAATAGGCACATGGAGGGTTTTTCAGATTAAAACAGCCCATCAACATTCTCATAAAAACCCCTAGACTTAGAAACTCCAAGGGCAACCCTCTTGGGTCCCCTGCCTCTTTGGGATCTTTGTACTATCACCCAATAAACTTTGTTTTGCTGCCCACCACTCTTTGTCTGATCTACCTCTTCATTCTTCCAAGCGGCAGGACCAAGAACCATGGGCACTAAAGGAAAAGAAATCCTGAAACGAGACAATCTGAGCTAGCTTTTGGGGAGAGCCAGGATTTCTGAGAGGTAGATGTTAGAGTCCTTGAGAATGAGAAAGGGAAGGCTTAAGGGGGTGGTGGTCATGGGGCGTCAGAGCCTGACTGGGGTGAGGAGGTCGGTCATCCAGGAAGGGAGGGGGAACCACAGCAGGATGTCACATACAGAACAGATGAGCAGGGCATTACATGCAGAGGGACTGATCAAAGCAGTGAGGATATTAAGGCTGACGGGAACCAGGTTTCTCACTGATGAAGAAGAAAGTTACAAATAAAGAGAGAACACTAGAATAAACCCTGTGATGTTGGCTTGGAACTGGATGCATCCATGTGAACTCCGATTTTCCACGAATATAGATAAATACAGATTGATTGCCAACAAGATACGCCATCACCCAGTAACACTTCAGTGCATGTTTCCTACAACCAAGGACATTCTACATGATCCCGATCAAGAAAGACAGGCTTTCCTTCAGGTTTTAAGTGCCATCAAGCAATGTAGATCTGTGACAGCAGTTGGCCTTGAGTCAGGGCCGGGAGCAGAAAAAGAGGGGAAAAAAGAGATCACCCCCACTCTCAGTCTCATGGGACAGGAGCCCCTTATTCCAGTTTTCTGGTCAGAAAGACTGGCTTCTCCCAGAGATTGTGCTGCCTGCACCTACTGCAAAGTTCCCTGATTTGGCCTGCTCTTGGGTCCAAGGTGGGAGATAAAGGAGTCTGCGGGGAAGGGCAACTCATTGCTGCCTTACCGGTTGTTCATGGATTAACTTTCCTCCTCATTCCACCTACTACTGTTTACATTTCTGCCCTTAGGGTAGTTGTGTTTTCTGTATTTTAACCAGTCCTTACTTGTTACCACAGGAAGACATAGACATTATAGGCCCTACTCCATCCTGGCAGAAATCCCAGCATCTTTTCTACATCTGTCCACAGGGAAGGCCAGCTTCATGAGTATGCAATCTGTGCAGTCACATGGGGCCTAGTGCTTAGAAGGGCCCTATGCTTGTTTTCATGCTCTGTTGTTGCCATCTTGAAATTCTTAACATTTTATCTTTGAACTTGAATGAGTGAAGTTCAATGGAATAATGGAGCACGTGCATGAGCTTAGGAGATCCACCCAAGATGCATGGGCACTACTATTTCTTGCTACCATGAAATAGGAGCATTCATGATGTCTCACGAATACAAAATTCCAGGAGACTCACAATACATGAGGGACTCAAAGTGGGACTCAAAGCAAGTACAAGGTAAGTGTATTATATCTATAACTGAGTAAACATGGGCACTGACATCCCCAAGAAGCCATACTTTCTGTTAGAAGCAGAACTTTTTTTTGAACGCAGAAAGAAGACAATGGTGTTTTAAGAAACCCAAATGACCAAAGAAACCTGTCCTGTCCTTCTTACCCATGTTATTCCCCTATGTTAGCCAACAATGGACACTGAAAATGATGGCTTAGAAAGAAAGAGACAATAGTTCCTTTATAAAACAGTGTCTTTTCTTTCAGTCCATTCTGACTCATCAGTAGGGAAAAGCAGAGAGTATGAGGATGTGAACAAAGAAGGAAGTGAAATAAAAACAGTTGAGTTAGTTTTGTGCAGCATGCTCACTATTGTGATAAGAACAAAATACACATGCACAAATGGTGTCATTTTGGTGATGCTACATCAGAGTTAAATGCTCTTATATTTGCATTTAAAACTGGCATTGCCCTGGGGCACGTAGGATCCGACTAGATCTCAGCTCAGGTCTTGATCCCAGGGTTATAAGTTCAAGCCCTGCATTGAGCTCTGTGCTGGGTATGGAGCCTACTTAAAAACAACAACAAAAACAAAACAAAACAAAACACACAAAAGAGCTGGTATTGCCCAATATAAAGATAAATGGTAAAGCTTATGCTAATAATTTAACATTTTAATTTTTTTAACTTAGAATGACGCTAAATAGCAAATAAAAAATACTATGACAAGTCGAGAGAGAGTTACCAGAAGAAAGGAAAGAGCTTCGTATTGAGTTTCTTTTAATGGTGCTTTTTTTCCTGACTCTTGAACAAGGAATGGGTCCTGAATTTTCATTTTGCACTGGGTCCTGAAAAGTATGTAACTATCCCTGTCTGTCTGTTTTGGCCTGAATCCAAATCCAATTTTGGATTCTCCCAAGGAGCTCTCAGTTTATCTGATATATGTTCCTCCTCGCTCTACCTACCTAATAACCCCTCTCCACACCTCCGATCCAGGAAGGTTAGCCTGAAGGCTAAAATTCAGAATACCCAAGGTGAGAGTAAGCACTGGACCCTGTCAATATCCTTTGGGGCAGGAAGTTTGACTTGTTAGCCATTTTTTTGGCTTTAGATCTTTGCAAGAACATGGCCAGTCCTGTTTGCCTATGTCGGAGTAAAATGCCTAAATAATCCTATCGGTGCTAAACGAAATTGACTCTCAATCTATGCCAGAATTTGCCATCATGGATTCTGTGGAATGAGCCTCAGGTGTGAAATCAGGAAGAACTAGGCTTGGCATGCTATTTAAGATTGTGTGTTTAAGCTGCAGTAGCAACACCAGCTTCCAAGAACTGTGCTTAGGGTTGGTTGTATGACAAGACACACAGCAGCACACAGAAGTTGCTCAATAATGCATCTATGTATTTGCACTTGGCTATCGGTCGGCTTTAAATCATTGTCCAAATAGCTCATGAGATTTATATTGTAGTTCTGTCACTTTTCTCAATCTAGAGACCATTTGAAAAACAATGCAGCCGTTGTAAAGTGCCTGGTGAAATAATGCATACTACTAGGGCCTGAAACTATATACGTGGCTTATTAGAATGATCAGATTCAAAGAGCTCAAGAGGTATCTTGAATTAATACGTTTCCATGTCCTTCTCTTCTTACCTTTACCATTTTTCTCAAGACTTCAAATCTGAGCATTTTCCTTTGTTCTTATAAAACCATGGGAACTGATCAAATTCTGCCACACTTTTCAAAACTCTTCTGTCGGTTCGCTGTTATGCTTTCTTCCCACCTGATCAAATCAACTTATGGAATGTCTTGACTTGTAAAGTTCATAGAAAGAAAAGGACTCACCCGCTGCTAAAATGATGAGAACACTACAGATGGCCATGATGAGAAAGAGCACTGTTGTTTTAATCTGAGCAAAGTAATTAATCTAAGCAAAGTTGTCTTAATCTAAGCAAAGTAATCTAAAAATGCTAACTACTGGTCCCTAGTTTGTTGTAACATAAACTTTTTTTTTTTAAGAAAGATATTTTCCAGCACCTTAAGCTTATCCTTTATCTATATCAATTTTTTTATCAATTTTATTTGATTCTATTAGATGCAATTAGGGTACAAAAAATAAATACACATGTTTATAAGTTTGAACCCCTTGCATTTACAACTTTGATGGGTTTATCTGTCTTAGCTTGTGTTTCCTATAATATTCTCTAGGACAGAAGAAAGACACACTAAGTGACATGAGCTTAAAATAGGAAGGACAAGTCTTACCCAAAGAAGTGGATGATTTACATTTGCCATGTAAATGCAATTTTTTGCAGTTATGTCCCAATTATTTATGGCATTAAGGGACAGGGATAGCACAGATGAAAGAATCATAGCATCTCAGGGTTGGAAGTGCTTAAAGGTCCTGTAGTTCCATCATTCATACAATGGTTAATTTAATTCCATAGCCTCCTTCCTATACCAAGTAGACTTCCAGCATGTGCTTGAATATCTTTAGTGATGGCAAAAGGCTAGCTCATTTCACCCTTGAATAATTCCATTAGATTTTGGCTCAATCTAAAGGACATACCTTTCTATCCCTGTGTAACTTCTATACCTATTCTTTGATAATGGAAGGCAAGGACCATACTTTTCAATCTTTGTATCTCTAGTGCTTATGATAGTGCCCAACTGACACACAGTAGGATTTCATTCTGTGTTTATTATATAGAACTGAAATACAGATCTAAAAATAGTGTCTCCCGGGCCATCTTCTCTCCAGCTCTTTAAGAATTGCTCCCAGTCATGACTTCAAACTCCCTTATCATCCTGGCGCCTTCTACTGAAGGCACTTTGCATTCTCTTTCTAAGTATGTTGTCTCCAAAATAAAACAGAATATTGCAAGTTTGTTCTTTCAAATACAGAGTGTAATATACTTGCAACTCCATCAACCTAGAGACAATTTTCAAATAAAGTATCCTGTGTCAGCAGCTACCTCCTACAGAAGGACACTGATGTTAAACCAAGGCCTTTACCAAGGGCCACTGCTGCAGAACTCTGTTTTCCTGAATTATATTCATAGATTTTTAATTTGTTTTTATTTTTGTGGACCAAAGCATAAAGCTTCAATGTAACTTTGCTAAAGACTAGAAACATCTGGAGATGGTGAGCATCAGATCAACGCAGGTTTAACCCTGACACCATTTATTACTGGCTATGTGATCTAGACAGAGAACTTCCACCTCTCTGAGTCTCCTTTTCCTTTGTTAATAGGGGATAGGAAGTCTGTTATTTAAAAACTGTCTTTTGAAGGACAACTGGAAGAATAGAGATGCCATTTAGTGAATTAGGAAGACTACAAAAGGAGAGATTTGATAAGTGGAGGCTTGGCATTCCTGGAATGCCTATTAGGCAATGGAGTGGTGGTGTCAAATACACAGTGGGAAACACATGCCAGGATTCGGGAGAAGGGTCTAGACTGGAGATATAGATTTGGAAGCTCAAAGCTATAGATCTGTATGAGTCATGAGACTTGGTAAGTTTCCTAGAAATGAGAATAAAGAAAAGTGTACTTGGTCCCTCCAATATTGGGAAGAAATAGCAATGGAGACCAAAAAAAGAGATCAGGGAGGTGGGAAGGAAACCACAAGAAAGTGATGTCCTGGAAGAGAAGCTGATTACCATTGCCTTCTCTTATCCTGCTGAGAGGTTGGATAATTCCAAGAGTCACACATTGGTTCCAGTCTCCAGCTCCTAGAATACTGCCTGATATATTGTAGGCCCCAATGAAATGGTAAGTATTATTCTCTTATTTTATTTTTTAAAGATTTATTTATTTATTTGAAAGAGAGAGAGCAGGAGGGAAAGGCAGAGGGAGAGGGATAGAGAAAGTCCCAAGCAGACTCTGCACTAGGCACATGGCCTGTCGCGGAGCTCGATCTCATGACCCTGAGATCATGACCTGAGCTGAAACCAAGAGTCGGTCACTTAACCAACTGAGCCACCCAGGCACCCTAGTGTTATTCTTTTAGATCTTGACTCAGTCATCCAAATATTTATTATGTCTTCTGGCCTCAATAGTTTCACCCATTCATGGATTTAGAACAGAAATCATGACAGATGCATAAGAAAGAATTTGCCAGGGCTAAAATTGACTGACTAACCAGCACCCCTTTGGTACAGTTGCCAAAACCAACATTTAATGGTAATATTCACTCCAAATTTCTCCCTTTTGCTTAAAGGAATAGCATGGAAGATCTTACCTATTGCCCTGCTACTGAAAAATGTTACTTGTAATCAATTCTCCAATTTTACAGCTTAATAAGTTTATCTAAAAGAAAAAAAAAAAGAAATTGGGTTTTATCTGATACGATTTTTCCAGAGGGAATTCATGCTGACTCCTGATGATCCTTTTAACTCTGGACATAACATCTTCATAATAACAAATTTTAAAAACTCATAAAAGACTGAAGACGAGGGGCACATGGGCACAGTTGGCTGAGCATCTACTCTTGGTTTCCGCTCAAGTCATAATCTCAGGGTGGTGAGGTTGAGCCCCATGTTGGGCTCTGTGCTCCATTTGGAGTCTGCTTAAAATTCTCTCTCTCTCTCCCTCTGTCCCTCCCACTCATGCACTCTCTCTCTCTCAAATAAATAAATTAATCTTTAAAAAAAAAAGACTGAAGACAAATTCTTTGGCTGGTTTATGTACTTTTATCCTACCCCTCTTTATCTTTTAAAAACTAAAAACTATACTTTCCCATCTTCAGTATATCTTTCATCTGCACTCATTTTTAAAATTTGATATCAGGAATGTACTAGGACTTTCTCTCTCTAACAGGGCAGCATATAGTAGCCATAAAGGTAGTGTTATCTAGTGAATTATAGGAGAGTAAATTGCTGACACAACTTACAAATTCAAGAAGCTCAATGAATCCCAAGCAGGATAAACACAAAGAAAATCATGCTCAGACATATTATGATCAAACTGAGGAAAACCAAATACAAAGAAAAAAATCCTGAAAGCAGCCAGATAAAAACAACACATTACATATAGGGAAACAACACAAATTGCCACAAGTTTTTCAACAGAAATCATGGGGCCTAGACAGTGAAAACATCTTTTAACCACTGGGAACAAAAAATAAACAACTGGACCAAAAAAAAAAAAAAATCCTATCAATTCCCAATTCTATATCCAGTGGAAATATTTTTCAGGAATGAAGTTGAAATAAAAACATTCTCAGATGAAGGAAAACTAAGAGAATTTGTCACCATCAGATCTGCTCTAAAAGAAATGCTAAAGGGAGTTTTTCAAGTTGAAGAAAAATAGTATCAGAAGGGGAACTTGAAACTTTAGGAATGAAGAAAGAGTGACAGAAATTGTAAACACTTGAGTAGATAACATAGCCTAGTTTTCTCATTTTATGTTCCTTGTAATATGTGTGATTCTTGAAAGGAAAAACTTATAACATTATCTGGGGCCAGGGTGCATTGAATATATACAGATATAACATGTATAAAAACTATAACAAGGAGGATAAGGATAAATAGGACATATATGGTTATAAGGCTTTTACAGTTTACTTGAAGTGGTAAAATAGTCATTATACATACTAGATAACTAGGTGTCTATACATAATCCCTAGAGCAATAACTAAAACTTAATACCAAAAGATACACTCCAAACATTAATGCATGAATTAAGTGAAATACTAAAAATATTCAAGTAACCTAGAAGAAGGCAAAAAAGAACAAACAAACAAAAAAACAAAAATTCAAAGGGAATACACAGAAAAATAATAAAAGGGTAGACTCAAATATCAACATATCGATAACTACTTTAAATGTAGATGATCAAAATGGCACCAATTAAGACAGATTGCTGGACTGGATTAAAAAATTAGATCAAGCTATAAACTGTCTACAAAAACCCACTTTAATTACAATGACATGGTAAAACTAAAAGTATATAAAAAGACACCGTACACACTAGCCCAGAAAAAGCTGTGTTGGCTATATTAATATGAGAAAATGTAGATTTCAAAATGAAGAAAACTGGGATAAAGAGGGATAAATAGGTACATTATGTAATGATAAAAGGGTCAGTTTCCTAAGAAGATATAACAAACCTAAATGTGTATGCACCTACCAGTGGAGAGCTCAGAATACATGATGCAGAGACTGACAGAACTAAAGGAAAAACAGACAAGTCTGCAGTTACACTTAGAGACCCGAACACTCCTCTCGTGGTAACTGATAGTAGATCAATAATCAGCAAGGACATGCGAGACTTGAGAAACAGTCTCAAACAACTCACCCTAACGACCTCTATGGGACACTCCATCCACAAACAACAGAATATGCACTCTTTTCAGGTGTATGTGGCACATCAGTAAGATCCACCGTATTTTGGGCCATATTTGGAAGTTAAACCACGCATTTCCTATTTCCCTAACCACCTGTTTGGCAGGTTTTAGGCACATAATGTGGGACAGAGGTTGAGCACAGCTGCTTGAAGAGGCAGCTCAGAGTGACTAATTTGCAACTTGAAAAATTCAACCTCATATATTGCCCTGAACCGGGTAACCTATGTAACATATCCTAGTGTATCGCTCTTATACATACAAATTAATATGAAAAATAGATGAGCTAAAGTCAGAGTAAGAAGCAAAACTTTGGAATTAAAGTGTATATCGCTTTAAAGCAAGTAGTACTGATAATTATAGATGAGTACTGCTCATTCAAGATGCCCCTTCTATTCAGAAATACAATGGACCCTTGAACAGCATGGGTTTGAACTATGCAGGTCCACGTACACATAGATTTGTTACAGTATAGTACTAGAAATGTATTTTCTCTTCCTTATGATTTTCTTTTTAAGATTTATTTATTTGAGAGAGAGAGAGAGAGAGAGAGAGAGAGAGAGTGTGTGTGTGTGTGTGTGTGTGTGTGTGTGTGTGTGAGGGTGGAGGGGCAGAAGGAGAGCGAGAGAGAATCCTCAAGCAGACTCCCTGCTGAGTGGGGAGCACGGAAACCCCAGGGGCTCGATCTCACTCCTCAAGATCATGACCTGAGCTGAAATCAAGAGTCAGATGCTCCACTGACTGAGCCACCCAGGCGCCCCCCCTTATGATTTTCTTTTTTTTTTTATAAATTTTTTTTTTTAAAGATTTTATTTATTTATTTGACAGACAGAGAGATAGCGAGAGCAGGAACACAAGCAGGGGGAGTGGGAGAGGGAGAAGCAGGCTTCCCGCTGAGCAGAGAGCCCGATGTGGGACTCGATCCCAGGACCCTGGGACCATGACCTGAGCCGAAGGCAGACGCTTAACGACTGAGCCACCCAGGCACCCCCCCTTATGATTTTCTTAATAACATTTTCTTTTCTCTAGTTTATTGCCAGAATACAGTATATAACACAGATAACATAGACAATATGTGTTAATTGACTGTTTCAGTCATCCTTAAGGATTCCAGTCAAGAGTAGGCTATTAGTGGTTAAGCTTTCAGGGAGTCAAAAGTTATCGTAGATTTTCAGCTGAGCAAGGAGGTGGGGGTGGGGGGCAGGAGTGGTGCATTCAGCATCCCTAACTCCATGTTGTTCAAGGGTCAATGTACTGTTGGTTATAATGCAAGTTATGTTTGGTGCTTGAAAGTAATTACAATCCTGGTATTTAGAAACTACCCTTTCATCTAAGTGCTTTCAAATGAGAGAATTTTGTTAGAATCATCCAGGTCACAGTTACCATACACCAGCTCTCACATACCCTCTTGCACGGATTCTTTCCCATGCAATACCTCAGACCGCCATTAACACAGTACCCGCTCTTGATTAATAAGAAAAGGAGCTTAGAATGTGTTTTATCATCTTCAGCTTCCTGGTGTTTGTCAAATACTCTTGTTTTACAAGAAGTAGTTTTCTTGTAGGGCTGTGAGTGTGTCTGCATAATTTTTCATCAAGGCAATAATGTAGGATCCTAAATCACAGGCATTCTTTGCAAGTCCCTTAAGTGTAGTGTAATTTGGAACCGGCAATCCATTTCAAATTCGGTGAATTAAAGGGGAAATAGCCAAGCACGAGTTAGAGGAGCAGGCCCGACTCCCACACCTGCAATTTCAACCAAATGACATAAAATGCCAAGCCATTATTCTTCCAATTTAGCTTCCTCAGCTTTCATGTTCAAAACCAAATTCATTCTAAAAGTAATCAAATCAGATTACAGGGGGTGGGTAGAATGCTAACGATGCAGCCAGAGGAAATGGTCGGAAGGTTCTGGTGTTTTAACATTCAGGTTATTTTATGGAGCACATTTTAAAATGATTTTTTTTCAGGTTAGTTTAATTGGAGTATCAGAAATCCTTTCATCTGTTTTGACAATTGAAATGATGATGTGCAGCCAGCAGTGTGTTTATACTGTTAGAGATAGGTATATCCATATGGATGCTCTAGCTACTGAGAATTTAAAAGGACAGGAGCAGCTAAAGGCCGATTAGCCATGGAGAACATTAGCTTCGATGCTCCTCATACAGAGCCAGACATTACGTCAAGCATGACAAGCCACTCTAGCATAAAAGTATTAGCGGCCTCCAAGTCTCGGGCTTACCCTTAAGTTATTTCATTAAAATACAAAATCATGTTGACCTAATTTTTTGACAGGTTTCAAAGAGAGCAAAGATCTCCTCTCTTGCTGCACCTACCCTTTCTTCCTCTTCATCCTGCCGCCACTCTGGGGAGTTTACCAGTTTCAAGTCTTTGCAGAGTGCCAATCCCTTTTATTTTAATCAAGGTAGAAGCTCTGGCTTTAAATGCTTTCTCCCCTCATCTCCAAACATGTATGCCGAGACTCTTCACTGACAGGAGAACTTCTTTCAATAGCGGTAACTCTTAATGTCCTTGGGGGGAAGAAAGCTACTCAGCATTCAGCGGAGAAGCCGGAACCGCCTGGATCGGTCTCATTATGTAGGCCATATGCAATAAGCCCCGGTACCTAACAGCTGCTGGTGGTAGGATTAAGGGGAAAATATTTAATTTGATGCAGGAGCACGTGCGCGTGATTTCAGCTGGAGCTCTTACCTGCTCCCTGGGGTGTGTGTGAGATATATGGTATAACGCAGAAATCATTTAATTGTGTCAACACAATGTTAGGATGTTTGTTTAAAGTAAAAATTAGTTTTTGCAGCATAAATTGATTAGTTGACAGGCTACTCGACTGTCACGGAGGCTACTGGATACAAAGAAAAAAAAAATTGGCTTGGTTAATCTGAGCAAAGGGGAACAAGTCCTTTGAGATCCGGGGAAATACAAGCAATGTAAATGCGGATTAGTCTTTGTGTTCTGTAAATCAATAAAACAACAGGGAAGTGTGAAGAATAGGCTAGATCATCTATCAAACTGGTTTTTATTGTGTTTCTATTTCTATCCCTAGTAAACATGTGCCTTCAGTTTCCCGTGAATAAAAGCATTTGACAAAGGAATAAAAATGGACTGGAGTTCACTGTAGATGCAGTGCCAATGACAAAAGGGGTGGGGTGGGGGGGCTGTCGAGAAAAGATGAGAATCAAAAAGGCTGCTTCCTGCAATCTCAAAGCTAGATCATTTTAAAATTCTCAGGTGACAGGTGGTGAAAGTGAAGATAGATTTTATATATCTACTGCAATGAAGACTGTACCTTATGCAGAATACTAATCAGGATTTTTTTTTTTTAAGGCAATGGCATTGTCTTAACGGGCTTTAAAAGAAATAGAGGTGCACACATGCACACACACAAAAGAAATCAGTTAAGGAAGGCTTCTGTTGCATCCGAGATTTCTCCCCCCTCATCACTGTTAATCACAGAAGAAGTAACGAACGTGCTAAAATAAGAAAACACTAATTTTGTGGCCCACTGAAGGGCCCTGCTCTTTTTCAAACGGTCCTCGTGTTCTTATAAGCCCTCTTTCAAGGCGAGTATTTCACCTGATTGCTTTAATTGAGGGGCTTCTTTTATTTGTGTTGACAGTCTGCATCATCATTGTGTTTTACCTTTCGGTGCGCGCAGCATCTCCCTGTAAGCCCTGCGCCCCACGCCACGCGGTGCACTGAGCTACTGCAGAGAACGTGGAGGGGAGAGAAAATGCGGGCTTCAGAAGTGAGGAGCAGCGCGTTAGATGGCAGTAGTCGAGGCGAGCGAGGCAGAGCAGTACAGATCTTGCCTTCCGAGTGTTTGAAAGATGGGGGTGTCTTTGTGGCATTATCTTCCCAGGTGCCCCAGATGGCACAGTGTACTTCTAATGGAAAACCATTCATCTGGCCCTGGGACTGTACGTGTTGTCCATCACGATGGTTCATGGAGGAAACGAGCTCAGACAGCTTAAGCAGAAGGAGCAGAGCCTGTGGTGGCGAAGGCATAATGGAAGAGAGGCACAAAAGGGCAGGAGAGTGAGTCAGAGGCTGGGGAAGGGGAAAAGGCTGTTATTTCTGTGTAATTCCCCAGGATCCACTCCTGCTTGGGTTGGCTGTGAGAAAAAAACCAATTCAATTTGAAGGTGGTTCAGGGTAAATGAACCAGGGAATTGAGCTGCTGGAATCTAATTAGGGACCCCCCAAATTACTACTACCTGCCCAGCAGAAAAGTCAAATGGCTATAGCAGCCAAAAGAGTTAAGGGAAGTTGGCAGAATAGCAGTCCAGAAGGAGAAGGTTTGCAACCCTTCCAGATTCTCTCTCTAAAACTCTTAGAAGTTATTTTTTTTTAAATGCTAATGCCATAGACAGAGAAGACTGCAAAGCAGAAACTGTGGCCACAGAAAGGGCAGATGTAGGATCCCCGAAATGTGAAAGGACAACACGGTCTCCAATCCCTCTGGGGAAAGGTGAGACCGCGTCCCCTAAAGGGAAGCTTCGTGAGGACCGGCACCTGTCCTCTAGTGTGTTGGGAAAGCACATTACCCGCCCTGTAGAGAGGGATGACAAATGCCACGGGGATTCTGACAAAAGTACGAGGAAAGATGGGGGCTGTGCCTCAAGGTCGGCCCTGGGAGCTCATCCCTGTGTTCCCTGGCATCACACGGTTCCCTTCAGCCTCGGCATATCTGCTTCGTCAAAGGCGAGCCACTTTGGGGCCTTGTGTATTTCTCCTGGAGAAGAAATGTAACAGGATATCTGAACACAGGCTGCTGAAGAGAGAACTGCACTGGGCGTCAAGACCTCCAACGTGGTCCTGACACTCTCACTAGTCTGTGTAACTTGGGGAAATGATTTTGAGGGTCACTTAGGCTCATTTGTAGAATAAGGAGTTGGCTTGGACAATCAAGATCTATGATGGCTTCTAAATCCGAGGATCCTCCCCTCAAAAAGGTCACATACTTGTAATGTTTTTGCAATTACCTATAAACCCACTTTGGTACAAAAGACATGGAATTAACCCCCAGAACAATAAAAGAGCCAGCAGCTGCTGTCGCCTTTGAAATTGATTTCCATCCTTCCCCTTACTTCAAACCTTTACTCACATGGAACAAATCAAAATCTACATAACAGGCAGACTGTACTTTTATTTACTGTAGGGCTATTGCCACCACAACTGCTGATTTCTCCCCAAAGCCTTATAATAACTACAGTTGCCTCGATTTCATGCGGACCCTTGAGGGTGGAAGGGAGCCCATCAATCCAAAGAAAAGAAGCGAAATGGAATATGTTGCCCTTTTCCACTCCAGCCGGGAAAGTAAAATTTACGTTTCAAGATGTCAATTAAATGAGCAGCTAGTTTCCCCCCACTGAAAAAAGAAGGCTCTCACACTGAACATCCTACAGAAACACAACAATAATAGAACACATTAGCAGAAAAAAAAAAATTATAGCTAGCCATGGCATCCTTGCAAAGAAAACACGCACACACACAAGCAACTACCTACCCCTTAATATGGGACTGTCATATTATGTTAACGCAGGCTGGTTCCCTGTCGTCTGGCACATGCTCAGAGCCCCTCCATCAGTGGGGGTGAGCTCAGGCAATGGCAGTTTATCACCAGACTTAGCCAAGCCTACTTCAGCTGAAACACTTTCATCCGGAAAAAGTATGATTCATCCCCCAAACAAACAAAAATGTTTGAAATGTATCCATTCTTTGGATGAATAATTGAGTTTGTCATCTAAAATATTATGTGCTGACACTTTGGGAGATGACAGTATGACTTCACATTTATAGAGGTGGCTTATTTTCCCCTTAATTTGAAGTTACCAATGGGTGGGGGCGGGTGGAAGAGTCACTAATGGTTCAATTAAACCTGAAGGATCTGGAAGGTGGTAACTGACGCATTCCACTGTTCCTCATCCTATTAACTAATAAGTTAGTCTCTCCCTCCGTGCAACTCTTGCAGTTAATAAAGTGGCTCATTTAGATGTCACCAGAATAATATCAGTGAAAAGACTAAATTTAGAGAGTAGGGCATGAGCAAATGCAAGACTCAGGAGCACAGCCCACAGTATCCCCACCCAGTCCCAGAGCAGAGAGATCAAAGCTGTCCCTTGAGCGTTCCTGTTGATTTGTATGTTTACCTTGTTATTGATACAGACAGATTTCTTTTTTTGGTCAAAAACCTCTCCCGTGCTCCTTCCAGCCACAGGTTAGCAGACATCCAGGACCATGGCAAAGTTTCTAGTTTTTCTGCCCATATACCCTTCCTTTCCATCCCTACCCATGCCCTAAGCCCGCTTTAAAAAATAGGAAATTGCAAAAAAACCTAGAACTGTGTCTACACTGATCCCAAAACACTTTGTCTCAGTTTAAAGTCACGTGATGCTGCAATATTTGTATGTTATGTACACGTAACTGATTGCCTCAGCTATTCCAAGATTGCTGGTGAGAAAGGGATTGCTCACAGAAGAAGTGGTCATTCAATCCAATTAGCTTAATCATTTGACCTTAACCAGCATGATTCAGTTATTTGAATCATGAAGCAGCCAGATTGGATTGAGCATTTGCAAATTGATCTTTTTCTCTGTGATTAACTTTAATGATGACAAGAAATAACAAAGGTGATGTAAAAATGGATAAACTGGTGACTTCCTGAAGAATTCTTGTTTTTCAGGATGACCAAGGATTACCCTGAGTAATAAATCCAATTGAAATATTTATTGAGCATTTCTAAGCTCAAGATGCTGTATGAGACACTAAAGCACACAATGACTCAGACCTAGTTCCTGGCCTTAGAGGTTTTTTATCTTAAGCAGAAAACAGGTGGGTAAACAGGTATTCATGCTGCAAAGAAAAACACAATGTTCTAAGTAAAGCCACAATAGTAAGTAATGAGAGCTATTAATTTTGAGAGGAAGAAAGTCAGAAAAGGCTTGCACTGAACCTGGGAGGGTAAGCAAAACAATTAGGGGGAGCAAAAAGCGATGCCTTCAGGGCCAGCCAGGTAACATCAACAGGACAAGCGCGAGAGAGGGCTGGAGCCTACGGCAAACTGTACCATCAAGGCCCTACTGAAAGGATTTCAAAGTCAAGTTTAAAACCTCCTTGGCAAGCCAGAATACAGCTGTGGGCCTGATCCGGCTTGGTCATACGCGCTTTATTTAGTCAGAAACAGAATGATCAACAAAGCCTTCCGTGATAAAGACGCAGAGCAGGGCAAGTGCCAGAGACTTGGTGGTCCCCTGCCTGCCTTTCTTCTTCTCCCGGCCCGCTTTTCCTGTCAATCCCGTAACCGCTGGGATTGAGAGCAAAGGCGTTTAGAAGAATGGAGCCTCCCACGTCGGGACCCATCCTTCAAATTTCTTTCCAACTAGTTCTGGCCTTGCTCCTCTAGAGATGATAACAACTTTACCCTGAACCCATCCCCCCTCAAGGTATCCCAGACTTAGAAGGGAATTTCTAGTGTATTCCTAGCGCTTCGGTTTGTAATCGGCCCTTCATCCCGTCCAGACCACCCAGTTCTACAGACCCTTCGGGAAATAGTGCTTTCTGCCTTCTGCTTGCCTCTCCGCCCAGAGGCCGAGGGTCTGCGCAAGCTCCAGCCTAAAGAAGCGAATGCTGCCACCTACCGGCAGACTCCCCGGATGCAGGCTGACGGTGAACCTCTCCCATCTCGGTACTACCTCTGCTCTGCTTCACCGGACATCGGGAGGACCCTGTCCCCAGGGCTCTAGGCGGCCACTTGCCAGCACTACCCTGTTTGTTTCTTGGCAGATACTTGGGTGACAGAATCTGGCCCATCAGACCCAACCTCCTCAGCATCTACAGGCAGTTTATCCCAGCAGACTAGACCAACCCTGAGGGGGACTTCTGGATCCAAGACTCAGCCCTTGCCTCTTTAGACCCCTCGTTCTTTGGTTTGCAGAGCCATGCTGACTGAGGTGTGATTTGAGGTACGAGGAAACCTGATCTATCCAAAACAGCAAGCCCGCCCTGTGTCTGGCCCTGTTCTGGGAACACAACCATGAACAAAACAGACTCAGCACCCTGTTCTTAAGGAGCTGACATTTTTATGGGAGAGACAGACAACAAGTAAGATTAATAAGTAAAACACATCGTGTAATAGTGGTAAAGTGCTATGGAGAAAAACACAAACAGAGGAGGACAGACTGACAGGGGGAACGGGGTGTTGAAATTTTAAATAGGTCTGGCCAGGGAGATGGTGAAGTTTGGAGTAAAGGCCTTCAGGACATGGGAAAGTTCCCTGGGGGCATCTTGGGATAATCAGTGTAGGCAATGAAACAGCAAGTGAGAAGCACCACTCCCCCCCCCTCCCAAGCTCAGACTGTCTCCTGTATGTCTCGTGACTTTTCTGGAGGTCAGGCTTGTTGGAGCAGAGAGAACCAAGGCGTCGTGGAGGAGTGGGAACTGATAGATCATAGCAGCTTCACTGCTAGTGAGAGGAGAAACCACTGGATGTCTCAGATAGAGGAGTACTGTGGTCTGAGTTAATGTCTCACACCACAGGAGGCCAGTTAAGAGGTAACTGTGATGCAGGTTCAAGGTGAGGGCGGCTTAGACCAGGTGAGCATGATTCATGCAGTTACTGTAAAGGAAGCCTGAAGATGGAGAGATCCAGATGACGATGGAAAGATCCAGATGAAGGAGGCCTTGAATGATACGCTACCAAGTTTAGACTTTATTTTTGGAAGAATAGAAAGAAAAACTCTGATCTCTTTATTTTAAAAGAACAGTTTTCTGCAGAGTTTAAGTATTTTTAGAAAAATAACTGGCAGAAATGTTGAAGGTGATGTGAAGAGAAGAAAATGAAAATGGAGATGTTAGCAGTCTCATATATTGCATGAGGCAAAAGACAATTCAGAGCTCAACCAGGAGAGAGGCAATGTAAGAGAAAGACTTTGAAGATGTTAGACAGTGAGATCTTTAATGACAGGCAAATAGGTTTCAATAATCTTCCTATTTTCCGCGTCCACCACAGTGCCTGGAACACAGAGACATTCAAGAAATGCATTCATTCATTCATTCATTCAACAGATATTTTTTGAATAGCTTTAAAAAGCAAAATAGACTGGCCTATTCATTTCCTAGGGCTACTGTAACAAGTTATCACAAACTTGGTGGCTTAACAGAAATTTATGCTCGCACAGTAATGGAGGCCAGACGTCTGAAATCAAGGTGTTGGCAGGGCCATGCTCCCTCCGAAGCCTCTAGGGGAGAATCTTTCCTTGCTTTTCCAGCTTCTGGTGCCTCCTGGCATTGCTTGGTTTGTGGCTGCATAACTCCCAATCTCTGCCTGTCTTCACACGGCCTTCTTCCTTCTAGTTCTCAATGTCTTCATTTCTGTCCTTATAAGGACACCCGTCATTAGGTTTATGGCTTACTGTAATCCAGGATGATAACAGCAATCCAGGATGGTTTCAGATCCTTACATTAATTATATCTGCAAAGACCCTATTTCCAAATAAGGTCACATTCTCAGGAACCAGGGGTTAAGAATTGGGCATATCCTTTGGGGTCACTAATTAGCCCACTACACTTAGATTTAATAAAGGTGTGACTCTAAACTGCCCAATTTAAACCCCACTTCCGCCACTTAATATCAGTGTTTCCTTGGGTAAATTACTTATTCCCTATGGGCCTCAGTTTTCCCATTTGTAAAATGGGGTTCATAGTAACGTGTTTTCGTCGTGATGAGCACGGGGTGACATATGGAAGTGCTGAATCACTATACTGTACACTTGAGACTAATGTAACACTGCATGTTAACTAATGAATTAAAACGAAACTTTAAAAAAATACTATGTGTTTCACAGAGCTACTGTGAATCTTACATAAACCAACTATCTAAAGTGCCTGATCCATAGTAAATAGTCAACAAATGCATTATTATTTTTATAAAATACTAATATATGCAGCCAAGTCTCCAGAAGTACAGAGACACAGCACATGTATTGTTTCTCCAAGGAATCTGCAGTCTGGTGAGGAAGGAACATCGGCAACAGGTGTTCTCTTCTCTAGCGGGGCAGGTGCCATGACGGAGTCAGAACAAACAAGTTGGGACACACATTGAGGAACGTGTCAAAGTTAATCAGATGCAGAAAGAGATTCATGAGTGTGAGGGAAAAAGGAGTGGCAAGGTATAGAGGTGAGATCCTGGCTGAGTGAGCGACATTTGCAAAACTGTGGAGACAGTACAGATAGGAGAATACCGTCCATCTAAGGAACTACAGTTTAGCATATCTGGAAGGAAGATAATGGGAGAACATAGCCAGAGACCACAGTGGAAAAAAATAAGCAAAAGTCAGACCACAAAAGTCTCTGTGTGTCTCACGAAGGAGTTGTCATTTATCATGGAAGTGGTGGAGAGCCATAAAGGATTAGAAGTAACAAGAGAGTGACATGGAGAGAATGTGCTTACATTTCAGAGCAGTCTATCCAGCTAATGAAGACCCTGGGTCTCCAAACATTTTCTTATTATGTACCACATCAGTGAAAATTAAGAACACACCCCAATGTTTGCACATAAATTTACTTACTAGTATATTTATTTCATCTATGGATGACTGTACTAATAAACACCAGTGCAAAACACATAAAAGAGCTCAAAAAAAATGATACACGGTTAACTTAATCATAATTTCAAATAGCTTATTTCATTATCAGTTAAAAAGATTTTTGCAGCCACTTAAAAATTACCATTACTAATAATATTTTTGGTAAAAAAATATGTGAATCAATATTTTATGAATTTGAAAATATTAGCTTAACATTTTGGGAGACAGTGACTCAAAGGTCTGATTCCAAATTCAGTCTCTTTGGAAACTCTAGTTACAAGGGCTCTCTTAACTGAAAAAGACACATGGAACCGAGACAGAAGCCAGCTCTGGCTGTGAGCACTGAATCATGACACTCACTGCTCAATCCCAATCACCAATTTTGTATTTGTGAAATTCAGCCAGTAAATTTTTATCTTCCCCTATGTAGCTCTCTCAGTTGTAAGTGGAAAACTAGTTGGAAGATGCAACATTTGCATATTTTTAACAAAGGTGTTGAGAGACACACTCATCAATTTCTTTGGATGATTTCCAGAACCAGTAAGAAAATTCCATTTCTAAAATATTTCAATGAACAGATATGAGAATTATTATATATGGCCTGTGTATTGCTTTTGATAAAATACTATATAACATGAATATAAAGTATGATAAGAACATAAATTTAAATATTCATATTCCGAGTGTTCTTTCCACAGCACTGATTTTGTTCAAATGCGTTCATTTCTTACTAACTGTTAACATGTCACATGAGATGACGCATTAAGTCTGTTTATTTTTTCAAAAAGATCTGCTGGATAACAAATTACTGACAGATACTTTCATAGACCATTACCAACATAGTACACTTGTAAGAGAAAACTGCCTAGTATACTTAAGTTAGCACGCATTTGCTATAATATAAAGCATGCTAAATATTAGTACAAAATATTTTTATAGTCATCCTCCCATCTCATTAACAAAGAATTACAAAGAGTTAATTTATTAAAATAGTATTCATTAATCTAAGAGGGAAAATGCAAGCCTCATAAGAGAATGTTAAATGCAATGTCTTTTTTGTTGTAGTGTTCATGTCCCAAAGACCAAGAACAATAAAGCATATTCCAAATACACCCCCATCCTAAATTGAGCTCTGTAACCATTAGAGCTCTATAGCAGAAGAGACAGAGTTTTAGAGAGAGGCTAAAAGCCTGCTAAAAGAGATTTCTGTGAAAAGAACTGTTTCATGAGGCCTTGCCCCCTATCATGGGGCAAGATAAAGGGGAGCTCTTAAGCCAAGTGAAGGATATCTCAAAAGAACTACTCAGAGCACTTGACGTGGGTCCTCTGGGCTTATGGGGCAGGAACTTGGACTGACGCATTCAATATGGTCAGAGGTTAGAACAAAGAGAGACGGATGCTTTGGGAAGGTGCTCTGCCTGCTCCCCAGGGTTGTCAAGGCAAAAGATGGCATTTTTCATTGATCAGACTGGGTCAACTTGAGAGAATAGTGGACCTCCCAAAGCACCCCCAACTCAGTGGGACCATAGGAAGTGGAAGAGCAGGGGAGGGTGGTGAGACATTTACATGGGATGAGGGCTTAGAGTTTGAGTATTTGACTGAATTGGGCATTTAATACCTGAGAGTGACAGATAAGATAGATAAGGATGTGCCCAAATTTTCTCCCAGAGCAGGATGGCAGAGATAGTCACATCAAGGAAGCCTATTCACCGCCACCCCGCACCCTCCCCCCATTGATATGCTCCAGAATGTCAGGATCAGTGCACTATGACAACCAGGCTGGTAAAATGTGTGTTTCTTGAAATTAGAAGTTCTAGACACATAGCGGCTACTCAATAAATGCTTATTATTTGATTGAGGACTGTAAACACTGCCATGGTCTTTCTTCATTTAGTATGTTACCATCAGAATCTACACCTCCAACTTTTATTGAATACACTGGATCACATAGCTTCTGTCCTTTATGGCTTATTTTCCATTGGAGAAAACGTGTTTTCTTCAGCACACACCAAATAATGAGGACCATAAAGCTTGCTCTTTTTAAAGCATTTATAGTAAAATAATTTAGTTCTCTGAGTTCGTACATTTCCCCCTATAGAACCAAGTTTTCTTTGGTAGGTTGTTCAACTAAATAATGTAATGAATAATGAATAACAGCAATCTACTGCATGCAAGTAGATTTTCTCAGACAGTTGCATATGGTAAGAAAGTATTTTCTGAAAGAGTAGGCCTGGGGAATATTCAGAGTGTTCAATAATGCAAGAGCAGAAAGATTGAAACTTTCTTTTGATTCAATATTGTTTGGAGCCTGGTGTGGCTGGACAGAGAATGCATATGAACTTTTAAAGAACTGCAAGCCGTATTTGGATGGAAGAGTCTACAAGGATAAATCCCAACATCATCTTTTGCCTAAATTAGATCATTCTCATTTAAACCCCACTCTTCCTTCAGGACCCAGCAGAAGCCCCTCTTCCTCTGAGAGGCTCTCCCCGGCCTCACTGTCCCTGGGTCACAGTGCAGTGGCTCTCCTCTGAGCAGATCCCACCTACACCTCCGCTGTACCACCCAGCTGGCACTTTGTAGCTTTATCTCGAATTGCTGTTTTCGTTCGTCTGCTAACAGTACCATTTCTCCAACTACTTTTGTTTGCTTGGATATATTTTAGCAGGAAAAGACCACACATATATGTCTCTGTTGTCTCTATGGTATCTAACACCTTACTATTTGAATAAGCCTAGGGTTGGTTTGTCGGTTACATGTCTCCCAAATCTTTTTTGTTAGTTGCTGTCTTTGGATGGGCACTTTGTGACAGAGAGACAACGAAAAAGGTACCATAAAAGAGGAAGGAGAGGACTGTGTGTGTCCGTGCATAAACAATGTGGATGAAAGCCACAGGTCCGAATAAACATGGTTCCACTGGTCAATAGCCAAATGGTATCTTACAATGATTTTTTTATGTGCTATGTACTTAAAACAAATTGGAAAAGCTTACTAATGCCTACCCAGACATCACAATAGGGTTGCAGATAAAATAGGGTAATTTATAGAAAAATTCTGAGATTAAAATATATAAAAAAGCCAATATTTAACTTCATCCTCAGTTTATCTGAACGACTGTAAATTAAGTATCCCCTCATTTACACTCTGTATCAGCCAAAGTTCAGAGAATGACAATTTTTCAACTATGAGATTAACACAGTTTAAAAAATTAAATATGGTGATGCAATTATTATATTTTTCCAAAATTGACTTGTCCTCCATCTGCAGTTGATAATAATGGTTCTATAATGCCCTGAGCAACTCAGTGATAACAACATATATACATAGAGATACATATATGTGCATATCTATGCATACCTGTCCTCCTTAAATCTGTGAATTTAATTTCACGTTCAGATGGTTATTTGTCTTACAAACTAAAATTATAGGAGATTCTCTGAATTTTTTACATTTCAATTAGTTAAGCATCATATAAACAGCTTTAGTCTGTAAATCTTCTATGACAGAGTCCACATTTCTTATGTAGATGTATAAAGGCCAAGTTGAGTGCTCATCACACAAAAGGCCCTTTCTAATTGTTGCAGCCAGAATGGAGAGCAGGACAATAATGGATGGGGAGGAAATGTGTCCTTATTTTGAATTACATTATGAAGCCTCTTTGGGTACACTCCTTCAGTGCCTTACCTTGTGAAATCAACAGGAAAAAAACAAGAGGCTTCTATTCTTAAAGCAAACAAAGAAACAGATGTGTTCAGCCTTCATACACTTTTTTTTTTTTTAATCTTTGCCATCCTGCACTGGGTAACAATTCTTTCTTCAGTGTAGAAAGAAACAGGTTTTCTTAGTAATTAACTATCTTCTGGTTCCTTTTTTTTCCTTAGATATCCTCCAAGTCACATGTGTTGCTATTATGGACAAATCACTAGAAACTAAGCCAACAAAGAAGAAAACACTGAAGTGAAAATAAACTAATATTCCTTGACCCCACCTACTGGAAGCACACTTTTTTTAGAAATGATCACTGTAGAAACAGAAAATCACTGCTGGTTGAAAGCCTGAGGGATGCTTTAGAGGTAAAGGTTACAGACATTTGGAATCATAAAAGTATTTGTATAAAATATTGTGCCATGACAGCTGTGTCCCTATCATTTGTATATGTAACTTTTTTTGAAAGGCAAAGATGCTCCTTAATGAAAGCAGTTCTTAAACAACTTCAGTTGAAATTATCTTACTATTCCTCTGAGAATTACTTCATGTTCTATAAAGACACACACATGTCTAGGTTGTGATTTTCTAAGTGTTTATTATTCTCCTTGGAGACAAGGAGTTTGTTCCAGTCAACACTCTGAATCAAATCTCTTGACCAGCGACAGTCCAACAAGGGTGGATACAGACTTCGGGGCTCACAGGTTCACTCCCAGTTGCGGGCCAACACTGGGCATGGCTACAGCACGTGGGTAAGGAAGTGTGTGCTCAGGAGCTCTATATCACCTGGGAAGTATTCGGAGTTCTGCTACTGACTACTACGTTCCCTGGGGCAAGATACCTGCTCCCTCTGACCTCAGACCTCAGTCAAAATAATACTGCCCATCCCATACAGGATTGTCAAGGTCAAATTAGTCAATGCCTGAAGTGCTTAGGAAAATAGCGGGCATGTAACAAGCCCTTACAACCTCTTAGTTATTATCACAGACACTGGAGCCACCACCAACCCAGCTTTTGTGACTATCTATACTAAGCAACATTTGCCCCAGCTGCTCCTACCCAAACAGGGCTTTCTTGAGATTTCTAGAATCTTACTTGTCCAATCTAGAGTGCAATTTCAGGGCTATTCATGCAAATAAGTGTCAAAACAATGATACAGAAGAATAAAACGTTAGTTGGCCACAGAGCTCTGGAGTCAGACCGCCTAAGATCAAATCCTAGTTGTGCTACTTTTTTGCCATATGTCTTTGGGAAAGGTGCATGAATTTTCTTCAGCTCGGTTTCCTTGTCCATAAAATGGATATAATCATACCCGCCTCTCAGAGGATTATTGTGAAAAGAACATTGGTTAGCCATGTAAAGCATTTGGCCTAACAGTCCAGTGCCTAGCTCAATGTAAATGGTCAAAAATCTTAGATGGGGAAAAAAGGCAAATGCAAAATGTGAATATTGCTGTGAAACCCCATGAATTCCCAGAAGAGCCAATGCCCTGGGAGTCCCTCTTTCCCAAAACTGGCATAAACCACAGAGATAGAAAACGTCTTGTCACTCCCAGAAGCTCTGTGTTGGTTGCGGGACTGTGCGAGGCCGCATGGGGAGAGGACTTCTGGCAACACGAAGTACAGAAAGAAAGCCATACAAACCGTCAGGGCACCCAGACCCTACAGTGGCCCCTCGGAAGCTGGGCCACAGAAAATCTGAACTCAGAGAAGAAGCGGGCCCTTGGCCACAAATGTTCATGGAAATGCTTTCACTCAAACACCCATTTGCTTTACAGTATGTTGGATGTGGTGGATAATACCCCAAATACAAACTCCAATCCATGTCCTCAAAAGAAAGACCTAGGGGCGAGGGGTGGGAAAGTAACACCAGTCCCAGTAGGAGCACAGTGGAAGCTTAGTTTGGAACACCCCACTTCTCTTTGGAAATCATCCACAGAAACAAGGATAATGGAGAAAACCAAACATTTTCAGCAAAGTTGGGTCAGATAAAGCCCACAGACGCTATTTGGCATTGCTCGAGTTTTATCCGACAGGCAAGCTTACGCCGGAAGTCAGGAGTATGCTCTAGGAAAAACAATAGGGAGTTTAGAGGGGGTCTAGGAATGGTTGAGCTCAGCAAATGACCTTCTTCCAAAGGGAGAGGGTCTCCCCTGAGAAGGGGCTGCTGTGACCAAAACTGGTGGCACGGAGCACTGTCAGGGAGGGAGAGAGAGAGAGGGGATCCAGAAGGTGTCTGGGTGGGGGGAGGGGCGGTTAGTGGGAGCACATCTCTGACTGAATCTTCAAAAAGCATCTTCTTTTTAAGATTTTATTTACTTATTTATTTGTCAGAGAGAGAGAGAGCACAAGCAGTGGGAGCAGCAGGGAGAGGGAGAAGCAGGCTTCCCGCTGAGCAGGGAGCCTGATGCAGGACTCGATCCCAGGACCCTGGAATTTTGACCTGAGCCGAAAGCAGACGCTTAACGACTGGCACCCCCAAAAATATCTTCTAAAGTGTGTGCTTCCTGTGGTGAACAAGTGCTATTAAGTAGGGCAGCAGTGTGAAAAAGGAAGCCCAGGGTTTTCCTGAACCAAGCAGAGGTGCTGAGGTCAGGGAGAGCAAATGCAGGGCAAATAGAAACCGCTGGGCTCATTTGCATTTCCTCACCACTGCAGAGCAAAAGCAAACACTATATGCTGGGCACTGTTCTAAGCACTTACATATATTAGCTCATTTCATCTCAACAACCCTAAGATATAGGTTCTCTTTTTATCCCCATTTTACTGGTGAGGAGACGGAGGCATACATTTGCTCAAGGTCATTGACTAGTAAGGGACAGAGCCAGTATTCAACTCAGGAGGTCTGGCTCCAGAGTCTGCACCCTGATCTCTATCCTATACAATCTCCAAAAGGTGAGGAGGGGGCGGGTAGCGCTTATTCATAGATTAAAAGGAGCCCTTCCATTTACTCTGGAGCAACAGAGGTGGAGTCCTTCAGGTGTCAACCCTCAAAGACCTGAACACTCCCACACCACAGAATCCTTCTCTTGGTTATCCAGGTAAACAATGAGCATTAGGAAAGGAATATATTCTATATAAATAAAAACATGGAAAAGAACAATGCAAGATTCCTGCAGATGAAAACCCACTAGAAAAATGTTGCCAAAGAGAAGATGAAAGTTGTGAATATGAATTAAGACAAATCTCCAGGAAGTCACTGGAATTGTGAAGAGATCAGGAAATAAACCCCCTGCTAACAGGAGGAGAGGAAATAAACAAACAGACCTACGATAGAAATAGAAAGAAAAAAAAATGATTAGCTAAGAAATTAAGAATAAATTATAAGGAGTAAAGACAAGGAAAATGTGTTAAATATGTCTCAAAATCCAGAAATCATAAAAGAAAATATTGATAACAAAATTTGAACACATGGAAATTAGAACCTTCTGCTTGGCAAGACAAACAAATGAAAAATCACTGTAAGCAAAAACAAATGTCAAATGATAAATATGGAAAAATGCAAACAACTCATATTACAGCAAAAGGGGTAATAATCCCAATATTTAAAGGAATCTCAGAAAACAATAAGAAAAGGACTGGGACCAGCAACCCAATAGAAATATGGGCAAAGGCCATGAACAGACAGTTAACAAAAAATGACAATATAAGTGAGCTTTATATGAAAAGATGCCTGACTTCGTTCATAATTAGAAGATACAAATTTAAAATATTCCGGCATACCATTTTACCTACTGATCTTGCAAAACCAACATTTGGACAAATGTGCCATTGGCAAAGCTATAGGGAAACGATATTTTCATCCATCGCCATTAGGAGTGCCCTGCACAGGGAAATTTTTTGGTATATTTAACAAAATAGTAAAGGTATTTGACATTAGACTCAGCAATTCTAATCCTAGGAATTTCTCCTATAGATACACCACCACACGTTATCAATAACGTATACACAAACCTATTCATTGGAAGGTTGTTGTAATCTCAAACATTTGAAAGTTGCCCAAGTGTTTTTCAGTATGGAGCTAGCTAAATTAACAATGTTCCATACACATGAACAAATACAAGCTATTGATTGTCTCTAGGGCATGCAGGCAAAAAAATGAGACAGAAGGGGCAGAGATGAGAGTAAGATTTCCCAGTGTATCTCTTGTTACATTGATCTGTTTGCTTGTTTGGTATTTTGAACTTGGATGTTTATTTTTGTTTTTGTTTGAGAGTTTTGAGACCTTTTGCAGATTTTATTTCTTATAACATTGACTTCTGGAGACTAGGCCAGCTTTTTTTTTTTTTTAACTCTGCAAATGTATTACTTTTTCAAAACTAAAAATTAAAAAGTAAAACGCATAACGTGAAATACCTAAAAATGGATTCAAAAGCATAAACAAGAATTAATCTAGTGGTATTTCAGATTATATTTAAAAATTAAAAGATTTCAAAAACGACATGCCATTGTGGAAAGAGTATATACAGGTGACCCTTGAACAATGCAGGGGTTTGGGGAGCTGACCCCCACAAAGTCAGAAATCGGCATGTAACTTTTGACTCCCCCAAAACTTAACTACTAATAGCTTATTGTCTACCAGAAGCCTTACCAATAACATAAATAGCCAATTCACACATATTTTGTATGTTGTGTGTACTATGTACTGTATTCTTTTTTTTTTTTTTGACAGAGAGAGAGAGAGAGAGAGAACACAAGCAGGGGGAGTGGGGGAGAGAGAAGCAGACTTCCTGCTGAGCAGGGAGCCTGATGCAGGGCTCCATCCCAGGACCCTGGGATCATGACCTGAGCCAAAGGCAGACGCTTAACTGACTGAACCACCCAGGAGCCCTTATATACTGTATTCTTACAATAAAGTAATCTGGAGAAAAGAAAATATTACTAAGAAAATCATAAGGAAGAGAAAATATATTTACGGGGCTGTAGTGTTTATCAAAAAACATCTGCATATAAGTGGACCCTCACAGTTCAAACCCTCCTTGTTCAAGAGTCAACTATAGTTTTAAAAATCTCCTCTGGAAACTGGAGAACATTTGGGGTAGTTAGTACAGTACTAGGCGTTAAAATGGCAGCAAGCTGACAGGGAAACTCAGATTTGTCAGCAGAAACAGAGCCCGTGGATGAAATGGGACAGTCTTGCCTCCTGCCTGTGGTCGCCGACACCTGGCACTCAGGCCTCCCCTGCCTTGCCAAGTGTCCATACAGGCTGCTGGGAGTGGAGGTCCTCAAACCTGCTCAGTCCCTCACCATGACTCCCCAGTTTGGTCACTCCCATGCCTCCAAGAACAGTTACTCTCCTTTTCTCTGACAACTGTGCACAAATACCCAGCACTTCAGCCCAGGTTTTCTTTTTCTTTTTTTTTTTTTTTTTTAAGATTTTATTTATTTATTAGACAGAGAGAGAGACAGCGAGAGAGAGGGAACACACGCAGGGGGAGTAGGAGAGGGAGAAGCAGGCTTCCCGCGGAGCAGGGAGCCCGATGTGGGGCTCGATCCCAGGACTCTGGGATCATGACCTGAGCCAAAGGCAGACGCTTAACCGACTGAGCCACCCAGGTGCCCCCAGCCCAGGTTTTCTGAACCAGATAATCCTCCTTTCATTTTGAAAAGAGTCCTGAGCAGCTCTAGGTTGGGCCTCCATAGGCCATCACTTGCAGTGTGAAGAATGTAACCTTTCCTCTGTGAACACCATCCTAAGGATGCAAGGGGAAAGACAATTAATATGAAAATAAATGCATTATGCACTTAGAAAAGAGAGATTTTGCAATATGAGCCTCATTAAATTCTCATTATTTACAGATGAAGCAGTTTGAATTACCTTATAGGGTTTTTGTTTTTGTTTTTGTTTTTGTTTCAGAATTTTTTGTTTCTTCCGTTACATTACATGCAACAGTTTTGTCATTTTAAGGGCCCAAATTTATAACAAGCATTTAATTATTTTGACAGTATATAGCAGAATATGCATCTCACATAAGGGAGAAGTGTTGGTTTTACAAAACCCTTCCTGAACTGTCCAAAAGAAATCTTAAAATCTAAGTTTAGTTGGTAAATAATGCCAAGGGCATTAGAAAATAAAAAGGATATGTAGAATTCATTCTTTTATAGTTCCCATTAACAGTCAATGTGGTAACAAAATATAATGCTGTAAATCCTTCTGAGTTAAGCGAATAAAAAGGCCATAATAAAGGTCAATTTTACTGCCATCAATTTGCAATGATGGGACATTTGGTTGCCAAAGGAAGCAACAAATGCAACCCAGAATTATAGCATCTCTGAAGAAAAAAAAAAAATGTTGCTATTATAGCAAGAAGTGCTTTGAGGAGATTTACACTGAAACCAATACTCAGCTCTGCTCCAAAATAATAATGTGAATTCTTTATAAATTGTTCTAACTCTGTGCAGGGCAGTGCAAAAGACAAATGCATTGTTATATTGCAATGAAACTGATTCACTATACAGAAGATAGAGAAGTTATAACGGGTATTTGAAATATATGCAAAAATAAAGAGGAGAAATGGTAGTTTCGTAAACAATTAATGCTATCCATAATTACAATGTGCAAACAAAGAAACCACCAGGGGACGATTGCACAATAATGAGATTGGGGGGGGTATTAATCCTTCTCTGAAATGGCAAGAATGCAATTTTTATAAAAACAACCACAGTCCAAACAATAGCACAAAATAGAAAGGGGGAGACTCTTGCTATTTGTTTTAGGATTCCTTCCATTGGAAAGTTGAAAATTAAAACCTGAGTGATGCCATGGCCCCCTCATCCCCCTCTCTTCCCTGCCTTCACTTGTTTTATCTCCCAGTTCAAACTGTGCTCTTGAGCAGGAGATCCGTATGCTCTATTCTAATTTATGTTTACATTCAGACCCTTTTGTAAACTAGAGAGAATTCAGAGCAGATAATCATTTGTACAGCTGGCTTCTGGGCCAGACCGTACCTACATATCAGTCCACCAAGGAAAGAAAAATCCTACCTGGGATTAAAAATGACCACCAAGTCAGAGCATGGAAGGAATCTTCTGTCAAGACAGTCATGGGAAGCTATTAAAAATGGCTTGTGTTTCTAATTATTTTTTCCTAGATTAAAAAATGCATGCGCACGGTGGAAATTCAGAAAGTACAGAAATAACCTGTAGGCTATTACCAAGAAAGAAATACTGCAATATTTTAATGTAATTACAGCTTCCTAGGTTCTTTTTCTGTTCACATATATGTATATATTAACATATTTGAGATCATACTGTAAATACTGTTCTATAGATACTGCAGTCATCACTTAATATTTTATCAGAAGTATTTCCCACATCATTCCTAATACCTGTGAAGTTTTCTATTGATGGTCAAACCACAATTTATGTAGTGAATCCTTTGTGTAGTCATTCAACAATACCTACTGAGCATCTACCATGTGACCCACTGTTGTAGATGCTAAAGTGGCAAAGATGATTAAGGACTATTCCCTGACTTTGAGGAGTAAAATGATCACTATGTTGCCTTAATAATTTGTATGTATCACACTATGTAACTGGTTGCTGGTCCCAGAGGAGAGTGGCTGCTACTTTCTGGGGAGTTCAGGAGGGGCTTCACAGAAGAAGTGAGCATTGATATGTGTTTTGTGGAATGAATAGAATTAACAGGGCCATCAAATGGGGGTAAGAACTTTAGACAGAGGGAAGAGCATATATAAAGGTACAGAGACAGGAAGTTATGATGGTGATGCCCCATAAGAAATATTAAGTCCTCTTCAACTTTTAAAAATGGTTCATTGTAATACTTATAGACACCTACAAAAAATGACATGACCAGGCTTTCTCTGATCGATGCATCTCTCCCTGCATCACATCTGACTTTATAAACACAGGTTTTATTAGGCTTCTCTTTCCTTCTGAGTATCGCCATGCCATCTGGTTAGGGAGGAAAGACTATGATGTCAAAAAGAAGGAAAAAATCACTGGAAATAAGTGGATTCTGAGCATTTTAAACAAATATTTTATATCAATTGGGAAGGGAGATATAATTTAGCAAACTGGCTTTTATTCTAAAATATACTGGTTCTGGGGCACCTGGGTGGCTCAGTTGGTTGAGTGGCCAACTCTTGATTTCATTCGGCTCAGGTCATGATCTCAGGGTCCTGGGATCGAGCCCCGCATTGGGCTCCCCATTCAGCGGGGAGCCTGCTTAAGATTCTTTCTCTCCCTCTGCCTCTTTGTGTACCCCATTCATGTGTGCACACTCTCGCTCTCACTCTCTCTCAAATAAATACATAAATAATTTTTAAAAATAAAATTAAAATATGCTGGTTCTAGTTATTAGAAAGACAGATTCTAAAAACACAACACTAGGTAGAAGGACAACAGATTCTAAATACGTTGCATATTCAGGGTTGTGCAAAGAGCATTATCAACTCTTGAAATTCATAGACTATAGCATAACAGACAATAATGAATCTGGAAGGGTTTTGTAGGATGAGTGAAGAATTCTTCTGAGTCTCCAGAACCTTCAGATGAAAACCATACATAACATCTTTGTTCTCTATGTCTCCTTGGAGCTATTTGGATTCATTCTTTGGATCACCTGTTTAGAGAGAGTTCCCCTGACTTTGGAATTATTACCAACATCCAGTAATTTCAGTCTATTTCAACATGCGACACTTTGACCTTTAGGTTTCCTCTCGGCCACAACAATATGGTTCGGTTCCTTCTAGAGCTGGCCACCAGCCTGTTGTCCCATAAACACTTGATCCTTTAACTGGATCCCTCTGAAAAGTTTTCGATGATGTGTTTAGCATAAAGCAGACCCAAAGACCAGAGCAGAACATTTCCAACAGTGACGCATGACAAATGAAGTATCTTCCCAGGAAGGAGGAAATACGAAGCCCCCACAAATGACACAAGATGACGCACAAGTGCAGTCTATACGAGTACACCTCTGTTCTGAGACCAGCGCCAAGCCATCCTTCAGGCTTAAAGGAAAGCTGTCCCGGCAACGTACTACTAGATAAGGAGCCATGCAACTGTTTCCCCACACTCCGCCCATGAAGAGTGTGCCACTCCTGACTGATAAAGAGCTCTATCCCTGTATTCAACGGAATGCACTCAGAAAGCAAAGCAGAGCGAGTCTGACAATGAAACGACAAGCAAGATGATGCTCTCCTCTGATAAGAGGCACCCACTACTGCATTTGTCAATTTAATAGGAATCATTTTAAGCTTTTAGTGTCTGATAAGGGAATTAAATTTTATTTAGTTATTTCCATAGAAACCAAAGAGTTCGCAGAGATATTTGGCATTTGATTTCTTAATCACATCTTCCTAAATGTTACTTTCAAAAAACAGCATTGGTTTTCAAAGACTGGGAACGGGAAGCGGGAAGAGCCTGATGGAAAGAAATGAGTTACTATAATGGCTATAGTATATTAATCAGCTGATATTTTAAAAATTAAATTAATAGGCTCATTATAAACCAGGTTCAAATAAGGAATGTACCAGTATGTATGGATACATAAATTGCTTCTAGATTCCCACTTGTGGTAAACATGCCTAAATATTTTTCAAGCTATAAAAGGAAACCCAAATAAATACCAGCTGTGCAGGTTTATCTAGGAATAGAAAAAATATGGAAAGAAGAAAAAGAAGGCGCTGCTACATCATTAGTGTAAAATGAATCTGAAGACTGCAAAGTAGTGGCAGTGGGTGGTGGGGTTCAGAACAGACGGAGGTAACTCCTTGGTTCTGTCCTGGAATCTCATCCTGGTCATCACACATAGTCGCCAAATAGAGTCACGTAAGGTCTGTATCAGCGAAAAGGCCATTTCTCCTGCTCAGCTCTCTCCTTTTCTTCCTCTGTGGCTTCTTCTCTCTCTCTCCGTCTCAATCTTTCTGTGTTCTGTGTGCACGTGAGTCTCCCTGTGTCTCTCTCTTCCTTTTCTGTGCCTTTCTGTGTGTGCGTGTTTGCATGTCTGTGTCTGTCTCCCTTTCTCTTTTTCCTTCTGTCTTCACAAGACTCCATCTCTCCCCTTCTTCCCTGTCCCTACCTCAGACTGACTGTTCTGCTTCCAAATGCACACAAGCAAACAAGAAAGCCCGAGGCCTTATTTACATTGCTTCCCACAGAACAAAGGATAATTAAATTGAGTCCAGGTTTTAGGCTCCCAAGAGAGAGAATCTAATGGGTCCAGTTTGGATCAGGTAAAACAAACAACTGAGGTCATAGAGAGCACATTACAAACACGGTCTCCCACGTTGGGTGGGAGGGGAAGAGGCAGTTCTCAGACTAGGGGGGCATGAGAAGGAAATGTCCCGATGACAGTGGCACCTCATTCATCAAGACGTTCCCAATTAAACCAGCTCAGAAAGATGTCCCACTTGGCACTTAGTTAAATATACTTAGAACCTACTTAAGTATATGCCACTTACCTTGATACTTGTTAGTTGCATGACCTTGAGAAAGTGATTTTTCCCTCTGAATCTTTAGCAATACAAACTACCTCACTGAATCGAAGACTGAATATGTGAACATAGGTGACAGTATTTATGATTAAGGTTGACACAGGGTCATTGCTCAATAAGGGCATCACTGCCCTCACCTACAACATTACCGACTGTTGCCCCTTTTGGGGTTCTGATTTTGTCATCCATGCCTGATCTCCTAAACTTTTTACCAGCTCAATGCCCCTTCCCCCCAACACAATAGTTGGCACAGTGCCTGACACAGCGCAAGGTGCTCACAAAATTCCTGTTATTAATCAATGATGTTAATACTCTTAGGGGCCTGAGAACTAAAACCCAAAAGAATGTGTTGTATTTCTCATCCTGCACTGAGAAAAGATTCTTGATGAAAGAGAATTACGGTCATACATCAAATGGGTAAGTAAGTAAAGGCAGATAGGTCCAAAAGACTAGAAATGGTTTGGGATTTTTCTTTTGTTCCTAGGATGACAGATTTCTAGGATGCTGGTAGAGGAATAAGGGCTGGAACAGACAGTATTACTCACATACCTAATAATGCCATAAATATTTGACCCTGTGTTGCTTCCAATAGTCTCAAGACTTCTGAAATATGATTTGAGAGTGTTTGGAGAAAGACCATAACCCCATCATCAAATCCTCTCAATATCTACAACCATATATACAAAACACAAATTTCCTAAGAACAGGGCACTTGTCAGTTTTGTCCCTGCCATATCCCACCACTGATCAAAAAGCCATAATGTAGGTGATGCTAAATACATGCCAGCAAAATGAGTGACTTAATGAAATGAATGAACAAACCCTAACTCCATCCCTCGTAGGGCCAGCTTTTTGGGCATATGGCCAATGCAGTTGCACAGAGCTCCACACTTAGAAGGACCCCACGCTTGGTTTAATGCTCTGTGGACATCTTCAAATCTTGAATTATTTCTGAATAAGGGGCTCCATTTTCATTTTGCACTGGGCCCATCAATTATTTAACCAGTCTTGCTTCTCAATGGTGGATGAATAATACTGGTAGCCATCAGCCCATCACTCTATACGGCAGTAAACCCAAGTGCCCTATTCCATTCAGGCTACTGTAATGAAATACCTCAGACTGGGCAGCTGATAAGTAACAGAAATTTGTTTCTGACAGTTCTGGAGGCTGGGAATCCAAGATCAGGATGCCAGCATGGTCAGAGGAGGACCCTCTTCCAGATGGCAGTCTTATTGTATCCTTACATGGTGGAAGGGATGAGAGATCTCTGTGGGATCTCTCTTATGAAGTCACTAATCCCATCCATAAGGGTTCCACCCCTATGACCTAAGCACTTCCCGAATACCATCGCATTGGGCATTAGGATTTCAACATATGAATTTGGTGGGGCAGAGGGTCTTGGGTGGGAAGAACGACACAAATTATTCAGAACATAGCACCCTGGAAATAGCACGAGGAATGGAGACGCTTGTTCTGAAACAGCTGTGAAGCCCCCATGGCGTTAGAGGCCCACTGAGTCACCGATGTTCCAGCCCTGCCACCCAATGCCTCCTGGAGTTTCTCAGAAGCTTCTTTACTCTCCCACGTGGCTCTGGCCCTGCCTTTCAAAGAAGATACCAACATTATGGACAAATGCCTCCTGGGTTCTAGCTACACTGTTTGTTATTTGTTTACTCAATTCCAGAGGCCAGTAGTGGTGTCTCTTATCCACCTACTTCTCATACTCTAGCTTAATAGAGTGGTTATTACCCGTGTATTTCAATTAGGGTTCGTAGTTTGAGGTATTTAATTGTTAGAAGAAAATCAATAGGCTTCTTATCAAAGGCTTCAAATCAAAGCAAGCCAAATTACTTGTAATTCCAAGACAGGTCGCCTAATAAGCTATGACACACACTTGAGGGGTAAACGTTGACATATTAAATCCCTAGTAGCATGAAGAGTTAACAGAAAAAACGTTTAAAAGTAATCTATACTTTATAGCATTCCTCCCCTTGACATGTTTTTTCTTTTCGAATACCATTTTCATTATTTTTTATTTTAATAGAGTGGTAATCTTTGATTCAAGCCCCTGTCTCTGATCATAATATATGTTCTCACTTTCGCTGAAAATTTGTTCTTGTCACATAGGAATCCACTGCTATTAGATTCTATTGCAATAATTTATTAATATTAAGTCCATTAAATGGTGACACACCGGGCATAGAAAAATATTCTATACTGAAGAAATAATTTGGTTCAGAGTTTTTTAGTTCTCTTACAATTATCTGGAAGCATTCATAATTATTTTAAAAGATTTGTCATAGAAAAGAATAGGGCAAACATTTAAGACTAACAAAGACCATCAATATGTCTCCATTACCAATTCTGAATTTACATATTAGTTCCAATCTTCCTCTGGCCCACCACATTCTAAATGTCCCTATTAAAATTATATGATGAGCCAAAGGTATTAAAAAATCAAGTTAATGAGTAAGAATGGGATTTCTCCCAATCCACTGAATTATGTGAAACAGTTCTCCTTCAAATTCTACCTCCAGCCCATTCTTAACACTTTTAAATCTTTTTTAGTCTTTCTTGATCCAGCATAACATTTCCAGAGAAGACAAAGCTGTTGATCCTTCCGGACACTCACTGACCACACATCCCTGTTCCACTCAGCTTCGGCTGCGACTTGCTCTCTTCTCCGTCCCTTTGTTCTTATAATTCATCTGTCGGGTGTAGAAAATGCACAGCCTAGGGCGCCTGGGTGGCTCAGTTGGTTAAGCGACTGCCTTCGGCTCAGGTCATGATCCTGTAGTCCCTGGATTGAGTCCCGCATCGGGCTCCCTGCTCAGCAGGGAGCCTGCTTCTGCCTCTGACCCTCCCCCCTCTCATGTGCTTGCTCTCTCTCATTCTCTCTGTCTCAAATAAATAAATAAAATCTTTAAAAAAAAAAAAAGAAAATGCACAGCCTAACCTGAGCATTTAGCACCCTGCACAGAGAATGCTCAGCTCAATTTTCTAAAACAATTAAGCTAAAAATAGCTTCAATTTACAAATAGAAGGACAAAGGCTGAATTGGGAAGAAACCTGCTGTATATTTATCAGTGAGTCAGCAGTGCATCTCCCCTCAGTAAAAGCAAATGAAATACTACAGTCACTAATAGCTCCAAAACATAAGAACAAGCCATTGTTAGGCCAAGTTTCAGCATCACTAGTGATGACCATTTAAGAACACACAGAACACTTGTTACTACTACCAAATCATTCTGAAGACAGAACACTAGGCAAGCGTCTACCAGAACTGAGAACACACTGTGCTATTAAGCCAGGAACAACGCTGTATATTAATTCTTCCATCTTCCGTTAGGTGGCTTCCAGTGCCTACAGAATGAAGTCCCACCCATCAACTGATATGAAACTACACAACCTGCCTAGCTTTCAAATACATACTTATATGCTAGACATACAGAAGGTGCCAGTTACCACACTTTTGTCTCTCAGCTCTAAACCTACCCTTCTATACACTCGGCCTCATGAGGTTGAGGCTGGGACTTTACAAATCGCATTTCTGCATTACCAGTGTCTCCCTGAGCTCCACCAGTAGAAGAAGATAGCTGGAGGATGCAAGACGAGACAAGGAAGAAAAGAATTAGTCCTTCCTGTTTGCTTTGTTTGCTTTCTGTTCCTGGGACCATCCCGCTAGCAATGCTTCTCTGACCCAGAAGTGGCAGTTTCTTCCTATAAAGGCAGTTAAATTCTGTTTGCTATTTTCCTACCATTTGCAGAACCAGCCTCATAGTGGACCCCTCAGAGACACCACTCCAAGCCACCCAGCTCCCCGCCTCAGATGCCTGAGGCCCACCCCACAGAGCCTCTTCTACAGAATTCTAGGTTGAATATTGAATAATTCCAATGTCTTCCCAATGTTCGCCTAGCCTTGACCATGTAATTGCTACCTCTGTAATAAGTTACTTTTGTGGTGGCTCTGGTTGTTTCGCCTTTTGTTACCTAGTTAACAATCTTGTGCCTAGTTAAAATTCTTTACATTAAATTAAGACTGATACACGGAACTAGTAGCCACATTTAATCGGCTTTGACACCTTGGTGTTTTTATACACTCTCCTGGAATACTCTCATTTTTTCTTCCTCTGGAGACATATGCTTAAATATTCTTTAATATCCATGTTAAATATCACTTCTTCTTTGATGCTTTTCTTGACCTCCTGAAGCAGAACCACTCCCTTATGATGAGTGCAGTTTCAGTTTGTACATCCTGCTATGTGCCAGTTAACACTATAATATTTATTTATGTATCTTTATGTTCTGCTAGATCATGAGCTCTGTGGAAGCAAGGCCTAATGCCTTATTCATCTCTGCATCCATACTATTCAGCACATTATCCAGCCCATAATAGGAATCATAAGTTCTCATTTATTTGTTTTGGGTTAATGAATTATAAGGTTCTCTGGGAAGATGTAGAAACAGTCTTCAGTGGCAGCATCTAAGTCTTTTGCTCATGTTCTATGATATGAAAGGACATAAAAAGATGCCAATTCAAGGAAAATCCCCCAACTAGCCAGTCAACTTTACCTCAAATTCCATCTTTAGATAGTACATACCACAGTACCTAGTGTATAATGAGTAGGAAATAAATGTTAGTTAGTTTGTTTTTTTTAATTCTTCTCACTCAGTAACTAACAATGGCTCTCTATTTACCACTGAGGCTCTAAACTAGACCTTAGCCAACTACAGCCTACCCTATAGGCCAAATCCAGACTGCCACCATTTTCTGTAAATAGAGTTTTATTGGAACACAGCCAAACTCATTTACATAGTTAGCTCCAAACTCACCCTTCTCTCCTCTTTTCTATACTCTACTATACCATGTAGACTCTTGTCTCTAGGTATTGTCCATGGCTGCTTTCATACTACACAGGCTGAGTAATTATGACAGAGATCATATGCCCCACAAATCCCCAAATATTTACTATTTGGCCCTTCATAGTAAATGTTTGCTGACCCTTGCTCAAGACTACTGCCAAACCAGAATTGTCATCTGCTCCCCATATATTATCCATATCACTTTTACTATTTCTAATGTCATTCCATTTCTGCCCGTCATAGCCTCATAGTCCCTGAAATGTTTCTGACCTATCCAACTAAAAGGCATCATCCCTTCCTTTGAACTCTAGTTTCATATTTTGTCACTCTACAGAACTGGTATTTTTACTTGTAATTACATATATGATGAGTGTATAAATATATATAATATTAAAGAAGATGTGGTGTATATATATACAATGGAATATTATGCAGCCATCAAAAGGAATGAGATCTTGCCATTTGCAACGACGTGGATGGAACTGGAGGGTATTATGTTGAGTGAAATAAGTCAAACAGAGAAAGACATGTATCATATGATCTCACTGATATGAGGAATTCTTAATCGCAGGAAACAAACTGAGTGTTGTTGGAGTGGGGGGTGGGGTGGGAGGGATGGGGTGACTGGGTGATAGACACTGGGGAGGGTATGTGCTCTGGTAAGCGCTGTGAATTGTGTAAGACTGTTGAATCTCAGATCTGTACCTCTGAAACAAATAATGCAATATATGTTAAGAAAAAAAAGAAGGTAGCGGGAGGGGAAGAATGAAGCGGGGGAAATCAGAGGGGTAGACAAACCATGAGAGACGATGGACTCTGAAAAACAAACAGGGTTCTAGAGGGGAGGGGGGTGGGAGGATGGGTTAGCCTGGTGGTGGGTATTGAGGAGGGCACATTCTGCATGGAGCACTGGGTTCAAACTGATTATACATTCTTAGAGGATAGGTTCTAGAATTTATGTATCTTATCTCTTATAGTCCTGGAAACCAGTAGAAAATTACAATAAATATTTGCCGGATTGACTCAAATAGAACTCAACTGTCTACCAGCAGGTTGCCTATACTCTTCTCTCAAAAGCCTGAGCTCCTGGATGGTAACACACCACATCATAGACCATTTAGTGGGTCAGTGCAATGGGTTATGACTAGTTTCTTTCTTTGATCTTAATAACACTGCTTAATCAAACGAAATAATTCCTCATGACTATGGTTAACAAGTTATCTAAAATAATGAACCAAATCATAGTTAAGACTGTATTTCAGGATTTATGGGAAATTCTGAATGCTTTCATGATTAGTGTGTAAGGTACTGAATGCCTTAGGATCTGAATGTAGGATAGCTTTAGCTAGTGATTTGAGCTAATGAGGCTATTAGGTGATTCACCTTAAATTTCCCCCAAAGTCATTAGCCACAGAATTATTTTCCAGAATTGTCCTATTGGTGATTACAAAGCAAATGGGAGATTTGAAATCAGGGTAAATTCAGTTTTCTTTTATAATTAAATCTACCCTGGTCTCTATCTGTAATTAATATACTCTAATTGTTTTTATCTCTGAGATAATAAATTGTGAAACTATAAAGGTATGCAATTTAATAAATGTGTTTGGTAATATAAATACAATGGAATTACATGTGCTAGAGACAAGAGTACAGAAGTGATGCATTATTTCATCTTAATAAAATGAGAATTAATTAATTCTATTTACCCTGGTTAAGTTATCCTCATTTTTTTTTTTTAGTTCTAAAATAGTAGACTCTCTAGAAATGCCCCTTAATTTAACAAAAGACCTCCATTTAAGAAAACAAAACTTCTATTCATATTAATTTCCCTGGCTCCGGTAACATTCCCTCCAAAGTTGTGTGTTAATAAGTCACGGTCAAGTCATCCCCTCTCATAAAAGAAGCCCAAGGTTCAAAGTGTAATCCTCTAAAAGGAATATATATGAAAAGTTTGACTCAACTCAGCATGCTTCTTTCTCTTTATTTTATGATGTCCTGATACCTTGGCTGATATTAATCATATCATAGCCCCATCAATATTACCCACACTGTTATTTCAACTTGGCAGATAATCTCATCCAACAGCAGTGATTGAGCATCTACATGAAAAATGAGAAGGTTTCAAAACTCCTGGGCTTCATTCTATTCCTCAAATATGGAGTGCCACTTATCTATGAAAATGTGTTACTGCTGCTCAGGAGGAGACACACCTGGCTGTCAAGCTCAAAAGATATACAATATGGCAACCTGACCACCAATATATGGGATATGAATCTGGGAGCAAAACAATGCTGTTTCCCTGGGAAGTGGAAAATGAGCACTTGGAATAGCAACAGTACTTGGTCTGACTCCAATAGTAGCACTCGATGAGTCAATGCACCGTTGTTGCTTTTTTTTTTTTAAGATAATAGGATGCAAGGAAGGTCACTCAAACGACAACTTAGTTTATCAGAATTTTAGTGTTGACTCACTATAATTTAGTACTTTAATGCCTTATAAAAGTACACATGTACTCACACAGTGAGAACACTGGAAAGCCTTTAAAATATCAGGTAGACTCATGCTCTCCATTTTATAGATGAGGAAAATAAAACCCAAAGAGTTTCCATGACTTGTCCAAAAATTTCATAGCTAATTGGCAGTAGTAAAATGTGGATTAGAACCCACATCTCCTCATCATCTACTGACTATTCCTCTAAATTAGGTTGTTTATTTGGAGATACAAGCATCACGTATCTACTGTGCATGTTCTTTGTTTATGTTAAAGGAAAACTATCACTCTTAAAGAGGGGAATATAAGGAAATAATTTTTTTTTTAAAAGACAAAACTGGCTAGAGGGATGACATAAGCATCAGCAATTCTTTGATGAACAGCCCCTAAGTTTCTCCATCCATGAGCAGAAGCTGGAGTCCTCTTTCCAGTTGACTGATCCCTGAAGCGATTACAGATTTACTCATTTGAAACAAGCCAACTTTTGGTCTTTTCTCCAAGAATAAATAAATAGTTCTATGTGTATACACCCCTCTACAATGTATCTAGTCTAAGATAAAACATAAATCTTCAGGATTTCATCATAAAATATTTAAGCATTTTCATCAAAACTTGCACAGGGCCATTGTTGGTGGCCGAGGAAAAGACAAAAGGAAGGAGAGCTATAAGAAAATAAGAGACTTGGGGGACCATTTGGGCAAATTTATCAATGGACAGTTCAAAATATTATTTCATTTTTTTTTGTTTTTATCTTGCTGAATATTAACCTTAATAATACTGTTGTCTACCTAGCTGTTTCACTTATTTATTTTGCCTCTTCTTAATATGCTTCTCATTACTGCACATATCTTTCAAAATATACATATGAGAAATAAAGTCACTGGACTGGAACACTGTCACAAGATAGTAGTTTGCTGTTGCTAGATAAATGCCAAGGTAAAGCTAGACATTTATTGAAAGTGAATGTCGAGGCAAATTGAGAAACATTGATTGTAAGAAAATGTTCTAATATAGTAGCTTCATTTCTGTTGTACCAAATGATGCATGTTGATGTAATCATTTTCTTTAATAGATCTTAGTGTAGTCAAGTTAAAGTAGCTTACAGTACAATAGAGCAACTACCTTTGGATTGTTGAAGAGAACCAAACTTGGCATGATATGCAGTCAATCCAACAGCTGTCCATAGATAATAAGCCTCGTTCCTGCTCCAGCAAGTCATGTGTCCCAATGATTGCTCACTAGCAGAGGCTACGTGTATTCCAACTGTAAATAAAGACTGGCTACTGTACAATTTGGCTTGATATTTTTCCTTCTAAAGGGTTTATGTACTGTGTTTTAGACATGTCTTGGCATGTATAAATAAATATGCATATTTTATATACATATAAATGTAAATTTTATATATATAAAATGTAAATTATATATATATACTTATATATATATATATATACACACACACAAAATTTAACAAGAGATGGCCAAAGTCTTTGCCTATCCTTACAGATAACAAAATATGCCAGAACAAGTGTGTAGAAACAAAAATCTAGTCCAGATTTTGAAAATGCAATGTTTCGACCTTTCAAAAATTGGCTCCCAAAATACACATTCGCTATTTTGAAAACACTTCCAAATTTTCAAAGATGACAGCACACTGAGCGCATTCTGTTCCAGGAGGTTCAGCTTAGGATGGTGGGCCATCCAAGCTGGCCTGAGTGAAACCACAAGGGAGATCCAGAAACAAGAGGCTTCCTTAGAATTGAGAAAAAGTATGATTCTCTCCCTAAAGGAATTCCTCAGTGTATTGGCACCACAGGGAAAACAGACCAAGGTCATTTCACTGGAGACCAGTTTTGCTTAAAGAGAAAGAAGATAGCAAACCAAATTAATTACCTAAACTTCTTTAGCGTTCATAAGCCTAGAAATAGACTTTAGTTTTATAGCATATATTGAAAACAGCTTTTCTCAAACTTCCAAGCTCTCAAAGGCAAAGGCAATAAAAGAAACAGAATTTCAACTGAAGAAAAGTACATTTTATGGAGGGAGAGAACAAAGATAATAGGGAGGTTGAAAATGTGTAAAATAACAGTTTCACTTACCTCTTCTGGTCATGGGGAGGGAAGCAATAAACCAAAAGACAGAAATGGTTTAACTGTGTGTGTGCGTGTGTGTGTGTGTGTGTGCGCTATGGATCTAGACCACATTAACTACCAAAAAAACACATTCAAGAAGTCACAACATCAGCCAAAGTTTTTGTTCTGTTCAAAGTTTTGTCCGATTTCCATTTGCATGCCTAATTCTTTGTAGAATGATTTCAAATATCACAGATTCAGGTACCCAATATATTACTCACCAACTGAAAAAGTTGTTTAATAACCTTGGAAAAGTTCTTTGATCTCCTTAATGATTCACTTCTATATCTCGAAAGGGTGGGTAATAACAGTACCTATTTTGTAGGACTGCTCTAAGAGTTAAATAATGCATGAAAAAGTGCCTAGCAAAGCCCCAGGCTAGAGCACACACTAATTTCCTCTGTTAACTTCCATTTCCATTGATCTGCATCAATATATTGAACCAGTCAGAAATGACCAGTAGTTGGGAAGGTGCAGCAACCCTAGAACAGTGCCTGTTTATAAGACAGAAGTGTCTGAAGAGAAAATCTGTCAGACAATGAGGCTGCAAGGCTCTGTCCTGTTCATTCAATCTCTGAGCAATGGCTGCTGGCCTATTCCCATTTGTTTGGAAGGCAAATGGCCACGTATCTTGCAAGCCTGACCGTTGGTCCCCACAACAGGGAGTTTCTGTGTGGGTAAGCACAGTTTTCTCTCTCAAAACTTTATACAAAGACAATGAAGCCGCTACTCACCCACTTTTCCTTATTTCCCTCCCATATAGATTGGAATAGAAAGGAGAATCACTTAAAGCAAGGTTTTTAAATAAAAAATAAAACAGAAAAAGGGCAACTTTCCCTTCGGGTTTCTGGTCTTTTTTCATCTTGTGTCTTAGGCTGCTGAGAAAGAAGATTTTGTGGCTGGGTTGTTTCTTTATCCTCATGTTTCTTTAGGAATGTTGAGTAGTAATGGGGAAGAGCTTGCCTACCAGACAAGGGCTACATAGCCTACAAATCACAACTAATGAAACCTTGAAAGGGAGCAAATCCTCCTAAATTCTTCCTACAGGAAGATTTCTTCTTTTTTAAAAATTTATTTATTTATTTGAGAGAGAAAGAGTGAGTGAGCCAGAGAGAGAGTAAGCAGGAGCGGGCGGAGGGACGGAGGCAGAGGGAGAAGCAGACTCCCAGCTGAGCAGGGAGCCAAATGCAAGGCTCGATCTCAGGACCCTGAGACCACGACCCAAGCCAAAGGCAGATGCTTAACCGACTGAGCCGCTCAGGGCCCCTGTACAGGAAGAATTAAGTCACAGAGACACCAGATATATTTAGATATGTCTCCAAGGACCTAAGCATCTGGATAAAAAATACAATGATCAATTATCTATACATACAGACAACTGATTTCATTTTTAACTTTTAACTTAAGTGTTCAAGCAACATTGTATTTACATACTAAAAAATGAGAATAAGGCAGTGGGTACATAAGTAGGCTTGAATCTTGAGTCAAATTAATATGGTAACCTTTGATCACCCACCTAATGTGGGGCTCTCAACCTTAACTAAACATTAGAATCACCAGGGAAATGCTTTAAAATACTGATGCATGGGTCCCTCTCACCAGAGATTCAGATTTAATTCATCTTAGGTAAGGCAAAGATATGGGTATTTAAAAGATTCCCGGGTGATTCTCACGTGTTACCAATTTTAAAAAATAATACCAAAGGGATCGTAGAGTCTGTCTTCATTTTAGACATCCCACAGTTACAGCAAAAAGTAGAAGTTCACACATGGACCTACCAGCCTCCAGCAGTCTGCATATGAGGAACTGTAATCTAATAACAAGAACAAAAGAGAGAAGAAGAGAAGGAAAGAGAAGTCATGGCTGTCTGTTTTTGATTTTGCTCCCAGGGTTGGAATTTGGATAGTTTTATGTTGAGAACAGAAGGAAAATGAATATAATAATGAACTCGATTCATTGGCAAACAGGACTAACACCTGCTACACAGGCTAATCCTGTTCTTTATTAAGATCATAGTATACTAGGGTTATGGTATGAATCTCTGTGTTATATGAGGCTTGATGCAACAGAACTCTAAAAATTAAAAGACCTCATTGTAAATACTCTAGCTTAATGATTTTCTTGTTTTGGTTTGTGAAAGTCACATAAAATAGCCATTATTATGACTGTATAACTTTAATAGATCATGTTGATTCTTATCTTCAATGGACAATACTTTGATTGGTTCCATTGGAGTTTTGAGCCAGCCTGTAGATGTTATGAGATACAATGTAGATATGGAAAACATGGCTCTAGTTCAGTAATTGAGGTGATCAATGTCATAAATAAGTCAAGTCTCACTATTGTTTTCCTTCAGATTACTCATCTTTATTTCTTAAGTATCCCACATCCTCTGATAGCAATGGGCAGTGTTTAAATCTCAAACTAAGACCTTTCACAAGACTGATACCAATATATTTTTAGAGTGCCTTTCTGAGGGCACACACGTTATGATGGATTCATCACAAAAATGGCCCTTGTTCTGCTTCCAACAAGAGGTGAAGTCTATTTCCTCATCCCTTGAATCTGGGCTGGCCTGTGACTTGCTCTGGTGAGCACAATGTGTCAGAAGTGACCGTGTGCAAGCTCCGAGCCTATGTCTTAAGGGGCCCCGCAAACCCCACAAACCAGCTCCTGCAGGAGAACAGCCCGCTGGAGGATGAGACACGTGGAGGAGAACTCAGCCTTCCCATTCTAGAACACCCACAGCCAGCACACTGGCGTCCAACTTCAGATGCAGGAAAAGAGCCCCTCTGAGATGAGTCAAAGCTCGCTGAGACCAGAAGACCCACCCAGCAGTCCTGCATATTCGTTGGATAAATAGGTGCTCCTTGCTTAAACCACTGGGCTTTGTTGATACATAGCATTAACATGATATTAAACAGCTGATACAGAGACCATCTGATTTGTAAATATCCAAAATATAAGACAAAACCCTTTTCAATTGCCTCCTCGAGTACAATTTCCCCACATTTCGCAATCACCAGAAGAAAGCCAAGAGTGTTTCTTCGGATCATTCCTATCATACATGCCCACAATTATAAACAAAATTAAATTCCATGTGAATTTCAGTGCCGCCCCCCCACCCCCTTCCAGGGATGTAGTGGTAGTTTCTCAGGGGCCGGTCACAAAAAGAAAGACAATTGGCTTTGAACATAGGAGAGTCACCAGCACGATTCAGACTGGCTGCAAAAGCAGTGTTGTTTGATCACACTGCACTTCCACATGTGTGCTCTGTTACAGATTTCACTGATCACGTTCCCTCCATCTAACTGTAAAACCCAAGCACCTTCAAAGAGGAGAGTAGATTGCTTAGTCTCCCGATGGCACCTGTAGGTACTAGAACACTCTGACCCTGACATTCTGAACTGTTCCCCAGCCTACCAAGGATAACTGTCAACCAAAACAGCTTGGGATGAGACAAGGAGAATGATTAAATAAGGAGCCTGAAATAGATACTGTTGAACTCATTTTGCCTTTTGTCCAGAGCATGTGATTCCTAAACCAAACCACTGAGCTGTAGCATGAACTTAATTAAAACCTAATAATAATGATAGTTATGGAAGAAAAAAGAAATGGTTATTTCAAGTTTATGGATGAGACAAGGCTTTCTCAAATGGCTTTTTCTCCTTCAGAGCTGTTTGTTCAACGCATCATTTTAGAGTGTGTACAAAGGGTCTATCTTGCAAAATGATGAATGCTGGAAGCATATTTTTAAAGGAAACTTATCAGTAGTCCATTTCAGAGAGGATTCTAACTGCAATCAGGCTCACTGCATTTTCATCTAACAACTGCAAAGCTCTTCTGTATGATTTTGGCAGGTTTAGAGCACCACTTTGTGGTCTGTTGGTGAGTATGTGAATACATGCATATATTTTTCAAATATATATATGTATGTGTGTATATATACATACATATATGCATATACACATATATGACAAAACAAATGATTGTGATATGTCTCTTATAAAAACAAGAGTATGGAATGCAAGTCACCTTTAAAAAGAGTAAATGAGACCTTTGCATTTAATTGTGCAAAAACAAAAATAATTTGGTAGCTAATTTTAACAAATGGAAAAACACCCAGACCATTTTTTTCCAAAGGTTTCTATCTTAATGCATTTTGCTATTGTGTTTCATCTGCATGTGGTACATTACATTTAATGGAAATCACACAGTCCAATTATCTCTCCTAGGGGAAGAGGAGAAAGGAAAGAGGAGGCAGGGGAATCTATTGTAAGCACAGGGAGATGCCTTTGGCAACTTAATAGGAGAAGGAAAAACAGCCCATGCTTTTCAGACAAACACATAAATCGCTCACACTTGGTGACTCTCTGGATAGAAACCCCCAGAAGGGGCATTGCTCGGCCTCACCAGAAGCAGAACCAAGAACCTACTGGCTCCTGGTGTGGATTCCGAAGAGGCTGCAATTTTGTTGTTAGTAAAACTGCTAAACATGGCTCCTTTTCTAGCAGCTGCATTAACTGGGGGACACGGTTGAGCCCATTCTGTCTTGGCACTCAATCCAGAAAGCCAACTGTCAAGCTCCTTTCTGCTGAAAGATGCTTCGAGTTGCCTAAAAGTGTAATTTAGCCTCTAGAAGTTTTCATCTTAAAATGAATGGCAAACGATGTTACAGTGGTTTCAGTTCAAACTAGGAAAATATTCTGGACTCTTCATATAAAAATCAATGCTCTAGACTGCACTAGCCAATCCTGTAGACACCAGCCACATGTGGCTATTTAAATTTTAATTAAAATCAAATTAAATTACAGCTAGCTCCTTAGTTGCCCTAGCCACACTTCAAGGGCTCAGTAGTGGCTACTGTTTGGACAGCAGAGGTAGAGAACATTTCCATCATGGCAAAGAGTTCTGTTGGACAGTCCTGGTCTACACTAATACCTGAGCTCCTGCCTGCATTTCATATCTGTGAAACCAAGACGCCTGAGTTTCAGCACGTCTTTTAATGCTTTTTCCCTTTCCCCTACTCTTTTTTTCCCCTACATGGGATCTATGTGCTTCTGGTTATTTGTACCTACTGATCCTAAATCTGGGAGCAGTCCCATGTTCCAGGATAGGTGATAAAGACAGATATCTTCGGTGCTTAGGACAGATGGCAGGAAGTCACAAAGATGGAGAGGACTTCCAGGAAAAAAAGGGCAGAGATTGCAATACTGAGCTAATACATCCCATCTCTACCTATCATGCATCTCATTCCCTTTTAGCCATAAGAATGCAATGTTCAGAGAGGGATGAAATTGCAAGGCAATTGTACATGCTATGCTGAGGATAGAGGTTTCCTGTGCCTATATAAATCTGAAAGTGCATCTTTGAGACAAACATTATCTTTTCAGAGGGACCCACCTGATTTTAAATTGCAAATTTCCCCTGACCTCTTCCCTTGATACATGGTATCCAACTCTCCTTGTGTTCAAATGTAAAGTCCAGAACATACAGATTTTGTCCTTATAGGCTTCTGATCTAACCAAGCACTTAGAAAAGTGGTAAAGAAAATGTGGTAAGCTCTTAATTTATTTACCGAAAGTAAATGCATTGCTCGTCTGTCTGCCCAAAGATAATGATACCTCCCCAGTCACTTATGCCAGGGTAGAGTTTGCTGGTTTCTAAGTTACCCCAAGTTCCCAAGAGAACACAGCTATTAACCTTGACTCTCTGATCCCTGTATCACACTAGGTACTTAGAGAATCTTATGCAACGTCTCCTGCTCTCCTCCAATTTATCTCAGTTCTTCTTGGTCTTACCTGTACTTTGAAACTCCATTTCTTTCTTCCTGAACTTCTGTAGTAGCTCCCGAGAGGTCTCCCAGTACCCAGTCCATTACCTCACTGACCCAGCCTTCATAATGATGTAAGAGTTATCAAATCTCCATGAAAGGGTTCTTCAGGTCCTGTCTGTCGCAGGAATGCAAAGGCTCCCTTGATCTGTACCACCAAATACCTCTCGAGTCCTTTAAGCTTCTTGATAATAGGTGTTATATTAATTAGGACTCTCTTGGTTGTAAAAGACAGGCTACTTTTGGCTGGCAGCCCAAAAGGACTTCACTGGCACAGGGTCTCTAAGGATTGGCCGAACAATCCAGCTGTGGGAAGCTCAGAAGTGCAGCCCAGTCTCAGAAACAATTGAAGCCATGGATTTAGAAATTTCAAAGACTCTGTCTCTCATCTTTGCCCCCTCTGAGTTTCTGTCACTGCCGAAGGCCTCTCCCCACATGGTGGAAACCCTACCACCACTAACTCCCAAAGATTCTATCTTTTACCTTCATCCCCAGAAGATGGAGAACACAGGCTCTCCGGAATCCTGAGATTTAAACCCCCCCAGTGGCAGTCTCGTTGCCCTGGCCTGGGACAGGAGCTTCCAGAAGGGCAAGGCAAGCTGTACGAACAGGTAGGCTCCTTTATTAAAGACAAGGTTGGGAGAAGGGAGGTATTGTCAAAGACAGGTGCTGGTAAACTCTCTGGTATCCACTGCAGGAACCAGACTTCCTCAGTTTTTTTAAATCTTTATAGCACAGTGTCTCATATCTTTACATGCCCAATAAATGTTTCTTTAATTGCAACAAAAAGATATTATTTTGACAGCTGAGGTAAATAGAAAACTCAAGGAACTTTTAACATATCCATATCATTATTTGACTGGTAAAGTATTTTCACTGAGCCTCTTACTACCTAGAGGCAAGGCATGAAAATTATTCTGTTTCTAGAACCCAACTAACAGCCTCTTCACTGTCCCAAAATAAAAATAAGAATCTACCTTGGAAACAATAAATAACTCTTGCTCAAAATCTGAATCTTGGCTCTACCATTTTGGGTGGTGTGACTTGGGCAAATTACCCAGACTTTCTATATCTCAGCTACTGCATCTATAAAATGAGAATTAAAAGAGGACCTATTAAACGGATAACATATATAAGACTCTGGGAATAGTTCCTGGGATATAGGGAGGCAGTGTTTCTCAACTGAGTGTGACCCTGTTCCTCCACAGTACAGTTGGCAATATCAAAGAGATCTTGGGCTGTCACAACTGGATGGGGGTGGGGTGCTACAGACATGTAATGACTAGAAGCCGGGGATGCTGCTTCTAGTCCTATCCTACCATACACATGACAGCCCCCACAATAAAGGATTATCCATCCCAAAATGTCAGTAGAGCTGGGCTGAGAAACCCTGTATTAAGGTATCATTAAATGTTAGTTACTATTATTATTAGAAATAACAATCACAGCAGCAAATTCTTATATGATACTTACAATGTCCCAGGTATTATTCTAATCACTTTACGTATATTAACCAAATTTAATCTTTGCCAAAACAACAACAACAACTATGTGGTAGATACTATTTATATCCCTATCTCACCAACATGAGGGTATGATGACAAGGATTCCATCTCTGTTTCTCCTGGATGGAATCAGAACTCATCATTATGTTACAGTAAATCTTGGCAAAAAAATTGTTCTCATTGGGAGCTATTATAAGCTCTATTATAAGAAGACTACAGATTTTGAACACTTCCCTTCTGCCACTACCTATTTGCACGTGCTAATCCACATTTTAAGATCGTTGGAATTCTCATATTTGTTTGTTTTTAATCAGATATTCAAATCCAGTAGTTTCCCTTCCTTCTCATTTCCCAGCCCCTCCTCTCACTATTAGAGGTTGCTTTGCAAAGATTAGAGCAAAAAACTAATATGAAAAGATAGGAGATTTGGGTATTTATTCCAAAGCTTAAGTTGGCTTTCCTGCGCTTTGATGTATAAACCCCTTTCTGAATTTTCTCCAAATACATTGAGCGATACTGTGAAAGAACCTTCCAAGGCAAAGGTCTGCAAGATGGCGACAGAATGTTGAACATCTTCTGTCCTTTGGGGACATTAGGGATGAAAAAGCTTCTTTCTTGGATTAATGCAGTTGTTTGAAAGCTGATTAGTTATTGAGCCTTTAGCTTATTTTTTAAAGATCTCATTTTACTTAGAAACAATACTCTGCAGGCTTCATAGTTTTAGGGGTGTGTGTGTGTGTGTGTGTGTGTGTGTGTTAATCAAAGCTGACAGAAACTGAATTAAATGTAATCAAATGATTGTTCTTAAAATCTAGTACAGTGAAAAATTGAGGCATTCAGCCAAATCCTTGATCTGCCATACAAAAATGCCTCCTACTTCTCAGGTAATACAGGTAACCTTAAGAAAACTAAAAGATGTCCATTTATCACCAAGATTCCAAAGGCCATACTTTTTCTGCATCTACTGACCTTTATTCACTCTCCATGACCTAGCATTTTCATCATGAAATGTAATACTACAAAAGCATCTGAACATGGCTCACCAAGATGGCAAGGAACTCAAACTTTAATCAAATCAAACTAAGTGTATCAACAGGTATAGGTTGCTTAGATTGAGGAAACGAAACTCAGGACTTCCTGAGAGAACATTCCCCAGGTGCCCATAGCCAGCAGATTTTATGAAACATAGGTATGATTTGTCTATTTTATAAGTATCTCTTCTGATACAATATACTACAACTGGTAAGTCAGAAATCACAAAACACAGAACAAAACAAAAATAATCAAGCCTCCTTAACTCTGAGGAAAATAAAAAGCGGGAGTTCACCACCATCAGTTGGGCAAACAGGTGCTCAGTAAGAAGGTGCTCTATCCCCCACCCGGGATCCTGCATCCTCAAGGTGACCTCTGGCTTCACAGCTGCAACTTCTCTTACCACAGCACTTCCTCCCCAGACCCCTCAGCTTTCCTCTCTGTCAAGTCCACTGTGAAACTCTCTCTCTCTCTCTCTCTCTCATGGAGTCTCAGTAAGAAAATTAAGTAAGTGATGTGATATTAAGAAAATGATCTTATGGGACACCTGGGTGGCTCAGTCGCTTAAGCATCTGCCTTTGGCTCAGGTCATGATCCTGGAGTCCCCTAATTGAGCCCACATCAGGCTCCCTACTCAGTGGGGAACCTGCTTCTCCCTCTGCCTCTGCCCCTCTCCCTGCTCATGCTCTCTCTCACTGGCTCACCCTCTGTCTCTTAAATAAATAAATAAAATCTTAAAAAAAAAAATGATCTTACGACAGTGTTCTGACAAACATGCTCTGCTTCATGTAAAAAGGACTGATGTCATTTATAAATGAGGGTCACATATAAAAGACCCTCAAGGGTGTCATCTGCAGGGATAGCCTTTGTGTTGAGTTTGGTGGGTGGTTGAAGATAATTAGGATATTGGACATGTCTAGGGGTGAGCAGAATTGTAGGAGAAATACACATATCTTTACTTTGGACCAACCACTCCTGAAAATGAGTTTGTTTTCCAGAATGTTTTCTGACGAGGTTTTTCACAAACAGTTTAGTTAATAGATACAGAATGATTTTGAAATATTTACATCAACAGTAAATCTGTCAGGTGTGTCTGAGCACAGACTTAATGAAAGATGAATATTGTATCTTTAGAGATGTCCTTAAAAGTTCCATTCCTACTCTAAGAAGTGGGCCCTGTGATGGAATCTTCAGAAGTGTTCTAAGCAGTAATAGGTTGTTTTTTCTATCTTATTCTTGAGTCAAGATTAAGATTGGTCTGTTTAATCACCAACCTGCAGGAATAATATTTGATTAGGGAAACACCAATTTATTTGAAGGTGAGAAGACTAGTCCTGCTCACACTAGGTCATGGGATGACAAATTCCTCCTCTCTCCCCTTCTTCCTTTCACATGGTTCAAGGTCACGAAGACAGAAGCTCAGGTACAGAGCTCAGGTCTCCACTCCTAGAACAGTGTTCCTACTACCACACTGCAACATCACTGTTCTTTTACCCCCCTGGAACATATCCACCAGAATAGCCAAGCAAATACACACAGCACCATCTTCCCAGAGTCTAAAACAAGATGTGACAAACAGCGACAATGGGGCAGCAGGCCTGAAGGTAAGACAGGTACTACTTTAGCCCCTTTTCCCTGTGTTTTCTCTAACATCTGTCTTGGTAGGACCATTGGTAAATTTGCTGCTATAAAATCTTACAACTTCCTCACAAGTTGAGGAAGATTAAAAAGAGGGGTACAGTAGGAAAGTTGGATGAAATAAGGCAGATTTGAGAGCCTATAGACAAAAATTTAGGCCTACCGGGCTTTGGGGAGCATTTGCAAAACTGAACTAGACATTGGCCTGGTTGTCATGGAAACCAGCAGTGCTGAGAGGCAGGGATGAGCACTCCAGTGAGGAAGGATCTCCCTGAAGTTCTGGGGGATCATATGAACTCCCAAACCACCTTTGGGCTTGAAATCAGCCTGTACTGCTCCATTGCAATTCTACAACATGGTGCTAAAAGCATTTCTGCAGTTAAAAGTGTTCTGTAGCTTCCTTTGTTGCGTTAGCTAAAAAAAAAGAAAGAAAGAAAAAAAAGAAAAAGAAAAAAAATCCATATATTGTGTTCTGGGCTCCTCCTATCTCTTATCTACTACAGAACAGGAGCAAAGGAGAGAAAAACAGGCATGAGCAAAGAACTCATTTGGCAACGTCCTATCGATTTCCACTTCCTGCTTCATCAAATTACAGCAAAAAAAAAAAAAAAAAGTTTTTCACAGACGGTGCTCATGGGGTGTCAATTGTCAAAATGGGTTTACTGAAAAACTCCTTTCATAAAAGACCTTATTTTGCCAAGGAAGTAATTTTTGGTATGTGAGTCCTGCTCACTACTTTTTACCTTTTAAATCCTAAGAATTCAGATTATGGGATTTTTTTTCATTCTTGCTCTTCATCTTAATTTAAAATGATTTCCGTGGGTATGTGCATGTGTGCATGCATCCACACTTATATATGTATTATGGGTACCTATGCGCATATGTGTCTGTAGATAGGAATTCCTTGTTATTAGCTCACGTTTTCGTTTTAATGCTTACTATTGTTTTGCAGTCAGTATACATTATTTCCTCTGCTCTGGAAATTTTTATGTAATTATGCTTTTTAAAGGTACTTAATATTTTGTTTTTACTGATAAGGGGATAATTAACATGCGTTATCACTGATCAGGTCCACATATAATCCTATCTCTAGTATCTTCTCCCAATACACTGAGAACACAGTTGCACTGCTTTTATATAATTATACAAACCTGAATATAGTATATGTAAGAGTTTGCATCCTAAAGAAATCACTGCAGAAAGTCTGAGGGCTGGGCACAGCTACAGGTAGCAACTTCTTCTGGCCAGTAGGGGGAGTGCGTGGGTGAACAGAGAGGTTCTGAGGGTCAGGTGGAAGCGGGGACTCGGTGTCCAGATTGTTTTGCTCTCTGCCTTCCCACTTCCCTTCAAGCTGAAGGGGCCTAAGTCCCTCTACCTGCAGGCTCAGGCCTGCCCATAATTTAGGTAAGTTGAGGCTCTGGACAAACTGGGCACCGGAAGCCCACAGCTCCAAAAATGGCTGACTTTGGTCAATTCCCATGTTTGTTGTTAGGCCTACACATCTTTTACTCTCCCCCTTGCTTGAATCATGACACCTTTTGGCTGTATTCTTTACCTTGGCTCACAGCCTTCTGCCACCCAGTATTCCACAGCTGATTTTTCATCTCTCTTGATGGATTCCCTCTGGATCCCATTCTACATCTTTAGCTGAGGAACAACCTGAACTCAGTCCATGGTTTGCCCAAATTTTCTGTCTTCCTTTCGGGTACTAGCTCATTACCTTATGGAGCTACTTCAGTGTGCCTTCTTATACTGCAAAGGCAGAAAAGCTCAAAAGTGAACTTCCCAATCTCCCATGCAACCAAGGTGTTGGGTGCAAATTAGATTCTACATATTAGGTGCATTCGAATGAGATCTGAAAGACAGAAGCAAGTCCTTTGAGGCAACAAGTCTAGGGGAAAGGTCAAGTTTTTGTACAACATTGTTCCAGTCTCCATTCTCTAGCTTTCTGGGTATGAGGAGACATTTGCTGGGGAGACAGTAGCCAGACTCCATCACTGGCTTCTTGAGGGGCCATTCACTGATAGCCATGGTGACAGGAGTAGAAGCTGCTCCCTCCCTGGATTGCAAGCAATCTCACTGATGTCTTCTGGAATCAGTTGACCTAAATGGAGGCCTCCGAGTTGATACAAGTGTTCTGGGAATCATCCCTGGAGATCAAGGTTAGAATCCCTTTTCCCAGGCCTCCAATGGTTTGGAATTCTAATTGTATTAAATCATTTAATCATAAGGAGCCTGGGTGGCTCAGTTGGTTGGGCGACTGCCTTCGGCTCAGGTCATGATCCTGGAGTCCCGGGATTGAGTCCCGCATTGGGCTCCCTGCTCGGCAGGGAGCCTGCTTCTCCCTCTGACCCTCCCCCCTCTCATGCTCTCTCTGTCTCATTCTCTCTCTCAAATAAATAAATAAAATCTTAAAAAAAAACATTTAATCATATAAATCAATCGTATTAAAATACCTGGAGTGGTTTCTGTTTTCCAAATGCAACTCTGACTGATACATCAACCAGGGGGTGAGACTCTGTGAGAAGACATGGAAGCCAAAGAATTAGCAGATGAGAAGTTAACCCCAGAAAGGACAGACAAATCAGAAGGAAGCAAAAGCTCCCCTGGTCTCATCAGGCAAAGTCCAGAGTCTGAGCCCTCAGAGTCACAAACACAGGGATGAGCCCTCAGCTCAGAGAAGCAGCTCTTTTCTGTTTGTCTGGTTTTATAGGTGGGTTTAAGCCAAGCTGACCCCGTAAGTATTGTTAATAGGACAGGTAAACAGATCATTCCTGGGCCTCTCTGAGGCAATTGAGCCAGGTCGCTCTGCCAGGGTTTATTTATTGTACCTGTATTAGTCAGGGTTCTCTAGAGAAAGAGAACCAGTAGGATATATAGAGATAGATAGAAAGAGGTTTATTATGAGGGACTGACTTGCACAATTACAGAGGCTGAGAGGCCCCATGATCTGCCATCTGCAAACTGGAGGCCCAGGAACACTGGTGGTAGAATTCAAGTCCAAACCCAAAGGCCTAAGAACCAGGGCATTCAATGGTGTAAGTCCCAGTCTGAGTTTGAAGCAGGACAGGAAGGGTCAATGTGGTAAGTGCTGGTCCAAGTCTAAAGGCCCAAGAACTAGGAGGACCAATGTCAGAGGGTGTAAGAAGATGGCTGTCCTGACTCAAGCAGAGAGAATGGATTTACCTTTCCTCTGCCTTTTTGTTTTATTCAGACCCCCCAGTGGAATAGATTTTTGGTGTCTACCCCCACTGGTAAAAGGATCATCTTTACTCAGTTTACCAATTCAAATGCAAAGCTCTTCAGAAACACCCTCACAGACACACCGAAAAGTCATTCTACCAGCTATCTGGGCATTCCTTAGCCCGGTCAAGTTGACACATAAAACTAACCCTCACACCCCCTAGGAGTACATGGCCGTGAGATATATTCTGAGGTCAACTTCTCATCTGCTATCACTTTGAATCAAAACTCTTGCCTGACTCCCTCAGTATCTGTCTGAGCTTTTAAAGGCTCCTACCCTGTTCTAGGAGCTCCTCTGAGCCCCAGAAAGGTGCCCCATATGATACTATAAGGTAGATACTATTACTATCATCCTTTTAAAGACTGCAACTAAGGGTGCCTGGGTGGCTCAGTTGGTTAAGCGACTGCCTTCGGCTCAGGTCATGATCCTGGAGTCCCTGGATCGAGTCCCGCATCAGGCTCCCTGCTCGGCAGGGAGTCTGCTTCTCCCTCTGACCCTCCCCCCTCTCATGTGCTTGCTCTCTCTCATTCTCTCTCTCTCAAATAAATAAATAAAATCTTAAAAATAAATAAATAAATAAATAAATAATAAAGACTGCAACTAAGAAAGGTTAAGAAACAGGCCCAAGATCACATGGCTCCTAAGAGGCACAGTCTGGATTTGAACCCATGCCATTGCAAGCCAAAGACTGCCTTACCTTCTTTGCAATCTGCCTCCCCATAGGCTCTCCTATTCTATAGGCTCTGACTGTATGGAACAACTCTCCGTGGTCATGGTTTTTTTTTTTTTTTTTTAATTTCTTATGTCCACTGTTCTCCCTGAGAGAAGCACAAAGTAAGCTCCAAACAAAATGTGTTCTGTGATATTCCTCACATTTCCTGGAATGGGGCAATGGCACAAGGATTTCTGAAGACCCTCCCTGTACCTGATTTGCCAGGGCAAATGGCTTCCCCTTTCTTCAGGGTTCCTGAGAGTCAGAGCTGGCCTGGGGGGCAAGGACTGCTCAGTAGCCCCCAGTCCTCCTCCCTCCATCTGGCCCTCCATGGAGGTCTTCTTTGCTGCAATTCGCCAACACCTGTCTCCTGGATCTACGTTAGCATTTGAGGGGAGAGAGCTATCCTGGTAGGGAAGAGTCTGCCCAGATGGAGTTTAAGGAAGAGAATGGAACACAAAATAACTCTTAATTGTGTGTGGGAGAGCACATTTGAAGGTAATCGGGAAAATCACAGAATAATGAGAAAAAGCTTGAGATATAATGAAATGTCCCTATTGCCGCTATTTATGTGTATCTCTTGTATGTGTGTCAGGCTTGTTTTGCTGTATTCTGTTATTTTCCTGCTGAGGCCACCCTTTCCTCTCCCACATGAGCAGGGACCTGTTCTCAGAGGGCGAGTCAGTTCTAATTTCTATTCTCTGGCAAGAGGCAGTTTCTCAGTCAGAAAAATGAAACTGGGAAGCTGAGTCTTAGGGAGAACAGAGAAGAAAATCCTGTATTGTGCTGGCCCCATACCCTTGGGGTAGGCCCAGGCTCCTAGATGCCTTGTCTTAGGATGATGGCCTACTCACAAAGGCACCCCAGGAGTAAAAATGGGTTGAATCCTTGAATCCTAGAAGCCCAGGAGGCAAGCCATCTCTTAGAAACCCAATTATCTGGATTTATGTTCCTTTTGTGTCTTTCTCTCTCTTTTGCCATCTGCTGACCTGTAGCAGCATTTTGTCATAACAATATCTAACATCTACTGAGCACTTACTATATGCCTGGGACTATCTAATTATCTAATTCAATGCTCCCAACGGTCCCAGGACATGAGTATTATATGCATCCCTATTCCACAGATAAAAAAAAAAAAGTGAGACTCAGAGGGGTAAAGTGACCAGCCCAGGGTCACACCATCAAAAAATTGGCAGACAGTGACTTGAACCTAAGCCTGTCTGATGCCAGAAACACTCTTACCGCTTGTCTTATTGAACAAGAGAAAACAACCCCTTCCCTACTGGCCTGATCTCAGCTCTGTTATGGAATAATAAGGAATCAGGTATCCACACTGGCCAGAGGTGGAAATATGTGGAAGGTCTATATGTAGGTGACAGGCCTAAGTAAGGTGAAATCCTCACGAGTCAGGTGAATTCAGGAGACAAAAATTAGAGCCTCAAAGATCTTTGCCATTTCCCTCTCTTACCAACCACTGGGAGTCTGTCTAGGTTTTATTAATAGCAAAATGTTATTTTCCTCATATAAAGCACTGTGGCCAAGTTTTATGGTGGAGACTTCCATAGAAAAGCAGTATTTCATCTGAGGTCAGTAGCACACCTGGACTTTGTTATCCTGTTTGGTACTTTTTATTTGCTGGTGTGAAATTAATGACAGAGGCCACATGCAAGTCTTCTTGCTTGATGGGGGGAAAAATAGCATGTATATATCAGAGAGCTTCAAGGCAATGGGGAACTTGAATGAACTATAGATATTATTCTCAATACCCAGTTATTATCTTACACAGGAAGAAACTGGGCTGCTGAATGGGTTATATTTTCTCAAAGTCAGCCATAAAAAAAAGGTCAAGCATGCACAGGATCATATTCAGGGGGCCTTTCACACTGACCATCCAAGAGTGTTAGCAGGGGCCCAAGGTGATTCGTTAATTTATTTATTCACTCTACAGTGATCAAGTGAATGTATTCCCTGAGCCAGGCTTTGTGCTACACGTGGTGGGAGAACAGTGAAAGTACATGGCCTCACATTACCTGGACATGCTTGGAACTCTCCAACTCAAACATGCCATTTCCCTCCATTACGAGCTGGGAAGGTACCTGTGCATGGTGCCGACGGAATCGAACCAGCAAATCAGAAAGGCCAAGAATAATTACAAAAGCCAGGCCCACTGCCCATCCAAATGGAGACCCAACTGCCCCGAGGAGCAGTGTGGAGATCCTTTACCCATCTACCTCTAACTTTGAAATGAACTTCATTTACCCAGCCGTAGGCACAAGCAGCAGGAAGGTAAGAAAATGACAATGTCCTGGTCTTTCAGTTGAGAATCAGGAGCATAAGCAGTTTTGCAAAGCTTGAACACCCTGACTGATAAATAGCAAGAGAGTGTGCCCACACGTGCGTGCTCACCGCATCCCCCTCCACACACACACACACACACACACACACACACACGGTACACACACAATCCTTACTGATGCCGACTTCCATCCAGACTTTGTTCCAGACCTTCAATTCCTTCTCATAAATATGTTTTTGACTGATTTGCTTTTTGCCATTATCTTTCCAGGTCTGTGTTAAGAAGCCTTTTCTTTCTTTCTTTCTTTTTTTTTTTTTCTAATGTTAACTTTGTACTCTCCTGTTAGCTTCCTTTCAATTAGCTTATTTGAAGAGTTCTTTGAAGATGCAAAGTCCTGTGTTAAATGTGAAGCATTAACTCTACTTACTCTGTAAACAAATAATGTGAAGGTCATAGAAAGCTAGCAGATTAAAACAGAAGCAAACAGGGAAAAGGTAATTTCCAAAAGAAGATTGAATTTAGTTAACAACAATACCACTAATACCTGGTGGTTTAGGATCTCCTTTTCATTTGCACTCTTGGAAATCTTGACTCCTTTATCATCAGAAAGTCCCACAAAGCTAAGGTTCTTTTTTTTTTTTTTTTAAGATTTTATTTATTTATTTGACAGAGAGAGACACCGCGAGAGAGGGAACAAAGCGGGGGCAGAGGGAGAGGGAGAAGCAGGCTTCCCGCTGAGCAGGGAGCCCGGTGCGGGGCTCGATCCCAGGACTCTGGGATCATGACCTGAGCCTAAGGCAGACGCTTAACGACTGAGCCACCCAGGTGCACCCCCCACACAAAGCTAAGGTTCTAAGAAATAGCAACAGTCTGTTTCTGGTACCAAAAAGGAAGAGAATTTCAGTGCTTGCCCCAGACTCTCAGAACAGAGGGAACAAGAGGGAAGCTAGCCCTTTTGAAGTGATCTGCTTATTTCCTAGATTGCTTTCCCTGAAGATGCAGCCTTAGAGTAAGGCAAATGGAGTGGCAAAATAGCAATTGGCTAGCAAGCAGAGACGCAGAAGTTGAGCTTAGTTTGAAAGCCGTGAGTGCCTCTCTCTGCTCTTTTCTCTGCTTATTCTAATCAGTGGAGGGTTAGAAGTATTTTGGAGGCAATTTCCAGATCATCTCATTTGCATTCCAGAAGCAGCCTCAATGCAGCATGCACCTGTCTTAACATGAGACTTCAAGAACAGGAGTACTAGGCAACAATTCATAAGTCCTTTTCTGGACATCTTTGAAATCTCCTCTTCTAACGAGGAACTCAGAGATACCTCCTGAATGCAGGTGGGGAGCCCGAGCAGGGCTGCATAATCCATTAAGGGGCTGCTTAAGAGACCAACAACTCACAGAGCACCAAGGAGCTGCTTCCAACTCTGTGGCTCTCAGAGAAAGGGCTGTACTCACTTAAATATGAAGAAACATAGAAAAGGATAATGAAATGACTCTTCAACCATGAATTTATACTTCAGACAGGGGAGAACAACAGCTTGAAATATCCTGGAGAAATATCTTAGCCCATCACTTTTTAAAAATTTTAATTCTGGTACAGTTAACATACAGTGTTATATTAATTGTGGGTGCATCATATAGTGATTCAGTAATTCCATACATCGCCCAGTGCTCATCACAAGTGCCCTCCTTAATCCCCATGACCTATTTCCCCCAAACCCCCACCCCACTTACCTCCGGTAACCATCAGTTTGTTCTCTATAGTTAAGTCTGTTTCTTGGTCTCTCTTTCCCCTCTCTTTCTCTCTCTCTCTCTTCCTTTGCTCTAGCCCATCACTTTTTTTTGCCTTGGGGCATTTCCCCTGTTGGCCCAATCAGTGTTTGGGGGCATTGAAGTGGCATAGGGAAAGAGATTCTAAACTCTTTCTGTCCCCCCGACCCTCTAAAAATCTCCATTCACAAGAAATTTCTGTTAAACTAAATATACTAACCACTTTGTTCAGGTTAGAAATGTCAAATATTTTGAAGTTCTCAAATTTGCTCCATATCAGTAAAATTGATATATTTTCATCATGAATTCTAAATGGTTGACTAAAACAAAAATTCCCGATATTTGGTTTGCTCTCAGGAGCTGTAAATAGAAGATGTGCTAGGATTGTTTTTCTTTAATTTGAACTTGAACCAGATTCACCTGGAGGATTTGCTAAAATGCAGATTTCTGAGCTCCACTCCTAGAGTTTCTGATTCTGTAGGTATGGGGTGGGACCCTAAAATTTTCATTTCTAATGAGTTCCCAGGTGAGGTTGTTGTTGCTGCTCAAGGACCACACTTTGAGAACCACTGGACTAGAAGGCCTTTAAGTTATATTTCAACATCAAGTATTTGGTGTTTATGGTGACCATTTGATGGAAATAGAGGGAGGCTTCAGTACAATGTTGAAAAGCTTTATGAACCCACACGTTTACAGTCACCTGATTTATGACAAAGGCAACACTGTGCTACAGTGGGGGAAGAGTGGGCTTCTCAAAAGCTGGTGCTGGGTCAACTGAATAGCCACAAAGGAGAAAATATATGTATCTCTGGATCCATACTTCACACCACACACACACCCCCCAATTCTGAATGCAGTATACATCTAAATATGAAAAGTAAATCAAAAAACCTTTTAGAGGATGGGGTTCCTGGGTGGCTCAGTCAATTAAACCTCTGTCTTCAGCTCATGTCATGGTGCTGAAGTCCCAGGATCAAGCCCCACGTCGGGCTCCCTGCTTGGCAGGGAGTCCGCTTCTCCCTCTACCCCTTATCCCCTTGTGCTTTCTCTCTCTCACTCTCTCAAATAAATAAAAATCTTTTAAAAAAAACATTTTAGACGAAAACATATGAGAAAGATGTTTGTGAACTTGGGGTAGACAAAGATTTTTTAATAAGACATTTAAAAAAGTTAACCACAAAGGGAAAACAAAAACTTGACTATATTAATATTAATCATTTCTTTTTATCACAAGACACCTTTATTTTTTTAAGACTTATTTATTTATTTTAGAGAGAGAGAGAACGCGCACACAGGCTCACACAGGTGAGCAGGGGGAGGGGCAGAGGGAGAGGGAGGGAAGGAGAGAGAATCTCCAGCAGACTCACAGCTGAGCATGGAGGCTGACTCTGGGTGGGGCTGGATCTCACGACCCTGAGATCATGACCTGAGCTGAAATCAAGAGTCAAACCTTAACTGACTGAGCCACACAGGGGCCCCTATCATAGGACACCTTTAAAAGAAAATGAAATGGCAGCATATAGAGTGAAAAAAAACATATATTCTATGAGTGACCAAACACTCATACAATATGTAAAGTACTCTTAGAATCCTATAAGAAAAAGATAGGAAATCCATTGGAAAAATTACCCAAAGTCTTGAAATAATACTTCACACAAGAGAATTACCGAAGTGAGCAATAAAACATGAAAATGTGTTCAAACTGATTGGTCACCAAGGAAATGCAAATTAAAACTATGCAGTACCACTTAGACACCAATCAAAATTGTCGAAATGAAAAAGACCAACAAAGCCAAGTGTAGTCAAGGCTTTGAAACAGTCTTAATTTTCATACACTGCTAATACGACTGTAAATTACTACAACCACTCTGGAAAATGTTTGGCAGGATCTACTGAGGCTGAACGTTGGCACATACTACGGAAGAACAATTCCACTGTTAGTTATATACCCAGCAGAAATATGTGTGTACGTTCATCAAACATATATACTAGAATGGTCAGGATGGCATTATTCGTATTAGCCAAAAAACAGAAACTGGCCAAATGCCCATCAACAGTAGAATGGATAAATAAATTATATCTCCACACGATGGATTATTATTCATCAGAGAGGGCACATGCAACAATATGAAAAAATTTCACAAACCTGATGGTGAATAAAAATAGACACATACAAAATAATATATATTGTATGATTCCATTCATATTAAGTTTTAAAAGAGGCAATGTTAATCTACGCTATCAGAAGTCACATTTCTAATTGTGAGTAGCACGAGAAGGTTTCCATGGTACTGGTAAGGTTGTTTCTTGTTCTGGGTGCTGGTTATGTAGATATTTTCATCTTGTGAAAATGCAGTAAGTTATACACACATGACATGAGCATTTAGCTATACATTCACATGTAGTTTAAAAAAATGATGATGAAATGCATTCTAGTTCCCCTCACCTACTCAGTTTGGTTCATGTGTCTGTTTAGTTCCAATAAATCCCTTCTGCTTCAGGTCAAGTCCATTTTTCCTTTTCTTGCTCTTCTGTACAATAGAAACATTAAGTCACTTCTTGGACTTCTCTTTCTTAAATCTTTTTTTTTTTTAAGATTTTATTTATTTATATGACAGAGAGAGACAGCGAGAACAGGAACACAAGCAGGGGGAGTGGGAGAGGGAGAAGCAGGCTTCCCGCCGAGCAGGGAGCCCGATGCGGGACTCGATTCCAGGACCCTGGGATCATGACCTGAGCCGAAGGCAGACGCTTAACGACTGAGCCACCCAGGTGCCCTGGACTTCTCTTTCTTAAGAAATCACTTTTTTACCCCGGTCTTTGGATTTTTCTTTGTAATATTTTAATTGAAGAACTATTTGCATCTTGCCTGATGAATTTAGACCCCATGTGTAAACTGACAATTACCAAATCTGACTTTTCCTCTTGGACTCCAAATACAAGGATCCATTTCTTCCAAATTTTCCTCCCCTCTGCTCTTACCCATTTCAGGAAATGGCACCATCTTATTCAGTTGCTCAAGCTGAAAACTTAGAAGACATCTTTGACCTTACTCTCTCTCTTCCATTCTCTATTTAAATCCATCAAGGCCTATCCATTCTGTGACCAACCCTTCCTAGTAGGACTGTACCCCTTGTGTACTTCACCAGCATCCCTTACCTGGAAAATGGTTTTAGCCTTATAGCTGGTACCTGGATCCAGTCTTAGCCCCAACATAAATGCAGACCATCCTCTTGCTTAGAACCCTCCAATGGCTTAGCATAACTATTAAGGACATAATCTGAACCCCTCGCCCTGGCCTTTAAAGAACTTTTTGGCAACCTCTCTCCCTCATTTCACTTTACCTCTGCCCATATGCTCTTCTTGGGATTCTTCCCTCCTTAGGACCTTGACATATTTCATCTACATAGAATGTTCTTTCTCCCAAATCCTTGTCTGGCTAGTCTTTCTAATTATTCAGTTCTCTATTCCCTTAGAGATGATCATGGGATCATGATCTGAGCTGAAATCAAGTGTCGGACACTTAACTGACTGAGCCACCCAGACACTCCAGCACCTTGAACATATTAAGCACTCAATAAATATGTGTTGAATGAATTAATGAACTATAGACCTCAACAGGGTATAGAGCACTATTCTACCCAATCTCTGGCTTATGTGGAGAAAGACGCTGACTCTGTTCCTCATTACTTTGGTTAAAAAGTGTTCCTGAATTATCTTCATGCTAAGCAAATATCATCCAACAGCTGAACAATATTCAGTGGCTGCATCTCTGGGTGTCACACTGAGACATAAGGGGTAATGAGGTTATGAACTCACAGAAAGGAGGGAGAAGGTAGGAGCACTGGGCAGGCTTCAATTGCCAATGCAGGATCAAGGACTGAAACTATGGATGGAGTCTAGGTAACTGTGATCCAGGAATATGTGAGGGGTCCTCATGTACATGAGAAGGGTCTTGATGTTGGGCCAATATTTGGTAATGCCAAAGACTTTTAAAATCTTCTCTGTTTAGGGCAGGAAACAATCTCCAAACATAGGTAGCCTGGGGGCTTGGTATGATATGATAGGAGAACAAATGGATAGATTAGAAAGCAAAGGGTAAATAGGAGGGTTCTTGCTTACAAAGGCAAAGTCTGATCCTTAGATGATGCCCACATATCATAGAGCAAAACACTGGCAAACATGTTTCCTTGACAGCAAGGAACCTTCAAAATAATTAAACTACCCTGTATATTATTGCTCCAGTTTTCTGCCCAGCCCATTTACTCTTTTTTTTTTTTTAACTCAAACAGCAGGAGGGCTTCTTCTAAAGTAGGGCAAAAAAGCGAGATTTAACTCACCACATCCAGTTTTCACTGTCTCATTAGGCCAAATCCTGTGGTCTGGGTTGCCAGCCCGTTGCATAATGCAGCCAAGCTCAGCACTGCAGATCTCTTCTATAGCTTCACTCCTTCCCCTTCCCACTGCTGCGCGTGGGTCCCTGACAGGCTGCACGGAGCAAAGTCACAAAGAGCCACCCATACCCCAGAGCAATTGATGCAAATACACCCTAGGCCACTGTGATGTTATTGGGACATAAACCAACAAATCTCACATTCATACCCTTCTGGAACCGTAAATGTGGCCTAATTAAAGCAGGCACAACAGCTCTGCAGATGTAGCCAGACAGCAAAAGCAGGGCTGCCTGCCTGGCCCCTCACTTCCAGGTTACAACCATGCTACTTGAATTACATAAACTCCTTTGTAACCCAGTGTTCTCTACTCAAAATAATTGGGGTTTTGCCTATTTAGCCTCTCTAGCCTCTGAAAGATTTGTGGAAAAGGAATATAGACTCTTAGAGAACATTCCACCCAAGGAAGGAATTCTGCAGAGCATTTCTTGCAGCCTGTCTACCAGGGGCGCTGACCAAAGGCTGACCCTAGCCTGGGGTCACAGAAGGTGAAGCTCAGCAATCGCGAAGAGGTAGCAGATTCAGTCTGTCATCCTAGAGAGTTATGGGCCAGCAACCAAGGTCAACCTTACAACCTCCTGGCATAGAAAATTTAAATGGAGGCTGGGGACCATGTAGCATATTTGCATCCTCTCTGCCCAGCTAAGTTAGAGTTTGTCTGGAAATAAATGAACATACAGTGAAATTAGAGTGTATGTATTTGATGCAAAACAAATATAAAGATAGTAACTCAGTATAACATTGAAATGAAAAATTCTCCAAATGGTTCTTTTGAAATGCCCTGAAAGCAGGATGAGACCACATGTTCCCCCTTCAACGAACTCCCACTCCCAACTATTTCTCTGCCATTGGAACAAATCAGAGTCGAGTCATGCAGATGAGGAGCCACGAAATATGAAACATGGGCAAAGAGGAGGCAGGGTAACAGGAAATGGGTCGGTAAGTGTGGCAGTTTAAAAAAAAAAGGTCTCAAATGTTTTTCTACTCCTCCCAATAAGAGATGGGGTGTATATTCCCTCTTCTTGAATCTGGGAGGCCTTGCGATGGCTTTACCACCATAGTGTGACATAAGTGAAGCTATGTGACTTGCAAGGCTAGAGTAGAGAAGACCATTCAGCTTCTACCTGCTTCCCTTGGAAGATCTGCTCTGGGGTCACCAGGTGCCATGAAAGAAGTCTGGCTGCCCTGAGACCACCGTGCTTGAGAGACCACATATAGCAGCTTAGGTCAACAGTCGTCCCTGAGCTCCCAGCCAACAGCCAGCATCCACTGCCAGCCATGTGAGAAAGCCATCTGGAACATCCAGCCCAGTGGAGGCTTCAGAGTGTGCACCCCAGCCAGCAGCTAACTCCAACCTTGGGAGCAATCCCAAGCCAAAATTAACCCTAATTCCAGACCCACAAAATCATGAGCAAAATAGTCATTTTAAGTGCCTAGTCTAGGGATAACAAATAGTAACTAAAATAACGAGGTTCAAATTGTTGAATTGAAAAATACTATTCTCATGAGGATACGATACCTGCCCATTAACTCTCATTACAAAGCACGCTAAAACAGGCATCTCTGAGCAAAGCCACACACAGCCTCTGAGCAAAGACTTAGGCTGGAAGGTCAGAACAATGACTTTCAAGCAGTTTTATCCTCCCTACTTTGAGCTGAGTTCTGTCTCCGTGTACCTTTCACCCATCTGTCCTAGTTCTGCCTTCTGATGCCATAATAAGTCTTCTCTCTACTTCTCTGTGACATCAGAAAAGATTATGCAAATGTAATAGGTCAATAAAAAAGGAAAAACCTTCTTTGTTCGCAGGTCCTTTGAAGCATTAAGACATTAAAGAAGTGTTCTCTCTTGAGATCTCCCTGGGGGTCATAACATTTACAAATTCTTTGCATAGGTACTTCTTCTATGCAGAAATGGAGGAAATGACTATATGTGAAAAACTGTTTTTATCACAGATTTCTTTTCTTTCAATGTGATTTAAATGCCCAGATCACCAAAAAATTCAAGAAGAAAATGGCACACCAAAAAATTCAGTCTGGGTTAAAGAGTTAAATGCAAACAGCTCAATTTGTTCATTAAAAACAAGAAGAAGGCGAATAAATAAGTATTTATATTTTACAAATAAAGGAAGGTCTTTCTCAGCATAACTTCAAAGACTATGAACAAAAATTGATACAATTAATTATATACACACTTAGAACTTTTGCACAATAAAAATATTCACAAATAAAATTATAAAGCTAATGACAAACTAGAAAAAAATTATTCCTGGCATGGAATAAAACAAAAGATTAAGAATCTTAAGATATATATCTTTTATTCCAGTTAATAAGAAAATTAACATTTCAATGGGAAAAAAATTTATGCAAGCAAAAAAGAAAAATGACAATTCACTATAGAAAAAGTAGAAAAGGCCTATAAATACATGACAAATTTTTGACCTTCCTTTCGTGACCAGTGAAATTAAAATTAAATAACCTGTGTTATTGTTTTACTTCTTTAGGAACACTTTTTTTTTTTTTTAGTTGCCAATAACCATGGTTGAGAAAGGTATAGGAAAAGTAACCTTCTATACACTGCTTATCAGCCATTTACTGGCCCAATCTTTGTACAGAACGCTTTAGTAATATAAATCAATAAACTTTAAAATACCTCCCTCTACAACTCAGTAGTTCACATCTACCCTTTAAATGTGGAAACAATCTATAAACTTGGAAGGTTTTATGTATAATAATGTTTGTCAGAATATCAATTATTACCAGGGGAAAAAATAAATTCAAGGTATTTCAATAGGAAAGTGATTGAATAAAGCATAGTATATTCATGTAATAGAGCCCTATCCTGTGGTAGAAAATATTGGTAACGAGCAAATACATACAGATATTGTTAATTTATATAAGCAGGTTATAAAATATATACATATTAGATAGGTTTTATATACATATTAGAAATAGTTAAAGTATAGAATATGTTATGAACATATAGAATATGTTGTGATACATAAATTAAAATATATTGAAAACTTAATTATATTAAAATAAATGTAAGTTAAATATAAAATAAAATAGGTAATGTATATTTTATATAATCATAATAAATATAAAGATATATAGGTTATAATTATATATACAACTTTATACCTCAACTTTGTTTTGTTTTTAATAGAAAAATAAGGATCCCACCAAAATGGCCGTAGTGGCTAAAGCTGTGGAAAATTATGGATAATTTTTATTTTCTTCTTTGTATTATTTTTTTATTTTCTTTCAAATTTTTATTTAAATTCCAGTTAGCTAACATATGGTGTAATATTAGTTTCAGGTGTAGAATTTAGTGATTCGCCACTTAACATACAACACCCAGTGCTCATCACAAGAGCCCTCCTTAATCCCCATCACCCAGTGAACCCATCCCCTGCCCACCTCCCCTCTAGTAACCCTCAGTTTGTTCTCTATAGTTAAGAGTCTGTTTTATGGTTTGCTTCTTTTTTTATTTCTCTCCTATGTCCATCTGTTTTATTTATTAAAATCCACATATGAATGACCTCATCTGATATTTGTTTTTTTCTGACTGACTTATTTTGTATTATTTTAGACTTTCTGAATTTTCTACAATAACTATTTTAATCTTGGAAATACTAATATAGATATATGGACCCAAGAAGACACACTTATTATTTTGTGAAGTCTATTAACCATCCAGATTATGTGTCAACAAATATACAAAAAGCCATTTATGATGAAGACTGATTAGATAGGAGAAAGAATAGAAAGAAGAGGAGGCAAAGGAAACTCAAAAGACTAGTGCTACATCACAGATGTTGGGAAAGTGTCTCTTTGGAAGGGGACTGAGTCACGGAGTAGAAAGAGTTCTGAACTTGGGGTGGGGAGGGTGGTATTGAGATACAGTTCTGAGATTAACTGGCTCCATGACCCAGAGTAAGACATTTGCTACCCTCATGTAAAAATAAACACGTTGGACTAAGGACTCTCAAATTCCCATCTAACCTTAAAAGACTAGTCTTTCTAATGAATTAAGACACTATCTGTGTTTTGGGGCGCCTGGGTGGCTCAGTCGGTTAAGCGACTGCCTTCGGCTCAGGTCATGATCCTGGAGTCCCGGGATCGAGTCCTGCATCGGGCTCCCTGCTCGGCGGGGAGTCTGCTTCTCCCTCTGACCCTCCTCCCACTCGTGCTCTCTGTCTCTCATTCTCTCTCGCAAATAAATAAATAAAAATCTTAAAAAAAAAGACACTACCTGTGTTTCAATAGATTTTCTTTAAGCCAGTAATACCATAACTAGAGCTGCCAGACAAAATACAGAACATGCAATTAGATTTGAATTTCATGTAAACAGTGAATAATTTGTAGTATATCTCATGCGATATTTGGGACATATTCATGCTAAAATGATTTTATTTTTCTTCACCCAAAGCAGGACTCTTTTAATAGGCAATCTCTTGTGGTACTCGCATTTGAGAAACGCTTATGTTAAGGAAGAGGAATATACTAAAAGATTTGTTGTTTATCTGAAAGTCAAATTTAACTGGGTATCTTATATTTTCATTTGTTAAATCTGGCAACCCTAGCCATATAACTTCCTTAGCTTATGCAACGGACTGCCTATTGAAGTAAAATTGTATTTCACTATCCCGAAATTATCTTGGTATCTTTTTTTCCTTTTTTGCTCATCTCCTATGTCCAGTCCAATGCTACATTGTAAGTAAAGCTGCTTATCCCAGGATAACCTATTTGACACTGTGTCATGTTCAGACATTGGCTGAGGTTGCTGTAGGGGAGGAAAAAAATATTCTTCCTCTGCCCATCTTAGGTTCTCCAGCTGAGGCCCTGTAAATTAGATTGGCAAAAGACAGACTGACAAGAGAAAAACAGTTTATTAACAGATATGTCATACATGTATGCATGGAAGCACCCAGTGCTGAGTAACCCAAAGAGATGGTTAGAACTTGGGCTTATTTGCCCTCTGAGGCTAAACTAAGGAAAAGGGCATTTTGGACTCTGGGCAGGAAAGGCAGGTTATAGGAAGGTGTCCAGGAACATATGATAAATGAATGTTGTTTATATTCTCTTTTTATTTCTCTCCTATGTTCATCTGTTGTTTTATTATACAGATTTAAGTTGGCACTTCCCCATCAATAAGAGTTGTTAAGAGCCCTCCTCTTTCTGGTACAGGACAGAGAGACACTTTCCACAAATGTAAATTTTCTTAATAAATGGAAGTTTCTTTTACAAAAGGAAAATTTGTGCTCTGATTCTAGAGCTTTTCTTGCATCTGTTGGCTTTCAGAAGCCTTTAGCTCAAAATAATCCATATACCAAAGAGACGTATTTTGGGGTGGCATTTTCCAGGACCCATCACTGCCTAGAAGAGCATGGTCTCCACCCAAAAGCTGAGGCAGATCCTGGAGGAGTCGCAGATAGAATTCTCTTGGAGTGACAGCTGATTTGGTGTACCTTGTTGGCTCCCACAGCCCCTTGGCTGGTGGGAAACATGTACCCAGGACTCACACAGCCTTTCTCTCTTCTTGAAAACCTGCCCTTCCCTAAGAAAATTAATCAGTCATTATCATTTAAAGCAGGAGTCAACAAACTTTCTCAAGGGCAAGATAGTAAATATTTTAGGCTTTTGTGTGCCACATATGATCTGTTAGATTTTTTTAAACAATCTTTTAGAAATATAAAAACCACCCTTAGGGGCGCCTGGGTGGCTCAGTTGGTTGGGCGACTGCCTTCGGCTCAGGTCATGATCGTGGAGTCCCGGGATCGAGTCCCACATCGGGCTCCTTGCTCAGCAGGGAGTCTGCTTCTCCCTCTGACCCTCCCCCTCTCATGCTCTCTCTCTCTCTCTCATTCTCTCTCAAATAAATAAATAAAATCTTTAAAAAAAAAAAAAAACCACCCTTAGCTCTTGCAAGCTATACAAAAACATGTTATAGTCCAAATTTTGCCCCTGGGTCATTATTTGCCAACTCCTGCTTTACAAGGTTACTGTTCTTGGAGTGCACTTACTGACATAACAGAGTCCACGATTCTTAGGTAAAGGAATGAAGCTCCCACAGTGGAACTCTGGGAATGAGTAATAATAAGGAGATATCATTATCAAAGAATATTATAAATACAAGAAACAGACAAATACAAGCCCTGGCCTAACCTGGCCTTTGTTAATTTCATTGTCAGAATGAAGTATTGGTTGGGTACCTACTAATGCAGCTAATGCCTGATTAGCTTGGTTTATGAAAGATAATACATTTTTAAAAAATTTATTTCAGATATTTGAGATTTGAATGATGAAAACCTTAGCATTACCTATGCCTATGTGTATCTTGGAATCACCCAGATGATGATAGGGCTTCTTTGATCAACACTTAGCTGGTTTTCCAAAATCAAGATGTACTCAAACTGCATCTATTAAAGGGAATATATCCCATCCTTCAGCACTAGACAGGTACATTGCTCAATTTAATCTCCAATGCAGTCCTTTAGTTGCCTCTCTGACCCTTCCTGGGGGCTACTTTCCTCTCTTACTTTGCAGCATCCATGAAGTCAGATGGACCAAACTCTGTGACCTGGCTGAAACCTATAAAGTGAGTGATCCTGGCCAAGTTACGTAAGATTTTCAAGGCCTAAGTTGCCCCTTCAAGAAATGGGTATAAAGTTACTACCTCATCGTGTGGTTGGGAAGCTTAAAGATGATGACTTATGAAAACTTCTGACACTGTGCCTAGCACATAGTATGTGTTCACCAAGGGAGATCTGTTATAATTATGTTACTGTTGCGTGGAGCACATTTCCTTACTAAGTCTTCTCTTACTAGACTGTTCGTTCCCTTGGGTCTAGGATGGACATTTCCCACCTCTGTATCCCCGAGGTTTGTGCCATAGCAGGGCCCCAGTAGAGATTGGCTGAACTAAACAAAACCACCACCAGGGCTGCATCCATTAATACTGCTCCTGCTAGCTTTAATGATACACGCTCTGAACCCATACTTTTGAGAGGTGAGACTGCAGACTCACTGATACTGGAATTGTCCTCAAAAATTCTGAGTTGCTCTACTTATATGAAGAAGAAGAAGAAAATTGCAAATAACCATAGGGCACATGAAATTGGGTCACTGCTCAGAGAATGCTTTATTACTGGTGGATTAAAGAGGAAGCAGACTTCTAATTGCAGCTTTAACTTCCATCTGTCTGTGTCAGCACTATTCAGGGATAAACTTCTAAAATGATAATACTTTGATTTGGTATTAGACTTTTACCATTCAGTGCACTTTGCCACCTATTATTTTCCTTTATCCTCACAACAAGCCCAAGAGGGAGAGCAATTTTACAGATGAGCAAATAGCAGCACCGCAGGTTAAGTGACCAGCAGAGAGAGGGTCACTGAGTGATTTGAATAGCAGAGCTGGGCTCCCAGACAGCGACAGCCTCCCAGTGCCACACTTCCTTCCCGGGACCCGAGTGTGCTCTCTCCACACTCACAGGATGGGGTTCCTCCAGGAACCCAGGCCAGCACGGTGCTGTTCAAGGCCCACTGGCCTTTAGTAAGTGTCTGGGGAAGGAAAGAAGAAAGGAAGGCAGGGAGGGAGAGAATGAGGGAGAGAGGAAGGAACTAGACAGGAAGGAGATTTGCAGTATAGTAAACATTTGTGTCTAAAGAGTTACAATAAAAGAGCTATTCAGATATTTTAATAGAAGGTCCCTCATCGGGCTTCAGAACTTCATCGTCATGGTCTAGATTAGAGCAGGAATATGATTGTTAAAATATGTATGTTGGACAATTTTCTGTGAAGCCATGATTCCCAACCTTGGAAATCGCTCTGGACCTACAAAGCTTATTGATTCACTACTGGTTTTTCAAGGCCCAAGTCACAATTTCTTAGTAAAGAGTCCCTGTCCCCCCATACAACAAGGTCATTGAGGGTGATTTAAGGAGTCCAGTAGATGGTACAGTACCTTCATGTGAATAGTATGTTATAGTTTACAAGGTACCACTACCAGAAGCTCTTGATCCCTCTTGGGTCATCTTGAGGAGGTCATAAAAACTATGGACTCTATTAGCGGAAAAGAGAAAATGTGCCTTATGCCCATACACAGACACAATTTTACATACAATTCAGGGGAGGTGGGAGTTCCCCTACATCTTTTCAAACAGACAATAGCCTTATGAGGTATGTAGGCAGGTGTTATTTTTCCATTTTACACAGAAAGATTAAATAACTCAGAAATGACTTATTTAAGGGGAAAAGTTATTAGGCAGATTGAATGTCAGCTCTTTTAACTCCCGGCCTGGCGCTCCTTCCCTATATCTATCCCTATAACAATGTACCCAAGTTAGAGGTGAATATATACAAATGGGCGTAAGCAATAATTGGCCTCTCAGCATATAAGCCAGTTCAAGAAAGATCTATTTTGTATCACAGAGGTTAACATGTTGCTCTGTAAGCCTGCAGAGCATTTCAATTATCACCAAAATACTACCTTGCCCCAAAGGCCTAACTGAAATGCTGATGATGTATACCCATGATGGCCTTGAATTCATAACCACTTAATTCTGTATAAGTCACAGAAGCATTTTCCAAAGGTTAAATAAAAGCGTCAAGGCAAGTCAGTGCTGTGATAGGAGTAGGTGGGCGATAGGTGATGGGAGTACAGAGGAGCCAACTGGCTAAGAACCCAGGCAGAAGGTGTAGCGGTTTGGGCTGTATGGTGGCGGTGCGGTAGGGAGGTCACAGTCAGATTCTGCTTCTTCTTTAGGTGGAGAACTGATAATTTGTTGATGAGTGACTGTAGCGGTGAGCAAAAGGGAAAAGCCAAGGGGTGCCTCCAAAGTTTTGGTCTGAGGAATTGGAAGGCCAGGGTTGGTATTAACTGAGATGAGAAAGAAAGGGATCTGAAGTCCATTCTTGGACGTGTTAAGTTTTATGTGTCTACTTGACACCCAAGTGGAAATGTCTAAGAGATAATTGATGTACAAATAAGCCTAGGGTTTCAAGAAGTGATCTGGGCTAGACATACACATTTAGGGTGTACCAATGGCCTTTAAAGCCATGAGACCAAATGAAGTCACCAGGTGAGGGAGTACAGACAGAGAAGAGGCCCAGAGATTGAGCTCTGAGCACTCCAGTGTCGAGCAGTTAGCAACCGCTAATGGGTCATATACTCATCAGGCATAAACCTAGCACTGTGACTTGGGAAATGCTGTGTTCAAAAGAATGGAGGCCTGACATATCTGAAGCCGTCATTATGGCAAGAATGGTGGGATTTTTTTTTTTAAAGATTTTATTTATTCATTCATGAGAGACAGAGAGAGAGAGAGAGAGGCAGAGGGAGAAGCAGGCTCCCGAGGAGCAGGGAGCCTGATGAGGGACTCGATCCCAGGACCCTGGGATCGTGACCTGAGCCGAAGGCAGACGCTTAACCATCTGAGCCACCCAGGCACCCAAGAATGGTGGGATTCATCAGGTTCTGACCAATCAGGGGTCACCCCTGAGGCTGAGGAAGAGCGCCCAGGCCAAACCCATCCAAACCACGTGCTGGGCACAGAGAAGTAGAACAGATGTTGAGGAGAGCGCCACAATGCCTGCCACACTAACCACACAACTTTAAGGTTTTTGTTGTTGCTGTGACAGTTTGGCCATTAAGAAAACCTGGATTTAAATGTTGGCACTGGGGCGCCTGGGTGGCTCAGTCGGTTAAGCGACTGCCTTCGGCTCAGGTCATGATCCTGGAGTCCCTGGATCGAGTCCCGCATCGGGCTCCCTGCTTGGCGGGGAGTCTGCTTCTCCCTCTGACCCTCCTCCCTCTCATGCTCTCTGTCTCTCATTCTCTCTGTCTCAAATAAATGAATAAAATCTTTATATATAAATAAATAAATAAATAAATAAATAAATAAATAAATAAATAAATAAATAAATAAATAAATGTAGGCGCTGTCACCAGTTGCATGATACCGGACCAGTTACCGAACTTTTGAAGCCCCTTTCTTTATTTGTAAAATGAGAATAATTATATTTCCTCCCAGCTTAAGAGATATCTGGGAAGAATCTACTCAGCTATTACAAAGAGAGTGCTCAATGCGATGTTTGATACAAAGTAAGTACCATTCGTTTTCTTAGCCTGGGTTCTCCTGAAAGCAGAGCCCAAAGCAAAGGCCTGCCCACTGAGAAGCCCGCCCAGCAAGCAGTAATACAGGAAGGCTGGAAAGCAAGGGAGAAACTGGTTACCCTTGCAAATGACAGGATGGATGGCACACAACCTCCTAGAGAACCTTACAAAATGCGCCTCTGAATTGTGTGTCCCAGATGACAACAGGGGGAAGCATTTATCCATGGCTCTTTTTCCTGCTTGACGGAAGATGTCCTGCACCCCAACACCCCACTGATCTCTCCCACATTTCCGGGTTCTGAACGCACACCTCCAGGGTTTCATGAAGGCGTCCTATCCCACTGCTTTAGCTAAGACCCGGGGCAGGAAGCAAGGCGCACCGGCCAAGGTGAGGAACCATCAGACTGCCCCGTGCAGAGCCCACTGAGGCCGGTACAGAACCGGTCCCCGCCAAGGCGGCTGGAAAGAGGGAACGCTGAGGAGATAGGAGATGAGCTCGAAAGATGTGTGCTAATGGCATAATTATTACTAGGCATCTTTGTTAAATCCTTCTGTTGGAGACTCTTATCTTTGAATCTCCTGCTCCATCAGATCCGCTCCAGAAATGCAGGGCTAATAACTTTTCTTCTTCTTGCACCTATAACTCAGTGTTTTGCAAATAGAACACAATCATTATTAAATTAAAATGAATTAATAGGACATTAAAGAAATAAAATGTGTATGTGTGAAGATTTATCATTTGAGACGTATGCATTTAGGGTATGTGTGTGTCAGCTCCTTCATCTCTGCTTTATTTCCTCCTCTAGCAATTTCAAAGCAGAAATTTGGTGGTAAAGTCTTGGACTGCTTTTTATTTCTTTTGGCTCTGTGCTGGAAAAACAACAACAGGAGCAACAAAACCCTGATTTTGTACAAAAGGCAATAAGGCTCCGAAAATTTTTTTTCTCTTCTCTAATTGCTTCCCCAGCTACCTTTTCTAGATTTGTAGGAATTAATGGTGGGAGAGAAACAGCTCAATTGGTTGTGCAGAGCTGAGCTCCTCTGAGCTTCATTACGGCCTGAGTAAGAAGAGGGCTGCGGGCAGAAGCCTGTCTATCTCCCCGGCTTCTGCGGGAGCTTCTCATCTGTGCAAAGGTCGGCCTACTTCCTTCCCCCCTGTGTTGACTGAGCAGGTCACATGCTCTCACTTTTCACCCTAGTTAAGTAGAATCCCATTAGCTGAATAAATAAGACTGGATTACACTCTATCTTCGCTCGATCTGGTTGGCATTTTCTCACCTGCGAACAGTTTTTTTATTGTTTTGAGAACCCATGTGAACCGTACACAAAGATAATGTAAAGATAATGGGCAAGGTCAGCCTTATGCACAGGCAGCTAAGCCACTACCCACCTGCATAATTAGAGGGCAAGTTCTTCCCGCAGTTATGGCTTGAAAGCCCATTATTAGCACTTGGTTTCTCTCTGCTAACAGTTTCCTTCCCAATGCGTCTCCTGGGAGGAAGATCCTGTAGTCCTGGGGAAAAGAGATTTAGCGCACTCGGTCTCTAACAGTTTAACTGGCTGGCTGGCTCAGGTGCTGCTCCAGGTGGGCGTTCTAACTGAGGAGGCAGAGAGTTCAGGGAAGGCTGCAGGTCAAAGCCTGGGAGGGTGGCTGGAAAGCCTGGAGGCATGAAGACCCTACCAACCTGTATGGAACCCAGTGATTTGACTAGCCAGCCCGCAAGTGAGGCATGGCCAGGCCTTTTCAAACCCCCAAAACTGTAGTGCAGGCCTTTCGTTTTTCTGTGGTCCCAAATGGCAAGTAGGTATTGCCTTTGGCCACAGAAGGCAGCATGAGCTAGGCACCAGCAAGCGACCAAGCCAAAGGAGCATTGCAGAGGGGACACAAGTGTCCTCCCATCTGCTTTCAATAAGCCTCCCCCTGTTTTGTTCTCCCAACCAAAAATTGCATTAGACTCATCTGTCCTTACCACCTTTTTCTAAAATGGCATTAACTCCTTGCCAGGTCTACCACCTTTTACAGAAACAAAGCACTTAGCAATTTTAAGCACAATTTACAAATGAAACGTTCCCCCCTTCTGGTTCTAAAGGCCTCTATCAGATTGTCCTTCAGAGAAGGAAATTTAGTACAAAGAGGCCCAGCTCTTCCTGTGCTTGGCCTTAGTCTCCCTTTTCTGTGGGATTTACCCCCACTCTGCTGATCTCCTGGCTTTCTGGCAGATCCCCTGGCTTCCCTCTGCCTTTCTGCCTCAAGTTTGGAGGGGAAGGGCATTTGGCCTTTGCTTTCAGTTTCATCCACCTGCCACCACTGCAATTATTCTGTCCGGGGGATTTACATTCCCAGCGTCATTTCTAATTTTGGAATGATTGGTTTCCATGACTGCTAAAGGTATTGCAGAGATTCTCACTAGTTAACTGTGCAATCAACAGTATTTCCCAATCACCAAGAAAGTGCCCTACTTAAGGGCTACAGAGGTGAAAAGACAAAATTCTGTCCAGAAGGAGCCCACAGTCCAGGCAAAACTGTAAAATCCTTTAAGCAAGGAGGCCACTGGACTGAGCCTGTGTACGGAAACCAAAAATCTAAGCCCATAAATGCCTCAAAGTTACGAACTTGAGACCCAAGGACAACAATCACAAATAGCCAACTAGGCTTTTTGCTACAGCCAATCAGTAATTTCCCTACCTTGCTTCCAACTTGTCTCAAAAAAAATCTCTCCCCAAGCTCCTGCAGGTGGAATAGTCCTAACCAGTTTCATTTTGGTGCTGCCTGATTGGAATCGATTTTTCTCCAACTCAAAATGTTTAGTATTCCTCACTTTATCTTTTAACAAAACTGCAAACATGTAATGAATATACAATGTAATAAACACTTCCATAAGGTTGTGAGTAGAGTCTCCTTGTCAAGAGTACCAATATAGGCCCAGGGACCCTGCCTGAGAGAGAGATTTCCAGGGAAGGAATATTTGGCCAACATATAGGACCCTGGTATAAAGGGCAGCTCGTGGAGAAGCACATTTCTCCAGACAAGAGGAAGAGCATGTGCAAAACACAGAAGAATTTAGAACCAACAAAGCCTGGTCAGCTTGGGAATGACATGACCATATCTATTTGTGAGAGGACTGCCATGGAGGAAATATAGAGGGATAAGCAGAGCTGGAAAACACTGGTTTCTGGTATACCAGTGTGGAGGTAGCAAAGAGCAAAAATCAGGGAGAGAAAGAGCTTGAATGACCCTTTTGAACAAAAATGGCAGAATGAAAAACTTTCCTCACGTGGTTCAGCTGGGGTTCAAGGCAACACCCAAAGCTCCCTCCAAGTGCCCTGCTGACAAAAGACAGTGTGAGTGTGTGTGTGTGTGTGTGTCCGATTGCTTTCAAGTCTAAACCAGTATTTGAGATTTGAACTTTGTCCTAATTTGCCTCCCACTTGAGTTTTTAAAGTTTTCTTCCACTTTATCTATTTAGCAAATACTTGCCCCGGCATCTCAAAAACCAGCTGGCTGTATTTTAACCAGAAAATATTTTTCTTACCTAACAGCCACTGAGTTTTTTTAGGGCTGCCATTACTGATAACAGATGCTGAAACATTTCAACTTACTTTTTATTTCTTTTTTTCTCAAGATTTTAAAATGGGTTTTAAAAGCATTTTATATAGTTTTTTAGCCTCAATATGTTTTTCCTAACATTATTACTCCTTTTCTTCCAATGTATAATAAAAAAAATTAACAGCTCCTGTTACTGTTTATTTCCCATCTGTTGGAGATGATATAAAATTTCAGATGTGCTTAGAAAATACCTACCAAACATGCCAAATATAATCTATACTATACTAAACATTATGTTCATTGTATATATTTTATGCACCACTTCTGGCTAAACTGTGCATTATTGTAGCATGAGTCATCCTGTTTAACCTATTGTAATTTTACCAGACTCAACAGTGGCACTGAAATTGAATTAGGATACCTTATGTGTATACTACAAACAATTTGAACTTTTTCTCTACTAATATGGCAGACTATATTCTTTTTTAAGAGCATCAAAACTGTGGTTGCTAAGCATGTTACACTCACATGTAACTGATGAAGTTCAAAAAACTCTCAGCATGTGAAAGAGCAAGGATGCTGTGGTGAATTTATTGAAAACTTTTTCTTGACAGAGCGCAAGCACTGGTTATCTGAAGTAGTAGGTAAAAGGATAGATGGCCATTGCCTTAAATCTGTCTGCAGACTGCCTAGACACAAGGCAATGCTGGCAAATGATGCCTTCGCCCCATCATGTCCTCTGCACTTCACACCATCCCTGGTGACTGAAAATAAGCTTCCAGAGGTTAAAGGAACTGTCATTTTCTTGCACAAAGATAGGCTCCTAACCAATACTTGTTGGAATAGATGTGCTTGACTATTAGTAAGCTTCAGAAATTTCTTGAACTCCATTTCAAGTACACTGTTTAATAAGAGACAGCAATACTAAACTACACATCCCCTGTTGCAAGAGGATGTTGTAGACACAATGTATTTTCCAGACATGCTGAAACATTTATGAGCAATGAGTATACACACACACCACACACAGAGAATCCTATTTTTTGCCATGGAAACTCACCTATCCTCTTTCTCATTATCTTATTTCTGCTCTATTTCCATTGATGCCACAAATGGTTTTATTCAGCTGTCAAAGTTAATAATGATAAGCTGAGCACAATAAAATTTGCTCCTGTTTTGCAGTTGCGCTGTATTATTATGTGTCTTACTCTTTGGGGTTCCTGGCATGGTGCCATGTAAATGACTTCACTTTGGTTAATTCTTAGTTGATAAACCCAGGTCCCAATCGTTGCTAACTAAGAGGAAAGAGAAAGATTTAGAGTGGGAATATACTGGATTAACTGTGCACTGCCATCCAGCTATTAACTAGCCCCAGGGAGTTCTCAAAGTGTGACCCCGTGACCCCTGGCAGGCTCAAGACCCTTCCAGGGGACCTGTGAGATCAAAACTACTTTTGTAATAATAGTAAGAAATTATAATAACACTCAGAAAATTATTTTTATATAATATGAAATTATTTAAAATAATACTAAGAAATTATAATACCAAATTATTTATTAATTTTTATAATACTGACAAATTATAAGAATACTTAATATTAAATATTTCTTATGCTAAGAAATTAATGATTATTTAATTTCTACAATGTTTATAATCCTAAGAAATTATAAGAAAATACTTAGTATTTTAAATAATACTAAGAAATTATTTATCTTGTAAGTGTACAGGGGAGTTTTCCAGAGGCTACCTGACATGTGATATTTTAACAGATTGAATGCAGAAGCGGATAAGAGAATCTAGTTGTCTTCCACTAAACCAGACACTAAAAAGATTTACAATAATTTAGAAAAATACCACTCTTCTCACTAATGTTTTTCCTTTGGAAACATGGTTATTTTTCATTATAATATGTTATTTATCTTAACATATAACAGTTATTTTTAAACAAGTTAAATATTTTAACAATTTCTGTTTTAATTTTTAATACTTTGATTGATAAAATCCATATAAACAAAACTTCTCTGGGGTTTCCAATAGTTTGTGAGCATATAAAGTGGCCCTAGAGCCAAAAGGTTTGAAAACCACTGACCCAGTTTCCAGTTAATTCTTCCATGGTAAACCCACAAGGCTGAGAGAAGAAAGAGAGAAAAGGTCAAGATCTCAGAGGTGCTCATACTGGTTCCCTCAAATGCCCAGAAATTACTCATATTGTAAGCATTAATACAAATCTCCATTGATTTGGTTTTCAATTTACACTCAATTGAAGTTATTTTTTTCCTATCAATATAACCAGACTGAATCAGCACTTAAAGAGGTCTCCGTAGTTAATTTTAATGGCATCCCAGGAGGATGAGTAGGAACGAGTACTAGGTCCCTACTATGTGCCAGGTACCTTACAAATGGCAGGTGGTTAGGAGTAGAGGCTCTGGATACTGACAGACTCAAATCTGTCTCTAGCACTTACTAGTTCTATGAGCTTGGGCAAGTTAGTTAGCTTCTCGCTGCCCTCATTTCCTCATTTGGAAAATGACATGTCTCACCAAGTTGTCATGAGAAGTCAATGAGTCATTACATGTAAAAAGCCCTTTGAACAGTGCTTGATACACAGTACTAAATTAATGTTAACTTTATCTAGCTATATATCCTTCACAACCATCCTAGGAAGGACGAGTTATTATCGCCTGTTACTGATGAGAAAACTAAGGCTCCAGGAGGTCAGGCAATCTCCACAGGCCATGTAATGTACGAGCAGTATGAAGATTGCAAGTGACGGAGGCGCTATTTGCGTCCAGGTCTACATGATACAAAAGCGCTTGCAGTGGTTCTCAAACTTGAGTTCACATTGGAAATACTCTACCCTCAGAGTTTCTGAGTCAGGAGGTCTGTGGTGGGAATATGCATTTTAAACAATTTTCCTGGAGTTGCTAATACTGCTGGCCCAGAAGCTATACTTTGAGAACCTCTGCCCTAGAGACCAGACTTGGTTAACAAGAATATACACATCCATAGCACCACCCTTAAATAGTCCAGGATATCCTCACTTTGCCATATCATTGTTATTTTTGTAGCCCTCCTTTTCTGGACTTGTATCATAGTCCCATTGTAATATAGGAAAAATCAATGTTTATGACTACTTCTTAGGTTTAGAACTAAAAGAGTGATCTTACCAAATAATTGTTTAAACTCATGTCTTCTAGAAGTGAGGAAACAAGAAGACCCAGTTAACTGATATTTAAGCAAGAGGTTTTTTCCCCCAAAGCTTATTTTTTTATCATTTTCTTTATGTAATTCCTACCCACTTATCCAAAAACAAACAAACAAACACCTTAAACTAGCCAGTGAAGCATCTCACCCAGGCCCTAACTTTCATTCTTTCAAATGTGATCTAAACATAGATATATATCAAGTCTAAGCAAAAGCAAAAAAAAAAAAAAAGTTGACTTTCTCATGAGAACCAGCTTGGATTGAGCGAGCACTATGTCTCAATTGGCTGAAATTCTGAGATCACCATGACAAAAAGGTGGAAGGGAGTGAAAAATTAATTTTCTGAATCAAATTGAAGAAGAGTCACCTTTGCCTATAAGCTTCACTCTCTAATGAGAAGTTGGTAATGTGATTGGAAATTGGCTAGGTAATAATACACAGAGAGAAGTCAGTGGGTCAAGATGTAGATGTTGTAGTATCGTAGAAGTAACACCTAGTATACTTGGTCCTACTTCAGATCATTTAGCTAAGATGTGCAGAACTCAGCATTGGTCAAGATGAAAGCAATGACCATGCTGGAATTTAAGGAAGGAATTGATACTCTGCTACCTCTCAAACAGAGAATGGGCACTTAGAACAATCACCATTCTTAACAAGAAGCATAGAGCCAGAATAAGAGAGCAGAGATGCTCCCTTCTGGTCAGAGGCCGAGTGAGGTACTTGAATTTATGAGTTCCTCTTCATTTCATTCTAAGGGAGAAAAAGTCCTCTGGAAGCCATGATTTCTCTTCTCTTCCTCTTTTCCCTACTCTGTTTCTAATTATCCCCTCTTCCACTTCTTGATTGTGTTGTTCTTCAAGAAGTGGGGAGACAAATTAGAAGGCTTTTAAACAGTAGTTTATTTTCTAGCTAAGGAATTTTATAGGTGTTATATTTGAAAGAAATGATTTTCTGCTGAGGGAAGGAGAAAAGAGGAAAGAATAACTTTGATGCGTATTGGCAGATTTGGATTAGATATTTGGAATAACGGTTGAACTATTAGAAATATTTACTGCTCCTGAAGGTAGCAATACAGAGAAGCTTTTTATGACTAGAACAGACAACTTCATTCTGTGTTGATATAAGAACACTCATACCCAAACAGAGAGGGTCAAGAAATCTTCTAAGCCTATAATGCTATAAAAATAGAAATTGAACAATGAACCAAGGTGCCTAGTTTCGATATTATTTGTCCCAGGCCTTGCTCAGTCTAGTAATTGCTTATGGAGAACCTTCCACATGCCAATCACCATGCTAGGTATAGTGATACAGAAACAGACAGGACAAGACCCCTGCCCCCAAGTTGCTTTTGGTCAGTCTAGGGATCACATACAGATGTTCTATTTCCCCTTAGATACATACCACCTAGCTAAGCAGATTTATCTCATAGGGGGCCTCTTGAGGTTTCTGTCTTCCTCAGACATAAGAAAAGGACAACTAGACCACACCCCCAGTAGAGATATGCTCCCCTGTTCCTCCCTAACTCTTCTCAGTTGTAGCCAGAATGTTCTGAAACTCTGTACCATAAATTCATAAATCCATCTATAGGGGCAGAGCTAGGCAGGAGAGCTGCCGTTCGATTGATATAATAAACCTCCAGGAACAAGCTTGAGTGCCTGACTGTTGGAGTCGTCAGCAAAATCCACAGATTTAATTATACCCAAGTAATTGCAGAAAAGATCATCCATTATTCTAACTACTCTGAGAGAGAAGAGCCCATACCCTGAAACGACTTTGTAGTAGCATAAATGGAGATCTATTCATTAGGACCATGAAATAAAATGGAAAACTGTTTTCTTTTCAGAGCAATGTGATTACCATCACCAGTAATGATATTATGGGAAGAAAAACATACTGTCTGTGAGGACACACATTTTCCTTTCTGCCTTGGCCTTCTTTCTTCCTTTGAAGTGATCATGGTAAGTAAGACGTGGATAACTTGAGCTCATCCCGAACATTCCACCCTGGTGTCCCGATCTGGTACTTTTTAAACAAAAAGATTCAGAATCCTCAATGTACAGTCACTTCTCTCTACCAATTCTAAAAGCTTTTTGGCTTTTTTTTTTTTTTTTTAGCTCCTTTGGTTATAGTCACAGTATGCAGATTAAAAGCCTAACACAGCATTATTCTTATAGAAAGACTGATTTAAATTGGAAATGGAACTAGGTATTGAGCAGTTACAGAAGCTAAAAAAACTAGAAATAAAGTCTTAGCGGGAGAAGGCATAGGTATTTGATTTTTTTTTTTTTTTTTGGTAATATAAAAGCAGGATTTGGAGCAAGGATTATATAACGGTAAGCGGTTTAAGGAGAGGAAGAAAGAATAAGGTGATATGGCAAACCCAAAAGAAGCTTGTATTTTACTTCATTTTAATTAGGGATTAAATGTATTTGTGGATTCTGAAATTATAATGAAGTAGGTTGGGACTGAACAGAATAGGAGTTAAGATTTGAAATTTTAAAATGTTTTTTTCTAATAGCAATATGACAGCTGATTGGGGATGAGCAATTAAAAGATGGGCTTCAGACCTCTTGGACTACACACTCAGGGAAAGACTGAGTAAAGGAGACCTGGAGATGAAAAGATGAAACAACTGGGTTGTTATCAGGCACCAGAAAGGTGGCAGGACAGAGAATGTAGACCATTGGTCAAGGGCAAAAATATAGTTTCTTTTGGTTTTTCTCTGAAGTCTTAAGTGTGTATAGTTACAAAATATGTGACTTTAAAGCAGACGCTTAATATTCACTCTCTTATTAAATCCCAATAACATTCTTTTGAAGAGATTAGGAGAAATGCCCTGAGTCTCATTTTACAGATGGTAAAGCTGAGGCACAGACGAGAGACTCCAAATCACATTTAAAGGAAGAAGTAGACGTAATTTGCAAGTCCACTGATTTCAAGTCCAGCTGTCTTACTACTGTGTTTCTCCATGGGAGTTGCATGCCCAACCCCCTGACGTTTCTTCTAGACCCAGGCAAAGGGAAGAGATCTGTGGTCCATATTGAAGTATTCAACTTTAAAAAAAAAAAAAATGGATTTGGATTGTCACTTTTAATATCTAAAGAGCTACCAGGTAAAAGAAAAACTAAACTTACTCTATATTCACACAAAAGACAGAACCAAGGGTAGAAGTTGAAAGCTATGGCAGGGGGCAGGGTTTCCATTCAGCATTAAGGAGAGGTTTATAATACTTAGAACTTTCTAAAAATAGAGTAGTTCCTTTACTATAAGTAAGTTCCCTGTTACATGAGATATTCAGGTAAAGATTGGATGGCCATGTGCCAAGGATATCATAGAGAGACTCATGGCCTTGTTTAAAAATTGGACTTAGTGACATCTAAGGATTCTTCCATAGATTAGATGGCTCTTTGGCTTCTGTCCTTCAGTCTCAGACTCATTCTATCTTCCATCTCATGTTCACTAAAACAGAGCAATCAACTGCTGAGTATGGAGAAAATGAGCAGAGGAAAAAAATTAAATAAAGATGGGAATCCCCCCTACTCCCTTTGAAATGTGAAGACTGATAATAGGAACCTTTCTCTGACTAACTGAAAACACTTCCTCTTATTCATCTTGGAAATCCTTGACAAACTTCCCATGGGTCAGAGGGATTTCACAGATTTCATCTGTCTGTTCTCTCTTAATGGATTGGTACCTCCTCAGTACATAGTAGTTCTGATAGAGATGTTTATATCCCTGGCTGTTTGAGACACAGTTTTTCAATATCCAGAAAATAAATGAACACTTCATTGGAATTATTTAAAAGTAGTTGTACTATCAGCTTCCTATGTGCTTAATTTCCTCCTGAATCAAAGCATGTAAAGTAGAAAATTTTACCAGCTGGTTGAACAATCCTTAAAAACCCAAAACTTCAGGTAATATTTAAGCCATAATCAACAAATTTTATTGAGTCTTCACCACTACATTTCATTCTCCATAAAGTTTCTGTAGAGTTACAGCTACTGGACTCAATTTAGGTTTATTATCAACAAGTTATGGCCAATGGATCTAATTTCTTTATTTAAAAGGATTATTAACTTAGATAGGCTTACCATGCAGGAAGCATAGCAAACACGAATATAGTATACCTGGACTTTAGCAGGGGATTTAATGAGGTCAGTCACCATGATCTTAACAAAAGCCAGGAGCACTGGACTAGAAACAAGAACATTTTAGGTGGAAGATTACAATTTTTAGATATCCATACCCAAATGGTACTAAGCAGTGGATACAGATAAGTAAGAAGTAAATCTTCTTCTCTTTAGTTTAATCTGGGATGGCAACTCATCACATTTTCAGATAACACAAAGCTCAAGATGGATACTAAGCATGCTAAATATTAGGACCAAACTCCAAAATGTCTGTTAGACTGGACCAAGAAATTGGGCTTTGTAAGATGAAGTTCAGCTGAGATAAACACGTGTGCCTTTTACACTGGAAAAGCAACCAAGCCTGAAAAACTGAGGTAATGATATGATACAGTGGTGACACAGGGACTTTAACTGACAATAGACTGTGTTTGAGCAAAGAGAGGAATGTGACCCTTCAAAAACAAAAAACAAAAATTGGGAGACTCTTGCGTGATATCATGATTTATAATAAGTATATTTGATTTTTGTCCTGGTTCCTGGCATAGAGCTCCTGAAGTCCTTGTACTTTCTTAAGTGATAAGAGTAGCAGGAGCATCTTTTGTTGCAGTGAGGTGAATGCGGGTGGGTTCCTGGATGGCGGCTAGTCACCAGAAAGACCAAGAAATTTGGAATTTTCAGTCCCACATCCCATTCTCCAGAGAGGAGAAAGGGACTGGAAATGGGGTTAATGATTGATCATTGAAGAAGCCTCCATAAAATCTCAATAGTATGGTGTTTGGAGAGCTTATAGGTTGGTGAACACATGCACACTAGAAGGGTAGCACACCCCAAATCCACGGGGACAGAAGCTCCTGACCTTCCCAGACCTCACCCTATACATCTCTTCATCTGGCTATTCATCTGGCACTTTTCTAAACAGATTTTAGTTAAAAAAGAACTCGCTTAGGAAGATAAGACAGGATGAGCATCAAGTGCAAACTAACTGAGGCAACACTGAAGGGCACAGGACACTCTAACCCAAAGAAAAGATGATTACCATCTTCCAATATTCCGATGACTTGGTTGTGCCACAGATACCTAATTTGTTCTATATGGGCTCCAAGGAGTAGAACTACCAGAACTACTGAAAGGAACGTAAACAGATTTTAGTTAATCCAAAGGTGAACTTCTCATGAGTAAAAATACGCAAAGAACTGAACGTGCTGTCCCCATTGGAGGTTCTCAATCATGGACCAGATGCCTGAGTGAGAATGTGATAAAACCCATGCATTTGAGGACATCTGGACCATGTAAACACAAATAACAACAAAGCAACAACAAAACAAAATCTTCCCATGCTGGCAGTTGACTATTCTAGAATAGATAAATGAATGCCAAGAGACTAAAGCTCAGTTTCCTCCTTTTCCAATTTGCCAAAATCATTTCTTCCCTCTCCACCTCTATTTTCTTGCCTGTGAAGTGAAGGTAATTCTTTTTGCCATCTCAGGCCAGATGGGAAAGTCTGTAATGAGCTTGGAGCCTAGAGTATTCTTCACTATAAATTCTCCATGTGTTGCTGTTACTGGTTTTTTTGAAGGAAATTCAAAGTTTTCTGCTTGAATCAGAATTGGGTTCAAAGTTTGGGAGAGGGCTCTCAAGTTATTTCTTTTTCTCTTTTAAAAATAAAAGTGGGATGTGATTTGGGCCAATCAGTTTCCTTGATGGTGCAAATAACAATACAGCTGCTGGATGTTCCCAGGGCTTTACATGAATTGTGTTCTGCTAACCCAGGAACTCCTGGGTTTTACTTAAACACATTGGCCTGGTACCAGCTCATCCATCATGCCAGCCTCTAAACAAACAAAGGCCAACCTGCCGAGGCACTGCTGAATAGGACGCAACAACTGGGGGATTAAGACCAATTCCAAATTGTACTTTCAATACCTTTCAAATATTAACCCAGTTTTTAACAATATTTTTTCTCGGATCTAATATTTTTTGTCTCAGGCCCTTTCATTTCTCAGACCCCTTTACACAGAAGACGAGCAAATCAGTTTTTGGTGGGGAGGGAAGGCTGTGGAAGACAATGCATGATAACACAGAGAATTCTTCCATGAGTCAAACACAAGAGGGAAGAAGACACAGTGGGAAATATCAAGGCAAATGTGACCTCCACAAAATGCTGAGATTTTCCATTTCAAAATACCTGACTTCTAAATTAAACACCCTTCTGTGTTGCCATAATGGTTACGAATACCAGAAAGCTTTTATTTTTGAAATCCTACTTCCTTTGGTTGACAAGTTGGGGTTTTTTCCCATTCTTTTTCTTTGCTGTTTGTTTAAATCAAAGGGAGAAAAAAAAATACACTCAATTCCACCAAGACAGACAGAAATGTGAAGCATGTAAGGCTATGTGTTTGGGTAGGTCCACTGATAGAAAATGTTCAATTTTTAGTAAATGGTGATGGAGCATACACTGCATTAATTTTGTAAAGTGTGATAGAAGAATCATAATACATAATCATATGGGTAGGTTGTCAGAATACAATGGAAATAAATACCAGTTACACTTCTGAGTGAAAGTTCGTAAATAGCTCCCAATGCTTCTGCCAAGAGAGACAACTCAAAGCAGACATTTATTGTTTGACTATGGACTTATAATTTTAGTTGAATTGATATCACTGATTGCTGGTATAATGATCAACTATTTTCCCAGCCATTAGATTTTTCTTATTGTTTCCTCTGTATTCTTTATCCTTATTTTAATGTGGATAAGAGGCACAATTGATATTCTCAGTACCCTAATCTCTAATAATGAAAGGACCCCCCAGTTTTGTTGGTTTAGCTATGGCATAGTCCATGCTTAATGCTAAAGTTACAGCAGGAGTCAAGAATGTAGTAAGGTAATGACTCTCATTCATGATAGGAGAGATAAGAAGACTTTTAAATTCACTTTTAATAATAAGGAACATTATTATTGCATCTTCAAGTTTTACAAAAAAGAAAACATTAAGTCATGGCTTCCCAAATCCATTTGCATATAAGTACCCAGATAGAAATATAAAGTCCAATTGTCAAAGATGCTGAGGTATTCAGTATTATGTAGATCAAACATTTGGGTTTTTAAAATTAATTTTAGTTTGCTTTGTTACAGTTAGTTTCAGTTGTGAACTCGAGGGAAAATGTATAAAAAGTGGGTAATTTGGCAACTGTCTTAGTCTGTTTGGGCTGTTAAAACAAAATACCATAGACTGAGTGGCTTATAAACCACAGAAATGTACTTCTCACAGTTCCAGACGTGGGTAAGTCCAAGATCAAGGCATTCGCAAATTCTAATAAGGCAGTGTCTGATGGGAGCCTACTTCCTGGGTTCATTGCCACCTGTCTTTTACCAGTATCTTCACAGAAAGGGTGCAGAATGGTTCTGGGTCTCTTATAAGGGCACTAATCATTTTGGAAGGGCAATTTCTTCATGATCTAATAACTTTCTAAGGGTCCTCCCACCTTTTAATGACATCACTTTGGTGATTCAGTTTTAACATGATTTTGATGTGGGTGGTAGTCTATGGCAGCAACTATTTGCTCTGTGCATTTGATCAGTGTAGATCAATAAAGATGGGATGTGATCAGAGGTGGGTCAACTTTTTTTTTGCAAGGAGTCAGAGAGTAAATATTTTAGTCTTTGTGGGCCACACTCTTTCTGGGTCTCCGTGGCAACTACTTAACTCTGCCATTGAAGCAACCACAGATAATATGTAAAGGAGACTGGCTCTATTCCAATAACACTAAATTTGTAAAAAAAAAAAGTACAAATTTGACCTACTGGCTGTACTTGGCCGATCCCTAACGTAAATAATCAAGGGAGCTGAATCAAATATTTAGAACTAAATGGAACCTGAGTGAGTCATTTGGTTCAGGCAGTTATAGAGGCATATATAATCTCCAGTTTTGTACATAATACAAAATAATTTCAAAGTGATTAAAGGATTTTTCCACAGCCATACAGAATGAACAGCTTTCCTATTTGTTTACACAATGACAAACTTTTCCAAGTGCACCAAACTGAATATCCTGAACACCAACAAATCCTCACATAATAACCTAAAAATAGATCAAGTCAAAGTGGATTTAGTCTCAATAACAGGTTTGAATTGGTCCAACTAAGGCCAGGATTGCCATTAAAAATTTTTGAATTGACCCATCACAGTTAAATAAATTCCTTGTGAACTAGTCAAATAAATTTTGCATCATGGAAACTCAATGTAGAGATTTATCTCTATCGATATGGTTTGCAATTTGGGACAGAAAAAAAGAGAGAGAGAGAGAAATTGTAAAATCTATCCAAAAGCATTTGTTGAATAATGAACCTGTAGCCAGTACAGCAAGTGCTAAGAATTAAGAGTCATGAAGGCCATGATCCCTGAAGGTGTTTACGTTCTATTTGGGATAGACTGTAGTTCATTTCAACACGTATTTGTTAAGCGGTTATTATATATATACCAGGCAAAAATACATAAGGTACTGTTCACCTTTAAGAAGCTCACAAACCAGCAGGACTGAGTTTGTCAGTATTTGCGCCTCACTTTCCTATATGTTTCCTTTCGTGTTTGTAGCACAAAAATATGCTTATTGTCATGCTGATGTTTTGCTCATGCTTTCTTCTTTTTCTCTGGAGCAGTTTCTCCTACTAACACTCCATTATACATAGTGCACAGAAAGGGAGCCTTGGCAAATTTTAGATAAGATTCATGGAGAACTTGAAGAAGGAGTTGTGATTATTCAGGAGAAATAGGAGACCCTGCATGACTGAAAAAGGAAAAGCACATGAGAGAAGCACTACAGTGTCATGAAACATCCTGGTATGCACGGGGCCATTGATAAAGAGTTGAAGCCATTAAGATCGGTGCCCATTTGATATGCAACTTATATCCGCCAGCCCCCAACGCCATGATATACCCACATGAAGATTCTGATGTGCCCCTCTGCTTGGAGGATGCAGAAGACAAGTCTGACAAAAAGGAATAAGAAGGAAAAAACTAAAGGTTTTTAATCAAGTTATTAGTGACTTGGTGTTTGATGTAAAGCCCTAGTTCTCTTTCTCCCCCAAAATCTTTAATAAAATTTTTATTACAGCTAATGCTCTCTGAAGTTAGATTTGTTTTCTGAAGATTTCACGACTATAGAATTTGTCCTCAAAGCTGATGCCAGCTGAAGAGCAGAGGTTCTTCATGGAGACCCAGTCATATACTGGTTATATCACGTGTTTCCTAACTGTCAGGAATGGTGCTCGATGATATAGATAGATAGATGAATCCACCTAGGGAGCTGAACATGAACAAATAATAACCACAGCACTTGGATAAGTGTAAAAAAAAAAAATAAATAGAGGCATGGGGAGCCTGGGTGACTCAGTCAGCTAAAGCACCCAACTCCTGATTTTGGCTCACGTCATGATCTCAAGGTCCTGGGATCGAGCCCCACATCCAGCTCCATGCTCAGTGGGGAGTCTGCTTGATATTCTGTCTGCTCCTCCCCGCAGTCGTGCCCTCTCTCTCACTCTCAAATAAATGAATAAGTAAAATCTTTTAAACAAAAGTAGAGGCATATACCAGTGATATGGAAGCACCAAGGAGGGAATGATTCATTTTACCTAGGGAGGTCCTGAGAAGGCTTTCCAGGGGGGGAGCACCTTTGAGCCAACCTTTGAAACATAATTGAGAGTTCACCAAAAAGAGAAGGAAGTTAGGAATGTCATTTGAGAGAAAGAAAAAAAAAAATACTTAGAGAAAACACTGTGTTTTAGAAGACCATATACAGATCTGTGAGTCTGAAGCACAGGTTGCATCCAGTAGATGAGGCAGGAGCCACACCATCAAGTCATTGAGAGGAGGTATGTGAGCAAAAATTGTTGGACTGAAGTCCAGGAAGAAAAAGTAGAATCAATGGCATCCATGCATATGACTTGAACTAAGTCCCGAAGAATGGGTCACATTGATGACCATAAACGGTTCAACCAAGAGAGTCCCAATCATGTTTTATCACTTCTAGATCCCCTTCAACAATATGTGCAGAATAAGATGGCTGTATACATGCAGCTTGACTTATTGATTGACTAGTTGCCACAAATGCCACTAGAAACCCATCTTAGATCTTCAGATGTCCCTCCAACTCTCTAACCACAAGATTTGTAGAAGAAAATATATTCTAAGTAATTATCGATATGAGGGAATGTTGACAGATGCTTCAAAGATCATATATATCATACATATAAGAATGATATATATATATATCATATATACATATATATACATATATATCATATATACACAAAGATGTGGAAGGATCTGAACCAGCTTCTGAAACAGGAATCTGTTTCTAAAAGGTTTCTAGAAGGATTATATATAGGGGCACCTGGGTGGCTCAGTCGGTTATGAGCCCAGGGTCCTGGGATCGAGCCTCATGTCAGGCTCCCTGCTCAGCGGGAAGCCTACTTCTCCCTCCCCGCTTGTGCTCTCTCTCACTATCTCTGTCATTATCTGTCTCTGTCTCTCAAATAAATAAATAAAATCTTAAAAAAAATAAAAGGTTTATATATATATATATATCACACACACATAAACAGGTTTTTAGAAACCAGTTTTCTAGAATATTGGAGGTCACATATTCCACCCCCATCCTTGCTTTTAAAGTAAAGCCTAAATGCCTAAATCATGCAGCCCACTGAAATATATATCCTGCCTTTTACAGCCATTAAAAACTTATAAACACACTGAGGGTTCTAGAGGGGAGGATGGGTTAGCCTGGTGATGGGTATTAAAGAGGGCACGTACTGAATGGAGCACTGGGTGTTATATGCAAACAATGAATCATGGAACACTACATCAAAAATTAATGATGTAATGTATGGTGATTAATATAACATAATAAAATAAAATTTAAAAAATAGAAAAAAAAACTCATTTAAAAAATATTCATTGAGTACCTACTATGTAACAGGGAAAACTGATACAGTATTCTGTTTACTGATACATGAAGATTCCATAAAATAATGATAAAATGAGATCCTAAAACAGCATGTAAATGTGATTCTATTTTATTAAATTATTCATATATGTATATGATATATGTGTATGTGTTCATACACACACTTTAGGCCAAACTTTGGTTCCATACAGGAGATCTTTCATTGTGTCCACCCTGTTTTTCATACTTTGTAGCTCAAAATCATTTCTTAAAATCAACAGGAAAATCAAAAATGACTAAGCACTAATTACCTTTCTTTATATGCTCTCCAAGTACCAGAAATTAAAAAGTGCGTTAAATCTCAAAACTTTAGCAACATAACAACAAATTGTTAATGTAAAATGTCCCCACACTCAGAATGCACAGGACGTTTTTCTTAAAGGGATAGATATGCCACTCACCTCCTCCGTGCGATGAAATTGGCCCACTTCCTCTCAGAGTTTAGGGCCAGACTTCCAGACTCCATGTTGAAACAGTAGAAGTTTGTCTTCAAGAGGAAATAAATCTCTGTCCTGCCTGCTGCTGTTATCCCAGCTTCAAATCCCATTTCAGTTTATCCATTTTAATCCAAACATTTATGTTGTTTATCTTTGCCAAGAAGGTTTGTAATCCCCCTCATTAAGATTTTTAATAGATATTGCAAGTCTTAGAGCAAGAGCCACTAAGAAGGAATTTAAAATAACAGCCATGTCAGCTGTATGGGTTGTGTTGGACTGGAGGGAAGAGATAAGAACATAATATTAATAAACAAGAAAATTTCCACTCCTGTGTTGCCATTATTTTAATCCATGTGTTTAACATCCTTTTGTACAAAAACTGTATTAAGGATCTTCAATATAATACAACAAGGTTATATGATCCTGAATAATGTGAAAGAAAATCTATCTTTTAAATGCTTATAGTTTTTATATACATTGTGGTTCAGATTAACACAAGATCTGAACCAGCATCAAGCTTGTCATTTTTGTGTAGCATAGCCTGAAGAGACTGGAATTAGAGGACCAGAAGCAGTAAATATGATGGAGAAGTATAATCTGCAGGAAAAATCACAAGGTATGTCACATGTGGATAAATTCCTTTTAAAAGAGAAAAAGTTGGAAATTTCTTGGAGAATTTTGGAAGACTCCAGAGAATCTTTTAAATCAGTTCTAAGCCATTTAATTCAGTGAGGTGCCCTAATAGTAAACTCATGTCAGTATATCATCTCATTTGTAATGAAAGGGTTAATGCTACCTGAAATGGAAGTGATAGTTTGGGGATATATGGTTACAATTAACAATAATGTGTTCAATCTTATTCTTCAAACTTATATTTTTTTACCTTCTCCTTGGATGGAAAGGAAGGAAGGAAGGAAGGAAGGAAGGAAGGAAGGAAGGAAGGAAGGAAGGAAGGAAGGAAGGAAAGAAGGGAGGGAGGGAGGGAGGGAAGGAGGGAGGGAGGAAGGTCTCAATTTCTATTTGCCACTATTTTAAGCCAAGCTATACCTATCTATCTATGGGTCACTTAACTGATTGATCCAAAGGTATATAAATGACTGATAGATACATACAGACACACACACATATATACATACATTTTCTTTTGTTTGGCCCTACAAACCTAAGGCCTTTATCTCAGTCCAACTTTTTGGGTAAGAATGCTTGTGTGAGATTAATTACATACATTACATAAGACCTGATAATAAATAACCCTCTTGTCACATTTCTGTTTACTCCTACCACCAGACTCTATCCACAGACTTGTCATTTATTTGTAGGCTTTTATCCACACTCAGCTGTTCTCAATTTTATAAGATGTACAATCATAAGTCAAGTCAATATCTTTAACAAAAAGATTCGAGAAGAAACCTTGTTGGCTTAAAAGGTGGAATATCAGGAGACTGGCATCCTACAGAATCAAGGAGAGGAGTGCCCCTTAGAGAATAAGTGTTGGTACCACCTCGGGAAGGAAGCTCCTGAACGAGACACAGTTTCCTATATTGTCATGATGCCACCGATAGACCAGGGCATGCTGATTCACCTTCTTACTGCAGTCCTGACCCGTCACTGCTCGTCAGTTGGCCTGACCTAAAAAAAGGCTTGCTGTGTTTTCCCTCACTACACTCATCTGGATTTTCAGAGCTAGCCAGTTTTTCAAGAGCTGACCCCTTCTGAGTTCTATGCCTGCCCGTGAAGTATGCTGCCACCAGGGGGGGCAGTGTCCCTCCTGTCCTATTAACAATAACAATGCAAAAACGATCATAGAAATACAATTGTGGGCTCTGCAAGGAAACTGTAAATGACCTAATCCAAAGGTTTCCAAACATGATTTTTCTGTTTAGCTATAGTACGCTTTCAATTGAGAAAAGTTTATTCAGAAGACTAACTACATCAGAGAAAGGTGGAGCTTCTCTAGGGAGCCAAGGGGCCAGTGTCTTCCCCCAGGTTAGCCCCAGCCAGGGGGTGCAATGGAGCACAATGTAAACCTCTCAGCTACCGCTGTTCCTGCCTCATAGCTGGAGTTCACTGGTTGACTGGTCCTCTCGTTTTATTTAATAGACAAAGGAACTAAGGTCCTCGGAAGTGAAGCAATAAGACCAGTCATGGTAATAGAGCTGTGAATCTATTTTTTTAATCTATTTTTTCAAAATACAAAAACTGCATTTTTTACAGTAATTTCTAATTTCCCAAGCACTTCTAAATGGATTTGACTATATTTCATTTAACTATCACAATAACCTTGTGGTCCAGGCAAGGCAGATTTTTTTCCTTATCCCAGGTTGACACATGAGAAACTGGGGCTCAGAAAGGTAAAAGATTTCCCCCAAGTAACCTTTCTTGTAAGGAGCAGAGGTGAGGTCAGAATGGGGGTCCTCTGGCTCACTGCTGTTTTATCCACCGTGCAATGTCCTCATTATTCATATAGATAATTTGTCCATAAATATCAAATAACTAAAGCTAAACAGGCTATCATATGCTTTTCAACTAACTTAAGCCTTCAAAATAAAAACAGGAGTAGTTAATATAACAGACATTAATATCAAAGAGTACTAGCTTTAAATAACAAGTAGTAGTTAATATAACTAACAATAGTAGTTAATATAACAAGCATTAATATCAAAGAGTACTAGCGTTAAATAACAAAGAGAGGTAAATTGGGTATCTCAGCAAATCTCAATCAATTATGGCTTAGTTCAAAGTAAACAGCTTTCTAATTTATGCTGAATCTTTTTTGGCATGTATGGAACTTATTCAAATATCTAAGGCCCTAAAGAACTTTCTCGAGTGTCCACGTCCCACAGTTTTTCATTGCTCCTGGTTTCCATTGGCCTTAACTAAGAGAGAAAACAAAAGTACTGAGTTAGAATTAATTTTTGCTGTCTTCGAGCAGCACTCCTAGAAACAACCTGGTCAGGAGTGTTGATGATAGGAAACCCCCCACTTCCCTACAGCCCCATTCTCTCTCTTCCCCCACCTCTGCAACTCTGCTCTCACCTAATTTCATATGGAACCTTGAACGCAGCTTCCCGTGCTGTCAGGCTGAAGTCCAAACAGCTCTCTTCACAATGGTGGATAGAATCCACCTCAGTTTCTCCATGCCTTAGAATCTGAAACCATTCTCCTGGGGGTACAGCTCATCTTTCAGAGACTTAAACTTTTTCTTACACAGCTTGATAGAAACCACAAGACAGAAAAGATTATGGCCACACCATATGTCTGTTTCTCCATGACTCTGTGTGTGTGTGTATGTGTCTTGTGTGTGTGTGTGTATGTTTTCCCAATGAGAGGGGAGTATATTTTCTCTTTTCAAGGAGAAAGATTCTCCCCTCCCCTTAGGTTTCTCGCTGCTGGATGCTTGCTGATTAATTTAAATCTACACATAACTGGTTCCCTTATTAATGATTCTGCCAGGTTTTCAGAACATAGCAGGATTAACCTGCTCTGAATACAGACTGTTCTTTTTTAAAGGGGCCATTACCTTTTAATAAGAACATACGAGGATAGCATGGCAGTACTTTTGTTTATTCATGGGGCATACCAAGAGTTTCTCCAAAAACTTTAAAATACAGCTGCCACTGAAAGTTAAAGGTAGCAAAATCCCCATCTCATGGTAACAATCAGCTATCAATAAGAACAGACTCAGAAATTTCCTAAATGTGGGGCAGTGAATCTGGAGTGTCCAAAACTCCAACTAAGGTAACGGGGGAGAATCTCAAGGAGATAAACTAAGTCTGAAATGAGACTATAATTTCGTTAAGCACAAATCTAAGCAATCCCATTAAACCATGTTTGGAGGAGGAGCGTGTGAACAGCAGGTGGTTTGTAAGTATACAGAAATTAAAAAGAGAGTAACAGGGACAGTGGTAGCTCTCACCCAAGCACTGTCAGAAGAAGAGTTGGGCTAGGCCTACTGCACACTGATCAGAGCACCCAAAGCCTCCTGAAAATTTTGACATCATCAAGCTCACTCTGGATCCCATTGCAGACTCACCCCCCATAGCTTACCACTAGCTTGCTTTGAGGAAGATAATAGGTGAGGCAGGTGAAAACAAAGGATTGTTGCATCTGGCATAGCGTGTGCTCGTGCAAGTAGGTGCATCCAGATCTAGCTAACAGGAGTTGGCTGAGATCTCTTCAGATCTCCTCCTCTCAGTGGATTCCTTGTCAGAGATGTTAAGGCCAGCAGATTGGAGGAGCTGGATCCCAGCAGATTCTCTCAGTAAGTGACACCCCGTGGGCATCTGAGGGGGTAGCTGTCCTTCTATATGCAAGAGAGATCTGCTCTTTTCTAGCATATGCTCTCCGTGCACCACCACAAAGGCAATACCTGTCTGGGCGTACTCACCAGGCACAGTGTGGGAAGAATTCAAGGGAACGGTGTGGGCTCAGAGCCAGCGCTCATGGACTCTTTGTTATCGTCTTACGTGGGGCTTCCCTCTTACCCCTTACGTGGCATGAGAACCTCAAGAAGTCTTCTATTTAATTGATATCCTAGTTTCTGAGACTTCAAATAAACAACATTTGGGTGACACAAGTTATGACAAGCAAAACGTTCTGGCTTCGCTAAGTTATCTGACAGCCACGAATAAAGCCGCACATCTACAAGACGCCACAGAGACACAATCCAAGCAACCATCTCTAAACTTTATAGAAGATGAGCTAGTTCTCTCACAGAGATGAAATGAGACTGTTTCCAGCTTCAAAGAGCTTACAGTATACAGCAGGGAAATACACACACAAGCAGGAGATGACTCTTTGCCCTCTGGGATCTCTCTAGGATGAGTTGGATTGCAATTTGATTGTGCTGGGAATTGCAAAGGGGTTGTGGATTCAATTTTTTAAAGGGACAGTACATAAGATCAGTTGTTCTAGCATGTATGTGTATGCAGTCTAATGTGATAAGTAAACCTTCCAGGTATTGAAAGAGAGAGAGAGGAAAGACAAAGCAAGGGAATTTAATATTTTATTTTAAGGAAGGGGGAAAATGAGGGATTAAATATTTCCCCTTGGTTGCTAGGTGTTCTCTCTGTTGCTACTCTGGAGCTGAAAACCCCAACCGAAGAAACTGCAGATCATAAAATGCTACATAGACGGCAGATTTGGGAGCTGTCCAGTTCAATCTGTTCCCACCAAATACTATACAGTCCCCAGAGCTGGGATTTCCTCTAAATCCAGGATTTAGCCATGTGTCTCCATGGCAAGCCTGAGGTTCAATTCCAGGAATCAGGTTTGGCCTTCCTCCTAGTACATTAACAAGACTCTAGTAAGAACCACAGCCTGTCAGCAAGACAAACTCAAAGAAAGACTAGCATGACTATCATATCTTCTAGCAAAGCAAAACTGCCCAGGAAAAGATATTTTGGACTTTGCAAGAAAGCTACAAATTTAATAAAAAATGAAAAGACTAAGGGGGGAAAACAAGATCAGAAATACAAAACAGTGGGGCGCCTAGGTGGCTCAGTCGTTAGGCGTCTGCCTTCGGCTCAGGTCATGATCCCAGGGTCCTGGGACACAGCCCCGCATCGGGCTCCCTGCTCAGCGGGAAGCCTGCTTCTCCCTCTCCCACTCACCCTGCTTGTGTTCCCTCTCTCGCTGTGTCTCTCTCTGTCAAATAAATAAATAAAATCTTTAGAAAAAAAAATACAAAACAGTTTTTAAGAGCCTACATGTTTACTAAGCACATATTTAAATAAAATGGAAAAAAAGAACCCCTGGAAAGCATGGTTCCAACACATTTCACTGTCCAATTTTTCTAAATCAAGCTTTTATGTGACCTCTGTTCATAAAATGATATAAAAGTTTAGGCCAAATGACAGATTTTGCTTAGTGTTTGTCTAGGCAAAGCCACTGACCCTCTCTCAAACTACCTTTCCAAATAAGAAACTTGTTTATAGGATTCTGTGCATCTTCGAAATACCACTGGATTCTTTGCTCCTGTGTATCTTGGGTAGCTCAAGCAAATTAAATTTCTGATGTATTTCCACCAGAGGGCAGTAAACAAACAAACAAACAAACAACCTGTTCACTGAACACAACTGCTTCTAAAATTGGATAGAAACAAATGTTATATTGCCATTAACCTGCATTATCGGTTCAGAGGTTTTCAGCACGGAAATGTTTATTTGATCACTGCTGGACAGCTTCAACATTCTTATTCTCTGTCACTGAAAGCATGACCTGTAAACACAACCCAGAATGAAACTGGGGAGGCTGCTTTTGTAAAATGAAAACCCTGCCTTCCCCTGTTCTGTCCATTCACCCAGGGTCTGTCTGGGCCCGACACCCCAGCCCTGCTGGCCAAGGAGCTTGCTGGGCATCAGCCACTGTCGTCCTGCGGTGTCAGAAGGACAAACACTGGCAAGAGGCGGCAAGGAGCACTCTAAGGAGAGTTGTGAATGCTAAACAGGAATCCTGCAAGAAAAGGAAGAACAGGGATGCCATCCAGTGGTCAGCCGGTGGCCTTGCCGCCTATGTGCTCCTCAGCACTACCTCCATGGAAAGTGCTAGAATGCACTTTGCAGCCTCTGAATCTTAAAGGTACAGGGCCCAAAGAAATCATTATTCCGGTCTGTGCAAACCTCTACCACACAGCCTACTTTTCTAACCTGCAAAAGGAAAAGAAAGTAGTGTAATTGAGCCAAGGACCAGGAAGCTAACATGAAAAGCCACCTGGCTGAGAAGCTATCAGCGGCTTCCTAGAAGCTTTTTTAAATCCCTGATTCCTGGGACCACCAAGACTTTCTGAGTTACAACCTCCAAGGATAAGGTTTAAGAACTGGTGTTGTCTAAAAAAAGATGAGCCTAGGCAGAGAGTCTACCTAGCCCAAGACTGGCTTGAACACCTTGATTTAATGCATTCTTCCGTCTTTAGGCAGAGCTGTGCATCTGCTCTCCCAGCAATATGTGTCTTTTCTGACTCTAAAGTCTTTAACATCTATTCTAGTCATTCATTCCAATGTCCAAAATCCCAACTGTCAGGGAATTCTCCTTCCCCATCTGAGTCCAAGCTCTGCTGCTTGTTGGCTGCATAATCTAGCCTTCGGACACCTCAATTTCACAGGAAGGAATGGGGTTCTGAGAGTACGCACCCTGCAGATTTGCCGGGGAAAGTAAAGGGCTAAGGGGGGTAGCTGTCACTTACCATGCACTAAAATGCTTGTTATTTGTGTCATTTATTATTACTCTGGTCTGGCTGCTCTTTTGGCTTATTTTCATTTGCTTAATCCCAAAGGATCTGGGGATCATGCTGAGCCTAGGGCTTAATACCCAGCTAGCTGTCTTACCTGTCTGCCCCAACTGTCCCCAGGCCCATACAGCCCTTGTTGATACTGACAGATTCGCCTACAGGCTCAGTCTAACCCATTTTCTGAGCTAGTACTGATCACAGCAGGAGCTTTTGTGCCCCAACAGCAGATACATGGAATGAATAGAAACATTTCTTGGGGACCTTCTATGTGCCTAGTGCTAAACAAAGCGCATTATGCATATTATCTCATTTAGTGGTCTCAACAATACTCCAAGGTAGGCATTAAGCTCCCTAATTTACAGAGGAGAAAACAGAGTCTTAAAGAAGTAACAGCAAGTACCACACTTCCCTAGGTGCCTCCAAGGGCTAGGAAAGGAATTGCTGCCTGTGATAAGCTCTGGGCACAGCTCGCCAGTCTCTGGCTCTAACTGAGGCTGATGGCCCTGGTTGTGCATCCAGGGGTTCTGTCCAGCATCCAGCTCCTCATTAGCACAGCTGACTGGCCTCCTTATCTGGGATGCCTTGTCTCACACCTGCAAACCCTTCCCTGGGAAGCTGAATTCTGTTTCCTACATCCCTTGGTCCTGGCACGTGCATGGCTCTGATGGATGGGAAACCTGACTGACCTCGAGACTCACTCACTGCTGCTTCCCCTCCAGGAATGCACCTCCCTCAAATGCATCCGAGCTAGTGGAAGCAAGCCCACATTTGCCAAGGCTCATAGACACCACACACTCTGCTATCAGCTGCCTTTCCCATGAAGACAGGGCCTACAAATGCCTCCAATTTCCCCCACAATCTGTTCTTTCCTGCTTCCAATTTTTCTTATTTCCTACCACACGAAGGTGCTGAGGTCCCAGCATCCCTCACACCTGAGCCTGCACTAGTCATGGCATTACCAGCACGCTGGGTGAAGAAAGGCACCCACCAAAATACAGGCAAACCCCCAGCATCGCAGAATGGAAGAGTGGGAGTCAGGATGAGGGCAAACACCAAGTACGATAAAACTGGAAAAATAGGGCGCCTGGGTGGCTCAGTTGGTTAAGCGACCGCCTTCGGCTCAGATCATGATCCTGGAGTCCCGCATCGGGCTCTCTGCTCGGCAGGGAGCCTGCTTCTCCCTCTGACCCTCCCCCCTCTCATGTGCTCTCTCTCATTCTCTCTCAAATAAATAAATAAAATCTTTAAAAAATAAATAAATAAAAATAAATTTTAAAAAAACTGGAAAAATAGTAAATCCTGTCACTCTATTTTTACAAAGTATTTGAGCTCACCTGCAGTCAGCAAATATTTCTAAACATGCCTATAAACATAGGAAACGAGTGACAAGGTTAGATGTCATGTCGGCTAGGAAGACAATTAAGAGATAACCCTCGCGGGGTGCCTGGGTGGCTCAGATGGTTAAGCGTCTGCCTTCGGCTCAGGTCATGATCCCAGGGTCCTAGGATGGAGCCCCACATCGGGCTCCTGTCTCAGTGGGAACCCTGCTTCTCCTTCTCCCTCTGCCTCTCTCCCTGCTCATGCTCTCTCTCTCTGTATCTCTGTGTCTCAAATGAGTAAATAAAAAATATATATATATTAAAAAAAAAAGAGATAACCCTCGCTTTAAAGGAACTGTATTTGGAGATAAAAGCACACAATTTTAAGTGTGAATATTAACACGCGGCAATATATGTTAAGGACCGTGTGAATAACACGTTCAGTGTGTGCTGTAGAATTTGATAAGATTTTGCACAGCCTGTGGGGATCACAGGCAGCTACCCAGAAAAAAATAGCCCTCTGCCAGGCAATGTATGATGAGTAGAAATTATTTAAGCAGTGAACCTGTGGGACGGCCCACCAAGGTTTACTAGAGTATATATATATACAGTGGAGCTGGAGGCCTCTGAGAGCACCTGGGTACCAGGTTACATGTGGATTGCATGTGGAAGGTTGAAGCTGGACTCTGGACAGAGTTGAAGGTGAGGTTGAAGAGTTCAGAGTTAATCTTATAGACAAGAGGATCCCCATGTGACTTTTGAGAAGGAAATGATATGGCAAAAGTATGTTTGGGGAAAATTCATGTGGCAACAGTTAGTAAAGAGGCCTGGAGGATGTCCTGGAGGTGCAGGTGGCCTAGTTCAGCATTTCCTAACATGTCTCTTGGTACGTTCATTGGAATGTAAGTAGAAGATAAATTAACCAAAGATATTTCATCAAATAAAGGAAAGCCATACTAAATCAAAGTAAAATGGGTGTCCTTTTTTTTTTTTTTTTTTTTTGCAGATCTTGTCAGAGCCTTTTATGTTAAGCCTCTGACGGAGATATAAAATGTAACATTTCCCAGACTTATTTAGTTGCCTACTGAACCTCTTTCCACAGTGAAGTTTCTAAGAATAGCATTCTGAGATACAAACTCTGGAGGATGGAGGGTGGCCTGAAGCAAGTGACAGATGTTGTGACAGAAGCAAGTGACAGATCTTCAGATCTCTGCTGTAAGTTGTAGGGATTAAAGGAGAGGCAGAAATGGGGAGACAACTATAACCTTCCATTCCTTGACTGCACACGTCTTGGTGTCATCCTTGACTCCTATCTTTCTCTCAAATTTACATCCAACCCATCAACAGCACCTGTTGGATCTACCTTCAGAGTTATATCCAGAACCTGACAACTTTTCACCACCTTCTTGGCTACTTTTCTGCAGAAAACCACTATCATCCTTCTGACTAATCTCTTCCTTCCAACCGTGTACTCCAATGGCTTATTCTTTAACAAAGAAGTCAGACTGATCATTTTAAACATTAATCAGATCGGGTCACTCCTCTGTTTCAAACCCTGTAATGGCTCCCATCTTGCTCAGAGTAAAAGCCGAAGTCCTGACAATGGCCTCACAACCCAGCATGTCCTCTTCCCCAAACATGTCACCTCTGACATCACTTCTGCTACTCTTCCCCCTTTAACTCCCCTTCAGGCACTCTGGCCCCCTTTCTGTTCCTCGATCACTCCAGAAACACCCCTAACCCAGAGATGTGTGCTTACTGTTCCCTCCACCTGAATCCTAACCTTTTTTCTTTTCATTTGTTATTTTTTTTACTGTCTGTCCACTGCTAGTAGGAATATATGCCCCGATAGGATAGGGATCTCCCCTATTTTGTTTTATCCTGATTGCCAAGCATATAAGAGGAGCTATATATGCTGAACTAGCTAATTAAATTCCATCAGCAATGCTGTGTGTTTGAGAAGGCGTTATCTATATTTCATAGATAAAGAAATTGAGAGTCATAGACGATTTGTAATTTGTTCAAGAGCGCAAGTTAACACGTGGTCAATTTACCGTTTTCTAATTTTCAGATTAGAATCTAGGTCTCCTGACTTTTCAACTATACAATAATCTCCTAGAGCTGTGGAAACAGAAAAATAGCTTTCAGCAAATCAAAATGGCTAAATTCACAGGTTACAATAGGATTCTGCTTTTTGGAAAAAAAAAAAAAAGAATGTGGGCTAAATATCAATAGCTCTTTAGGACTGTTCAATATAAAACTTTCATTTACATTCTATATAATATGTCAAGCAAAGAAGCAAAATGGGGATAAACATACAGAAAAATATAATCATGTCTTTGTGAAACCTCACTTTACAGAAATCTACCACAAGTATGTGCTAGTCTAGAGGACTACTGCTTACATTACAGACATCTTAAGGGACTTTTTCTGACCCAAAAAAGGGGTGCTATCTACATTGGCAAGATCTAAGATGGAAAAAAATGAAAATTGTTACAAAAACAACAAAGCAACAATTTTTACATTTTTACATCATGTATCTGTGAAAAACAACAACCAAGCAGCTCAGCATTCCAGTGCATCCATCTAGCGTAAGGTGTGAGCAAGTTCTGGGAGCTAGGGGGAACTGTGGTCTTTTCTACTAAAGGACACAAAAACTTCTCTCAGCTGGACTTGTTCCCTCCCCAACCTGTGGGGATCTCTGCAGGAACTCTGTACACATTAGGCTAGGAATGACTGGAGTTACTTTTCAATTGACCTGAAATGCCCTGCTATACTATCTTGGTCCCAGATATATTGCAGGAACTGATTTTCCCCTTGAAAAAAATGGGGGTTGGAAGAATGGGAGGAAGAATTGTGGAAACAAAGACATTCAAATCAGAAGGCCAGAGATGGAGGGAGTCTGTTTCAGAAAAGATAGTTGTTCTAGATCAGTGGTTCTCAGGCATTAACATATATGGGAATTGGGCGCCTGGGTGGCTCAGGTCATGATCTCAGGGTCTTGGGATCAAGTCCCGCATCGGGTTCCCTGCTCAGTGCAGAGCCTGCTTCTCCCTCTCCCTCTGCCATTCCCTCTGCTTGTGCTCTTCTGTCTACCTCTCTGTCAAATAAATAAATAGAATCTTTAAATATATATATATATATATATATGGGAATCACCTGGAGGGCTTGTAAAAAAAAAAAAAAAACCCACAAAGTGTTGAGCTCCACCCTAGACATACTGATTTAGTATGTCTAGGAGTTACCATTTCTAACAATTTCCCAAGTGACGCTGATGTTGCTGACAGGGAATTACATTACGGCAATCACTGTTTTAGATGTACCATTTACCTAAATTGGACTCCATTTAGGGAAAAATGTAACAAGAAACCTACAATCCTATAGAATGAAATCCCGTAGAATCTTAAAATGTTAGAACTTAAAAGACCCTTATGGAGCCCTCAAGTTATGAGGAGGAAATAAAGGTCCAGAAGAGTTACTTAATGTGCCCAAGGTCATGTTTTTCAAACTGCAGATTAACACCCTCTTGAGGATTATAATATCAGTATAGAATAGGATGACCAAGAAAAAAAAGAGAGAAGGATCTAATTACAAAAATGAGGAACGAAAGTGTGCACATCACTACTAACCTTTTGGAAATAAAAATGATCAAAAGCAAATACTATGAATAATTGTATGCCAACAAATGAGATCACCTCAATGAAACAGGCAAATTCCTAAAAAATTACCAACCACTGAACCTGACTCAACATGAGACAGTAATCTACTATTACAAATAATGAGATCGAATTAATAATCAAAAACCTTCTCAAAAAAAACAGGTCCAGATGGTTTTGCTAGTGAACTCTACCAAATGTTTAAAGAAGAAATAACACCAATACACAAACTCTTCCAAAAAACAAGAGAGAACACTTCTTAACTGATTATATGAGGCTAATATTACTCTGATACCAAAACCAATGACATCACTAGAAAAAAAACTGCAGACCAATATCCCTCATAAATATAGACATTACAATCCTCAACAAAATACTAGCAAAACCAAACCCATCAACATCAACAATATAAAAAAGATTATATGCCATGATCAAATGAGATTTATTCCAGGAATACAAGTTTGGTTTAACATATGAAAATCAATAAATTCAATATACCACAGTAATAAAGAACCAAAAAAATGCATGATCATTTCAAAAGACTCAGCAAAAAGTTTGACAAAAATCTATATTTTAATTTTACCATTTCATGATAAAAAACATTCAACAAGGTAGTAATAGAAAGGAATTTCTTCAACCTGATAAAAGGCCTCTATGAAAAACCCACAGGTGACATCATATTTAATGGTGAAAGACTGAATGCTTTCCTCTAAGATCAGGAAGAAGACAAGCATGTCTTCTCCTGCCATTTATATTTAACATTATACTGGAGTTTTTAGCCAGGGAAATTAGACAAGAAAAAGAAATAAAAGGCATCCACAATGGAAAGAAAAAAGTAAAACTATCATTATTAATATATGACATGGTCTTGTATATAGAAAATCCTAAGGAGTGCACATGTACACACCCACACACAATAAAAACAATTAGGACTAATATAGGAGTTCAACAAGGTTGCAGGATACAAGATCAATATACAAAAATCAATTGTATTTCTAGTCAATCTATCAATTGTATTTCTAATACAAGTATATTTCTTTTTTTAAAGATTCATTTATTTATTTTAGAGAGAGAGAGTGCACATATGAGGGGGGAGGGGATGAGGTGGTGGAGGGAGAGAAGGGAGAAAGAGAGATAGAGAGAGAGAGAGAAGCAGACTGTCTGCTGAGTGTGGATGCCAAGGTGGGGCTTGATCTCACGACCCTGAGATCATGACCTGAGCTGAAATCAAGAGTCGGACACTTAACCAACCGAGCCACTCAGGCACCCCTACAATTGTATATCCATACACTATACAGTAGCAATGAACAATCCAAAAATGAAATTAAGAAAGCAATAGCATCTAAAAGAATACTTAGGTATAAAATGAACAACAGTAAAAGACTTGTACACTGAAAACAGCAAAGCTTTGCTGAAAGAAATTAAAGAATATCTAAATAAATGGGAAGACATTCATTGTTTGTGGACTGAAAAACTTAATATTACTAAGAAAACAGTGTTTCCCAGGTTGATCTACAGATTCACTGAAACCCTTGTCAAAATCTAGCCAGATTTTTTTTTTGCAGAAATTGATAAACCGATCTTAAAATGTACGTTCAAAAATGTTGCAATCCAAAACAAGACAAAAACTCTATCACCAAAATTTCTTCTCATCAAACCCATGAATTTATTAAAACAGTGGGTACAGACTGAAACTTTTAATGCATCTTCCTAAAATCTAGGCATCGGACAGATATCAGATATATTTTCTTTGACGTTAGAACCATAGAGTTAGGATAACAATGAGGTATTGGTACCATGGTGACAGAATAAAGCATGAGCGAAACATGAAGATAAAAACTTTATTCAGACAACTGTGGAGAAGGAAGCTCTCTTCCCGTTCAAAGGCAAAAAAAAAAGTGTCTTTGAAAGTGAAGGCTGCCTCAGAGCATATGTGTGACCTGAAGATTTGCAGGAAAGAGAAAAAAGACAAAATTCTTTCCATCTACAGTTGGCTTTAACTACAGAGCAAATCTGCATGGTAGACAGACTTTAAGCCATCCAGCTCCAACTGGAGGGTCTCAGACAGCTCTGCTCACTATCAGTGGATTCAAGTGTGTGAGTTTATTGGCAAAGCTCGGTCAAGGCAAAGTCTTGACTTGATTTTACCTTCCCCAAAAAAGAAGAAAATAAAACTGTTCCAGGTTTACTGGAAGTCTTGGGTAACTTTTTTTTCTTTTAGTAACTTTTTCATATCTAAAATGAAAATGATAGTATAGTAAATAATGTAGATTGTGGTGATCCAATTAAAATGCAATCTTTTCAGCTGCTCCTTGGAGTATTTTGCAGGCTGGGCAACGTTATCCTAATTTTTTAAATGAAAAACTCATCAGATGCATTTATCACTTGAAGATTTATAAACCCTCTTATTTATAAGACTGCTTTGGGAGATGGGGATAACCCTGTGAGGAATCGGAACAAATTCTTCCACCATTTTGGGTTTCTCCTTCATTTGTAAGGGAAGGAAGGAATGAAGATGAAAGCAGTCAATGTTAGAAAGTTGCACTCCTTTATCTTTGGCTAACGATGCAGTTATTCTTTTGTCTGAAAGCTTTTCCCAGCTCCCTCTCTAAACTTGAAATTAATAGGAAAGCCAATGCCACAAACGATGGCAGTGCCTAGTTCTACTGACTCTACATACCAGCCTAACACTCTTTGAGCAAAACTGACACCAAAGGATTTACCTCAGTGTTTCAATCATTTGAAATGCTCTATTTCTGAAATTAATGTTTTGCTTCTTGCTTTGCTCTTCCTCCACCCCCATGAATTACATTATTAGTTCTCCTCATTATATTGATCAGTAAGCAAAGAAATTCATTCATTTATTTATTCAATGAATTGGAAATCTCACGAGCTCAGTTCATAACTCTGTAAAATCCCAAAAGTTTCTACCTTCTCTGTGTAACAGCTAGAATGATAGTAGAATTTTAACTTATATTTGGGCTCCTCTCACTTCAGTCTTCCTAATCTTTTCTATATAACATACTTTAAAAAGGAAACCATTATTTGGGAGGGAAGCTTTTCCTTTTCAATGGGGAAAAAAGGAGTGGAAATAAATTCCAATCAGGCGATTCCACTCATTTTCCTAGCTGAAGATAACTAAAATACATAAAACTTCTTTATTTTCTAATTAACAGCTATGGAGCTGGTCTCAGGAAACTATGCATAAGCAGTCCATAAAAAGGCAGAGGTTCAACAATACCATGCAAAGATAGTAATTAAAACAGAGGGAGAAAGGCCTATTACAAATTACACTACACTTGAGGCTATAAAAAAATCTTTTTAATTAACTGAAAGAATGAAGCAAACAACCTCTGAGCTTTTATAACTGGCTACTGAAGTTTGGAGACAAACAACACAATGATTTTTTTTTTATGTGTCATTGGTAAGTTGAATATCACTAATCACTATCTCAAGGGGTGTGGATTATCCTGAACAAATAACTATAAATATTATCACCGAAGATTTTGGAGTTTGCATTGCTTCTCTGTGGCTCACCTATTAGAGCAGAATCCAGAAACATCTACTGTAAGAGCCAGACTTTTTCTAAAGAACAAAGAATTTGTCCAAACTTATGTAAAAGTCACAATAGAAAAATCCAATACTATAGACATTAAACCCAAAAATGTATATGCCTATTTTCTCTGTTATGGGAGAAGCAACTTATTTTAGAAACAGTTTCTTAGAGATTCTAGATTCCAAGTTCTGTTGCCAACTTCATTTTTTGTTTTTTGGGGGTGACTTCCACCTTGGTCACTCTCTCAGGTGTTCCTACCCATCGCATTATGATGATGATGGTGAAATCATTACCAATATGTCCTTAGGTTTTCTAAGAAAATAATGCCTGTAGCATGATAATGGTGATGTGTTGTGTTGGGTAAACCTCTTTTCAAAATCTATGATTCACTGTGGGCTTGAAAATTGGAGAGTGAACATTAGTGCTAAGTTGGGAAATCATTTGTTCGATGTTACTGAACAGAATGATTCAAGACTGGTGGGGGGAGAAACTAATCCTCGGGAACATAGCCTATAAATTAATCCAATCAGGTATGTTGAACAGAATTAGAGATGGTTTTAGACCTCCCATTTTGCTCTTCATTTTCACTATTTCTCCCCTTAGGGCTTTTTTTTTTTTTTAATGACATGTATCATCTCAACAATTTACTTTTCCTAACACAAAAGAAGAAATATGATTTCTAAGAACTTTAATTCTATTAAAGAAAAAGAAACATAAAAGTCTAAAGCCTAGGAGCAAACCACTGGAAGTATGAAAGCTCTCAACAGACGAGAAGCATCCCTGGAAAGACCAAGGGCATCATTTAGGAATTAATAAGGTCTGGGCCATCACTCTATGTCAACACAACTCAGCCCTCATAATACCTGATTCCATTACCATGTGGCTATGCCCACTGCTCCCTTCCCCTTATTATCAGTCATGAGCACCCCAATTACAGAATAAGGCAGCTCAAGGTCACACTGAAGGATGATCCTTGAAACTGAAGTGGAGTTCTAAGCAGAGCCTCTAGATGGCACTCTTTCTTATCGGTCGTCAGTGAGAACAGTTTTCTTTTCTATCTCCACAACAATCAAAGGACTAAAATTGGCCCTCTTGCCTTATATTTTAATACAATTGCCCTATGCCATCTTAGTAGAAAGCTGGATGCTTACATAATGCATTAGTTTACCAACAGCAATTTGTGCTTTTAAGAAAAAAATTCCTGTATCAGCAGAGTGTTTCAGTTCCACTGCTGTGCCCTCATTGAACCCTGCATAGCCAGTATTCTACCTGCTGGAAGTGTTTGTTTCAGATCTATGCAGTCCCCACTTTGGACCCTACTTCCAATGTTGTGAAGGTAACAAAAGAAGAGGGAAGTCAGCATCTCCAGTCTTCACTGAGACCAGCCCTTTAGACTCCTTACCACCCAGCTATAGCTGTGTGGAGGTAGGGGTCATAGTGCCTGTGGTTAGAAGCAGAATAAGCTGGATATAGGTGGGAGAGAGCTGGTTTTCCCATCAACCCAAGACTGTCTCTGTAAGCGTTGGCTTGGTGGTCTCCTGTCACTAACAGCATTAAGGATGCTTCTAGAAAGTTCACAACTAGCCTTAACATCATTGTAGCTCTCCCACCACACCCAGTATTTCCTGGCTAACTAGGCAATGTCCCCTAGATGCTAATCCTCCCTCCACCCTCAACACACACACACACACACACACACAGAGTTCTAAGGAAACCAAGCATTTTGTCCATGCTTTGCAGGGGAACATATTTCAGCTCTGTTGGCCTGGACACAATCAGGATGTGATTATAATAACCAAGAAATATAGAAGATTTGAGAGTAGCTGTGGAGTAGAAAACTGAAGAGTTTATGGAATTCCTTTCTTTCATGATTTAAGTGATACTTAGTGAACATGCTTTTTAATGTCTGGGGATTTTCAAGAATTCAGAGTTCGGCGTAACTGTAGATATTTCAGAGAGTGACAAAGAGTAAAAACCAGTGTTCCGTTCAAATTTATTTTCTTTCATTTTATCTTATTCCAGCTCCAACTCCCTGGTCCTGCCTACAGGCTTTCTATTTTCCAAAGATGGACCTAGCCATGGGTTTGCAGACTGACCCCTATAGGCCAGGGGCCTCTGGCGAATACAATGCAGGTTGACTTTTAAGACTTAAGAAAACACGGAAAAATCTCTCATTAACCCTTTGTCCTCAAAGCAAAGACCCTTGTGCTTCTTTGCAATTATGAATTCTTATGAACATTCAGTCCTCACTGAGTTATTTTTTCTAATAATTTATCTTGCTGAGACATAAAGCGATGAAGGTCATAGGTGCCATACATAAAAATTTAGTTATGTAAGTTGTAGTAAATAATTTAAATGGGCCATTTAACTAATCTTGGATTTTGTCCACAAAGCCAAAGGTCTTCCTTTGATTGTTCAGTTCATATCTCCTTCCTTTTTCACTCAGAAAACTCTTCCTTAGGATTCGGGAATGGGAAGAGGGCAACTATAGCTTCAAGTTTACTCAGAAACATTTTAAGCCTGCCATTTTCCCAAATACTGCTTAAATGTTTAGAGCTCCATAAAACTCAAGCTGCATTGGATGAATTCCGTAAACATCACCAAATGCAGTTTTTCTAGAAAGAAAGCTGCCAAATCTTTAAGACACAAGATTAAGCCTCCAGATGGCCTTCTCTGAAGTGTGAGTACTAATTGGGTTTCCATGTCCCTTGTCTGACACTCTAGTCCCCCCAGAGTGTCCCTTTCTAGAGCCGAGTCTGGGAAACCAAAGTTCACACAAAGGCCCAGGAGAAGGACAGATAGATAAATCAGACCATGTGGGACTAATTTATGGGAACTTGGGGCCCCCTCACTGTTAGCCCATTTATTTCCAAACAAGCTTCTTCCTATCTGACAAAATGCCTAAAAATCTACCTCTAGAAGATTTCTTCTCCTGGCTCTGAAAGACCTATTTGTCTAGCTCCCTAACCATATCCAAATGTCCTTGGGAAAGGTACAATATCCAGGATTTATTAGCAACACCTGTCTTCCCTTAACTGCCTTAGATGAAGTGTCAAGGAAGGAAGCAGCAGTGCAGAGAAGTTATGAGGCTTGCCTAAGATTACACAGCTTATAAGTGGCAAAATCCATGTAGCGCTGAGGAGTGAGGCTGTGGAAGGAACCAGGAAACAAGCTCTGCTCCCATTCTTCTCTCTTCTCTGGGCTGTGGACAGGCAGACAGACACACAGCTCAAAGAGCTACTGGTAGTTTCTCAGAGCAACAGCTCCAGAAAGGAGACAGGGAAGAAAGTCATCTCACTTCTGTGGTTAGGAGAGTGCTGGGGACTTGGTTTACAGGAGAAAAACCTGGGTTTGTGTGTCAGGAATGCCCAATTCCAACCCATGAGAGAGAGAAAAAGCTCAAATCAGTTTGGAAAAGGCTTCTTAATGTATCTTTGATGGAAAATCTTTGATGAATATTAGCATATTAGAACAGTCCTGAATTCCACTTGTAACGTTTTTTTAACCTATTCCCCAAACTACTTGATCAAAGGATGATCTTTTTCTAACACGTATTAACATCTCTCTAGGAGAGTTTGGGAAATTCTGCTTTAGTGGAAGTTCTCAGAATTTTGTTTCCTCATGATGCGGCTGCCGTGGAAGCCAGAACAGTACTCTCTGACACCCTTCCTCTTGGCAGAAGTTATTTGCATGTGTTTTCTACCAGGAGGCACAATCTGAAAAGGTCCTGAAGCTTTCATCACTCAGAACACCTTTTTATTAGATCTGCTAATGATTATAGAGAAAAATCTGTTGAGGGGCAAATGGAAGTAAAACCCAATACTCTCTCTTTTCCACCTGCAGCTCTTTCCTTATTTAAAGACTCCCCCGTGTCCCCTCTTTGCTAGGGAACTTTTCCTACCACGTCCAGGCAGAGTTAACTCTTCATTCTCTTCTCTCGCACAGCCAAAGTTCCTGTTTGTATTACAGTACTTGATATTCTTGCATTGGAGTATCGGCTCACAAGCCCGATTCTCTCCATGACCTAAAGGCAGTTCAAGGCCATGGAAGATGAAGTAGGTACCTTCTTAGCTCCATCACCTGCAATCCCTGGGAGGTGGCATTGCTCCTAAAGTTCTATGATAGGCATACCATTCTGAGTCAACAAATTCAAGAGGCCAAATACAAACACCATATATAAATTTAAACTAAATTGGTTTAAAATTTTAAAGTATGGAAAATCATACCGCATTGAATAAAGAATAATTAATATCTAAATGTATTGATTATGGCCATTTAATTTTCAAGTAGAGAAAGAAAAGGGAGAAAGGAGGAGGAATGAGGTACAGAATCAGAGGAAAGATAGAACAACCAACAGTAAGAAAAAAAGGTAGGGAGGAAAAATAGAAAGGAGAAAGAAAAAAGAAAAATTATCCAAAAAGGCAGGTAAAGTTATAGGTAGAAAGACAAATAAGCAAAAGAAAAGCTAGAGTGGAAAATTTGGTGGGGAAAAAAAACACGAATGAAGGAAGAAAATTCAACACTTTTGAAGTGTTAATACAAGAGTTTACAGTTCAATTTACTATTATCTCTTAGCATAGACTAACCATGACTAAGTAAGCCATTATTCACAGCTCTACAAATGTTTTTTTATCCTCTGACCTGCTCATTTTTCACTTTGAAGGTCCAATCAGTTAGTCCATAACTGCTGCCATTATAACTATTACTCTGTGGAACAGAATTCACACGTCTGAATTTTTGTTCCCTTTAATCTACTGGGTAAAATTGGCCTATTCCAACTGAAAGTGTTCATGGTTTGCCAATTTTTTGAAGCCTTCAAATAGAAATTTACTAATAAGCTATTTGAATAGAAACAAATGGAACTGCAACAAATGTCTGAATTGCAAACAAAGATTTTACTTGTTTTAACGGTTTCCATTGACTTCTAAGCATAGGCTTTTAAAAAATATCGGAGTATTTCTTTTTTTTTTTTTTTTTTTTTGCCAGGTTTTCTTTTCTGTGAGATCTTCCTTTCCATCTTGTCTTATCTTCCTTAAATGCCTTCAGGTTCCATGGCAATTACCCACTTTCCTTTGTGGGCCTTATCTATTTTTATTACTTAGCAATAGTCAGTTTCCCTCAAGCAGGGCTGTGGTAATTAACCGGAATAACAGGGAATGACTCAGATCCCTGCTCCAAATTTCTCTTCCAGCTCCAAGTTCCAAAAATAGTCCTCTATTAGTCAAAAGGCTCATTTCAGTAATATTCATTGTTTAGAGGGTCTGTGGAGTACATTCTTTATACTTGGGAGCCTGTAAGAGGCTTTGTGTTTTGGCCTCCCAGCAGGAGATTTCCCTGGGCTAATGTAAAACATCAAGTCTTACAAACCTTTTCAAGCTTTCAAGCTCAAAATATCTTCAGGAACCTCTAACTAGCTCCAGGACATCAGGAAAGGAGTGAGTTCATTGGCCTTCAGTTTCATGATCCATAAAATGAACCCCTGCACGAGTGAAGCTCTACATATTAGCTCTAAAATACTCTCTTTCTAAAAGGACTTGCTCTTCGAGGTCTACCCAAACTTTTACAAAATAAAACGTGAGGCAACAATTCTGCTCAGAATCCAACAGAAAGACTTCTTGCAAGATTTTTTAAAGTTACTTCCCTAAATCAGTCAACCAACCACTCTCTACTGAGTCATGATTATAGCCAAATATATACACACCTAGAATTCACAGGAAGAGGTGTCTGGCCCCTGCCCTTCAAATTTCCAGGGGGCATACAATAAGAGAATACGTGACAATCATATGGCTACAACGTGAGCCCCAGATGAACAATAAAACAATAAAAAATTCCCATCAGGAAAACCTCACATAGGCTAAGGAGATCTTAACAAGCTTCAATGGAAAGGGGGAATTTCAGTGAAGTCTACAATAAAACTCAGGTATGCTTCCAATGGGGATGAGGTGGGAATGAGTATCGGGGTGGCATTAGTTTAAGAAAAAAATGTTTCACTTGTCACTCATCTGTGTCCTTTGGGTCTGCCATGCCTGGCTGCACGCTGCAGTCCTTCCATCTGGAATGTTCTTCGTTCACGCAAATCCACAGCTCCCCAATCCCCCATAAATCTAAGCACAAAAAACCCTTCCTCCATGAAGCAGTCTCTGATCCTACCATTGAAAGTTACCTTTTTCTCTCTTGACTTTCCACAGAACCTTATCTTTCCCACTTTTACAGCATCTGTCACTGATTCCCTCTCCTGGACTTTCATATCCTCTCCTACATCTGTGGCTAGACTTCACGATCCTTAGGGGAAAGAGCCGGTGAAATTCACCTTTGTTTACTCATGGTACTTAGATCAAGGCCTTGCTTTAGTCACTCATTCAAGTATTAGTTTTTCTTATTTTTTATTCACCCCTTAATTCAATGCAAATTTATTGAACAATTGACTATGTGCCAGTAACATTCTAAGAGCTAAACAGCCATTTCCCTTACAGCTTGCATTCTGATGGGGGAAAACAATCAATCAATAAACAAACTAATAAGTATAAATGTGCCCAGTGTTTATAAGTCCTATGGTGGGGGAGGAAAGACAAAGGAGTAGCTGGAGATATTTAGATTCAGTGGCCAAAATTTATTATATTATATAAGTGATATATCATTCTGAGGTAGAAACCTATAAACAAAGAGACTATTTTGAGGCATTGGATAAAATAAATTAGGCAGTGATGAAGTTCTTAAATTATCCCACTGCAAGTAGGAGTAATAAAGATCACTGAGACTAAGAATCAATAATTAGTATTGCCATGTGTAATAAATTAGCATACATTTATTGCATGTCTACAATTTTCTAGGCAGTGTAGTAGATAATCCATTCGACAACCAGAGGGGTATTATTATTGCTCCCATTTTACAGATGAAGAAACTGGGGCTCAGATGGGTTAATATGCTTCAGATCACTAGGTAATAACAGACAAGGTATGAATGGAATTTGGATCTCTCTAACACAAATGTTAATGCTGTTTGTCCCGAACACCTGTCCTTTCTTAGGCACGGATGAAAGAATGGTTTTTCCTCTGACTGCTTCCTGGAGTCTCTCCTCTGAAGAACATCCTGGTATCTCCCCCACCCCCACCCCCGAACCCCTGCTTTGTGTCTGGCTGTATAACTTTTTGAGAAGCAATCATCTGATCATGGACCAGAGGTTTCTGCATCCAGACCTTGGAGGGGAATGGAGAAGAAAGCATGCACATTCTACTTTCCACAAAAGGAATTTGGCCCTGGGCTTCTGTAAAAGGAGGTCTTCTGAGTTCCATGGACCACAGAAAAGGTGGAGCCAATCCAAAGAGGAAAAGTGAGGCCCACAGGCTCCTGCCCCTGAGCAGCAAGCAGCCCAGCTCAAATAGAATTCCAAGCTTCAGAGTCTAAAACACAAGTTCCAGGCTGAGGTTTGACAATGAGGCATGGATTCTCTGCACCTCCGATTTCTGTGATGTGACAGGAGTATCACCGCCCCAAAGAAGGAATCAGGTTTCTAGGGTCTACACAAATGCAGGGCAAGAGGAAGGTAAGTGCAGAGAGAGGGCACTGGTATCTGTGTTCCGCAGCCTGTTCCCTCTTCTGGGTAGAGGACTTCTCACTTCACCAGGCTCTCTGTCACATGCCCACCTCTGGCTGGCGTCCCTGGCAGCCTGAGAGGAAGAGCAGTGCCTCAGCCCTCCACCCAATCAGGGCCACACTAGACTGCTGAGCAGAAATGTGCAATTAAAATTTATTTGCATTATGATATCAAAATATACTAAATAGGCAAGGCACGAGGGGAATCTCTTAATTACTTCCACAATCAAACCACCGAAGCATTGGGAGGAAGGAGTGTTTTTTCCCAGGATGGAGCTGGGACGCTGTGGGAATGAGCAGCAAGTCACTTCACAGCCTCTTCCTGGGAGGCATCAGTAGGTAGATGATGGGAGCAGATGCTCCACAAAGAGGGAGGCTCCCCTCCTCAGTGACCATCTCCCTCCTGCGTCCAAAAGCCACTCCCGCCAAAGTCTAACTGCTAAACCTAAATACAAGGAAATACCAGAGTGAGTTTTAGAACGCTCTGAGGATGTGCCACAGCCACAACCGCGGCTGAGAGCACAACACAGTGCCTGGCACACAGTACCTGTGACAGTGAGTACCCCTGCCATGAAGGCAAGGAGGAAAGAACGTGTGGTTTCTTCAGCATAGGCCATGCTCTGACTCAGGGGGCAGGACCAGGGAGGAATGCCTCACCCAGAGACAGGTGCTTCTAGGCAGGTGTGAGGCGTGTGAGGGCGTCCGGTAGGACGACTCTGCCCAGCGCTCCATACTAGAGGGTGAGGAAGAGATTCTGTAGAAGGGGCAGGAGGAGAAAGATAGGAGGAGAGAAAAGAGACAGTGGAGGCAAATGGCTCACAGCAAAGCCTGTGGTGAGAAGAAATAAGTAAACAGTCTTCACTTGATTTAAAAGATGAAGTGAATGCACATCCGCCCTGACAGAGCAGCTGGACGACCATAAGGTAACGGGCAGGGGGAGCTCAGATGTGGGTTTTGAGCGGAGGTATCCCCCGCTCTAGCCGCTCTGTGTCTTGGATGGTGTTCTCTCCAGGAGGCCTGATGGTGCAGTCACGACTGAGCTCCAAACCGCACCCTGATCCCTGTGAGGCAGGTGAGACTGACTTTCCCTTGATTCCTTAAAACAAACCCACATTAACTGAGAATCTCTGCAAGGATCCCAGAAAACGTGAGAGACACAGGAAAGGGAAGGAACGCTAGCTGAGATCACTGAGCTCCCGAAAAACTGAGCGCTCCTGGGGGTTCCCAAAGCCCGCTGGCTATTGCCTGTGACAGAGCTGTGGAGAGAATCTGATGAACAACGAAGCGAAGATTGTATGTGTTTATCAAGCACCCAGGTTATCTGCTATTCATCCCAGTTGGCACTTTTCTTTCATACTCTCCTTTGACGTATGCCTGATGAGGTGACACATTTGTCCTTCTCACAATGTCTGTATTCCTCTGCTAATGTTCTTGGTAAAATTGTAACGTTTCTGTGTGAAAATAATGCATGCCTGTTGTAAAGATCTTAGAGAAATCAGACAAGAAAACAGAAACCTTTAAAAAGCATCTGCAGGGGCGCCTGGGTGGCTCAGTCGTTAAACGTCTGCCTTCGGCTCAGGTCATGATCCCAGGGTCCTGGGATCGAGCCCTGCATCAGGCTCCCTGCTCTGCGGGAAGCCTGCTTCTCCCTCTCCCACTCCCCCGCTTGTGTTCCCTCTCTGGCTGTCTTTCTCTCTGTCAAATAAATAAATAAATAAATAAATAAATAAATAAATAAATAAACAAATAAATAAATAAATAAAATAAAAAGCATCTGCAATTTTATTTCACAGTGATACAGCTAAATACTTGCATATTTTCCCAATGTTTTCTTCAATACAGGCATTGCCCATACTGCTTTGTACCTGCTTTTCTCACTTTATAATCTATTTTGAACACTTTCACGTGTCAGCATTTTGCTATATCATCTCTAATAGTTGTCTACCACTGTAAAGAGAATTGAGAGCAAACTTAATGTAACCAATCCTCTATTGCCGGAGTTTTAAATTGTTTCCAGTTAAACTCTGTCATAGAAACACTCTGAAGAACAATCTTGTATAAACTTTTATCCATATACCTGATGGGTTTTTTTGTTTTTTTAGACCCCATAAGTGGGATTGCTGAGAGGAAAAAGTATTCAGAATTTTAAAATGTTTGAAATTGATAATCAAATGGCCTTCTAGAAAATGCATAGTGAGTTAAACTCCACAGCAAGGTGTGAGAGTATCCATTTCCAACATCCTTGTCAACACTAGATGTTACCAGGCTTTAAAGTCCTGTTAATGTTTCTTCAGTGGACTTATAATAGCAGTTCTCAACACTGGCTTCTCATTAAAACCACTCAAGGAGCTTTTGAAAAGTGTCAATGCCTAGTCTCCATCCACTGAAGTAATTCAGAACCTCAGAAGTGGGGCCTGAACATCTACCTAAAAGAAACGATATACTTAAAACAGTCACATAAAATAGTCCTGATTTCAGACAGATGTTACCCTCGGTAGGCAGGATCCACACAGAGAATTCTAGGTAAGATTTTTCTTGTGATGGTCACAGTCCTCAGCCCTGTGAAATCACCATTATCATGAAGAATATCTGAGAATTTTCCTCAAACAACCATAGCCAAATCAATTTTATACATCAATTTAATGTATGCATGAAGCACTTACTCTTCACTCTCCTTCTCTGCCTCATTCCCTGCCCTGCCGTCCTTCCTGCAGACCCCAGCCCCAGAATCACTTCCTCAGGAAGCTTCTCCTCATCCCTGACCACATCGCATCCCCCTCTCATGCCCCTAACACATCAAGTAGCTCTCTATTAATAGGGGAACTTAATACCATTGTGGAGTCTTTTGTGGACATTCTGAGATGGGAGTATTCACTGTGAGCCGGCATACCTGGGACAGTTTCATGAACAATGAGACTGGATTTCAGGAACTGGTAGGATTTGGACAGGCAGAAAAGAAGTATATAGGAGTAGGAAAGCCAGAATCATTAACCTTTATAGGTTTGTGAACACATGTGGAAAAACACTGAAAGCTAAAACCTCTCCAGAAAAATCCAAACATGCCCACACATTGAAATAATGTACATGCTTTCAGGGAGTTCATAGAACTCTAAGCACAACCGTGGATCCTTGATCCCAAGTGGACAACATTCAGCTTTTTAGGAGGAGCCAGGATAATGATTAATTTCTCTCTTCCAGCCAAACAACACGGGCTCAGGACCACCCCCAAACTCAGTCATCACTGTCCTAAGTAAATGGCAGAAATACCAGACTGCCAGCTACCTCTCTGTCCAAATTAATGGACCTATCTATGATTTACCTTTGCCTTAGTAAAATGAGGTAAGTTGGGGTTAGAGGAAGGAAAGAAAGGGACAAGGAGGGTCCTGAAGTCTGGTACCCAATTATGGAGCCAACAGAACAATGATTCTTTTATCTATTTTATGTAGGTAACATGAGTATCTATCCCAAGACAAGAGAAGCCAAGAAATTCAGAGTTGAAGGTCAAATTCTCTCCTTGCATCACCTTGTATCTTTATATTCCCTGTCAAGTGTTTTACCTTTAATGAGCACAGGGCAGGCTGGTGTTTGTTCTATCCCCTGCGGTCCCCTCCCAGAGCATCGGTGCCTCAGGGCAGGAACTTTGTCCTTTGGCATAACGCCATCTGTGGCCTCACTCTGCAGTGCTGTATAAAAAACCACCACACCTTAGCTGACCCCAGTGTCTAGACAAATTCATTACTATGCAGGACATGACAGACAGGCAGCCCCACATGCCCCAGAGTCAGTCTCCACCAGGAGCAGCATCATCCCAGCTCTATGTACCATCCAGTCCCCATATTCGGTCTTCCTTGGCACCTGAGAAATGTTTAGAATCCCACTAGGGAGTTCACCAGAATACCATTTACAGCAACAGAGTATTTTGTTTATTTGTTTAAATTCTAAAGCTCGTTGACAGAGACCTTCTTAAAATGTGCCAAATAGCATGTGGGATATTCATCGATTTCCACCAAATTGTTGTATGCTGAGTTTAGCTTTACTGCTTCATTTACACACTAAAATGCATATGATGTAACTACCCCAAATTTTGAAGCAAAAATAATTTTTCCCTTTAAAAGGACAGAAGTGGCTGGGGCGCCTGGGTGGCTTAGTCGGTTAAGCGTCTGACTCTTGATTTTGGCTCAGGTCATGATCTCAGGGTTGTGGGATAGAACCTCACATTGGGCTCCATGCTGGGTGTGGAGCCTGCTTAAGATTCTCTCTCTCCTTCTGCCCCTAACCCTCTCCGGAAAAAAAAAAAAAATAGAATTTAAAAGTACAAAAGTGGCTTTGGAGGTAGTGGTCAATCACTTAATACAGCTATAATTGGGGGTTTATAGCTTACCCTCCAGAAAAAGATCTACTGTGCTTTTCCAGTCAGGATCCCATGGGGAAGAGCCCTGCTCAGAGCCTGGTTACTCCCTGACAGTACATCAACCTTCACTTCCTGCCTTCCTCCTCCCCCGTCCTTCATCTCCGCTCACTCACTCATTACAGATTTGTAAGACAAAGTTAATGAGACAGGCTTCTGAGAAGCCTCAGGAGGATCACAGTTACACAATCACATATACAATCAATGAGAATATTCACATTGCATTCATTCCTTCCGTGTTACTGTAGCACCATATTGATTTCCCATCTGTAACTGTGTAAAGCCAAAGGACAGAACTTCAGCTTTTCCCTATGACAACATTTGCAGCATGTTTACTGGTTTGGGAATGATAAGCCCCCTCATCCCGAGTTAAAAGTCAGGTGATTGACTTTTGCTCAATTTTATTGCCTAACACATCTGGCTACTTTTCCCCCCTAACCATCCTTCACACTAACCCTTAGTCCTTGGAAAATGTCATCATCCAAAAATATGCAGCACAGAGTTAATTTTTTAAAGAAATGGCTGATAAAAGGGGAAGGCCTATTGAAGGGGAAAAACAAAGGGAGACGCGGAGGACATGAAGTCTGCACAGAAGACATAAAAAGGGATAAGATATAATGGGGCCTTTTGAAAACACTATGAATATTCACAGTCAAATATATCAGCCAGGAGACAGAAGAAGAAGAACTCTGACATTTGAGCACTTTCTATGTCTGCCATACCCTTTATGAGCATAATTATATTGAAGAGTCACAACAAACCTGTGAGGATAATATTATGATGATTCCCAAGTTTCAGAAGAAATGGAGGCAGAGAGAAATTAAGTCATTTTCCCAAAGTCATTCAGCTAGAAAATAGCTCCACTAAGATTCAAACTAAGGTCTCACTGGCGCCAAAGCCCAGGCTTTTAATTACTATGCCAGCCTGCTTCCCAAGTCATATAGACCTCAATATTAATTTACAAAGTCACAGACATATAGAGGCACTTCTGTCTATATTATGTAGGAATGTATGTATGAAAATCTATGTATTTTTTTTTAAAGATTTTATTTATTTATTTGAGAGAGAATGAGAGAGAGCACGCGAGATGGGGGAGGGTCAGAGGGAGAAGCAGACCCCCTGCCGAGCAGGGAGCCCGATGTGGGACTCGATCCGGGGACTCCAGGATCATGACCTGAGCCGAAGGCAGTTGCTTAACCAACTGAGCCACCCAGGGGCCCCGAAAATCTATGTATTTTTACATAACATTTAACCCTCACAACTCCCCTAAAGAACTAGACACTACCAGTATCAATCTGCCCACTTGGCAAATTTGGAAAACTAGATGTATCCATTAATTCATTCAACAAATATCTAGAGCCTATGCTTTTTGCCGAATGATATTCTAGGATCCAATGATATACACATCAGAAAAGATGCATGCTTTCTTGGAGCTCGTATTCTAATGAGAGAAACAGATGAAAACAACACAGAGAAAAATAGTAAGATCAATGAGTAAATAAAACTGGGTAAAGTGGTTGAGAGCGAGGTGGTTTGCCTACTGACGTCATCCCCTGAGTGTTTGCCAATTGTGCCCCAAACTGAACTCCCAATTTCCACTCACAACTTTTCCCCATTTGGCAAAAAAACTACACGTCAACACGGGCATCTCTTACGTTATACATCCAGTTTCTTGGCACATCCTATTCATCCTACAAGCAAAATATTTCCAGAACCCAGTCTCTTCTCACCACCTCCTCTGCTACCACCCTAGTCACAGCCAGAATCATTTTAATAGCCCCTAGTTAGTCTATTTTTTCCCAGTCTTGTCTCCTACAATCAATTCTTAATAGCAGCCAGAATGATCCTTCTTAAAACATAGGGTCTTTGCACTGGCTGGCTCCTTGTCGCTCATTCCCTCTCTCATCTCCTTCAAGCCTCTGCTCAAATGTCACTCTCTTGGGGAGGCCTGGCTTGCTACACTCGCCCTGCTCAATTTTTTTCTCACAGTATTTAACACCTTCTAAAATACTACATAGTATACCTATTCACTGTACTTTTTGTTTATAGTCTGTCTCCCTCCCAAGAAGGTACATTTCACAAGGGTAAGATTTTGGGGTTTTGTTCACTAATGCACCAACAATGCACAGGACAGTACCTGACATCTATAGTTCCTTAACATTTGATTCAAAAACAATGTTCTGAAAAAGCCTCCTTTCCATCAAATTGAATACAGCTGAAGAAAACTTTACAGCACTGGATATATAGATTGAAGGACACAGAGAAAGGGGAGTAGAAATTATAGAAAAGAGATTAAGAGTCCTAAGGGGCACAATGAAAAGTTGATGTGTGAACATAATTCAAGTCCCAGGAGGCACAGATACCAAAGAGGGGCAAGAAGCAATACTGGAGGAGACAATATCCAAGAACTTTTCAAAAAATGAGGAAAACTTCAAGCCATAGATTCAAGAGCCATCATATAACTCAAGCAGGGTAAATATTAAAAAAAACCACACCATGGCACATCATGGTAAAAATGCCATGAGCCAAAATTACAGAGAAAAATTCTTTAATCATTCTATTACTGCCTTGCAAGAAAAGTGGCTAAGTATGGTTACCTTCCACTCAATCTTGAACCCCCTTGTTTCACCTTCTTCATTTTCAGAAACCCATGTGCCTGGGTTTCTATCCCTAGATAGAGCCCTAGCAGTCCTCCCAGGATAAAACCAGATTCCCAAAATAGTAGGGATTTTGAGCACCATTTCTCACACTATGAACACAAAATGGAGGTAAGCATTTTTTTAAATTAATAAATGTCATTCACTTAAAAAAGATTCGCTGGTCTATATAAGATGGTAATATGCCACAAATCCCATTAATCTTCCTCTATGAAATTCTACATAGGTAGTGGTGCCGTCATAACCTAGTTTTTCGTTATTAGAGGACACTGAGCCAGAGACAAGGGCAGTGCATCCCGATGCCCAGCTTCTCTCTGAAGCATCAGTGAAATAATGGAGAAAACACTTGAAAAGAAAAATTCCAAATAGGTTGGTCTATTACGCAGATCCTAATCTTAGGAATATCTTTTAGATACTCAAGTAAAAATTTAAATGCACATTTCTGTCAGCTAAAGTTGAAGGGGAATAGTAGCTTAAAGGCATTTTCTCAGATGTTTAAGAAAAAGACAATCCATCACATCCATTAACCATCAGATACTCTTTTAATATAAAAATGAGCTATTCGGCCATACCACTGAACCAAATATAGGGTGGCCCAATTAATGTCAACAGATGTTTAGGCTTGATTATCTGGAGATGAGAAACTAATATACTCCCTGCCCCCACAGTATGTGTTAAAGAAGTAGGATAGTGAAAATCTTTAAAGAAAGAATGCAAAATGCTAATTTGGGTTTTGTTTTTTTTTTTTTTATTCTTATGTTAATCCCCTTACATTACAACATTAGTTTTAGATGAAGTGTTCCATGATTCATGGGGGGTTTTGATAACCTTACAAAATAGCAGTTCTCCAGAGAACGGGATTACATTCTCTCCTTAATGCCTGCCACCATTTCCTTGTAGATTGGAAACAACATGGTGGCAAGAATGCCACTTCCATTCGATCGTTGTCAGAAGTCATTTTGAAGACTTTCATCTGGCTCTGGGAAAGTCATCTTGAAATGAAACTAAAGAGAGCATTCAGGATTTAAAGACAAAATTGCTTTGTGCTTTAGAAAGAGCATTAGGGAAACATGTAAAATTTTTTCTCCAAGTGACAAAGCTGTCATCTTAGTCAAATCAATGTGGCATCATATTAGACAGTGAGACAGAATGCAAAAAAGCAGAGTGGAAAAGTTATCCAAGGTCATTTTAGCATTAAGGCTGAAAAGGAAATTATATGGATTATAGCCTCGGCAGTTAGGAGGCGGGTGTACACTCATATAGGATGTTGTGTCCACATGGAGAGTATGGTCTTGAGATAATAAACCAGTCCTCAGATTCAACCTGAACCAACTCCCAGGTATTGTCTCAGGCTGAAAACTAGATGGAACATTTCACTGTGTAATGGGAAATACAGGTGACAGGACCAGAAAAGTATGTGAGCAAAGGGTGGCTTTCAGAGGCAAAGAGCCTTGAGGATCCTACCTGAAACAGCTTTAACATCGCAAAGCCACATGGGCATGATTATGTTATTCTGATAATATGAATTGGCCTATTACCATGCCACATACCAGACACTGTTCTAATTTCTTTATGTTAATTATCTCATTTAATCTTTACAACAACGTATAAGACAGGAACTGTTATTATCCCAATTTTGCAGATGAAAAAAACCTGAGGTTGATTTACTTGCCCCAAGTTACAGTTAGCAGAAGAGGCAAGACATAAATCCAGGCTTATCTGGGCTCTAAAGTATGTGCTTTAACCACTAAGTATCTTACCTCCTATTGGCTTTCCAAGCATCATCAGAGGGCTGCTCCTTTCGATTCCTAATATTGAATATTAGGTGTGCTCCACCATTTCCTGAAATTAGTGAAAAAATATGTCAGCACTTTAGTGTCTACCTCGCCACCAAGACACAACCATCCTGACATGCCAAAGTGAGGTGCCAGGCCAAAATGCAGAATTTACAAGGAAATATTCAACAAATATTTCTCCCACTTCCTCTACCATCTGAAGATCCCTCGGCTAGATCAAGAAACTAAAAAGTGGTTAGAATGTGAAGAGGAATTTTCTAAGAAGAGATCACTGAGAAATCTAAGCTATGAAACTGAACCCCTGGAATAGGGAAGCCTAGAGGCTGCCTGCCTCCCCATTTCAAGCCTACTAAGGACAGATTTAACTGAGCCACTTTGAGAACCTGATATAGGTTTCCTTTTTGGGGGGAGGGAGGACAATGGAAATGGAAGGCTTCTGCTTTCTAAATAACTACATGAGCACCCATGGGAAGTCAGTCATGTGTGGGTCTTTCTCATGGACCAAATGGGGGCTACATGGAGAGTTGGCCTGGCTCAAGAGGACATCTGGGCAGTTAAGGGGACTCTCTGATTAAGAGCCTGTGTATGAGATGGACCACAGGGAAGCAGAGGGTGGGGAGAAGTGGCTGGCCTAATCAAAGGTCTCATCTGAGTTATAGGAACCAGTCTAGGGAAGCCCAGCATAAAGCCCCCAATGAAACACTAAAAGCATCCATGAGGAAAACATTCATTTTAAACCCCTTCCAATCAGAGTCCAAAACTAGAGAGGATATCAGACACCAACATAGGAGGAACTTTTCTATACCATCCCTTGACCTCTTCTTTCCTCCTACTCTCCAATTCTGGTAGTATCCAAAAAGTAGCCAGTGAGCAGTGCTGAGATGAGAGAAGAAGATAAGCACAGCCCCTTCCCCAAAGTTGGGCCATCTGCCAAATCAGGCCTGCAGCATTAAATGGGAAAAAGTTTTTGAACTGAAAATGTGTTTTTAACGCTGAAAATATCCATTATTGATGCGTGAGAAGTAATCCAGTGGCAGGAAAAAGTTACCCTCTCTGAATACATTTTTAAGAGACTATTGAAGACAAAAATAAATTGGTTTTGTGTCATCTCCCATGAATTGTGTGTTTGTCACACTGTTTGCACTAGTATCACGTTCCAATGGGGCATGTTGGGAATGGGGAGTACAGATATGTATTCAAGAATATGAGCTCTGGGCGCCTGGGTGGCTCAGTTGGTTAAGCAACTGCCTTTGGCTCAGGTCATGATCCTGGAGTCCCGGGATCGAGTCCCACATCGGGCTCCCTGCTCGGTGGGGAGCCTGCTTCTCCCTCTGACCCTCCCCCCTCACATGTGCTCTCTCTCTCTCAAATAAATAAATAAAATCTTAAAAAAAAAAAAAAAATATGAGCTCTTGAGACTTTTAAGGTTCTCCAAGAAAGACATAAACCCTTTTTCTAAAAAGTTTTTTTAACCCCTTACATTCTTCCAATCTCATCAGCATAGCCTTAGCTTCCCATACAGACAATGGGGATTCACATGCAAGAGATGACAGTCTTCCAAGGGCAATGGAAATAAGTGATTATCCTAAAAGTTATCCTGCCACTCAACATGTCACCCTAAAAAAGCATATTCATTTCTAAAAATGTCCAAAACATAAAATAGGATCATAAAATAGCATTTACTGAGGGGTTACTATATATAAGACATTGTACTAATTGCTTTACATGAATTCTCTCTTTTGATTCAAATAATGCAGAGGTTTTTTTTATTGTTTAAGAGAACATATTTATAGGCAAAACTATAGTATCATTAAATAGAATGTATTCAGAGAGAAAAGAATATGAAGTTTTGCCTAGGTAAATTAAGGATGACTTTAGAAAGAAATATTTAAATAACATTTTTATTTCTGAATATAAAAGTGATGCATAACTATTGTATAACCCTTGGGAAGGGTACAAAACTGTATAAAGGATATGTACATTTTATCCATTTTCTTTTTACACAGATGGAATCATATGGTATATATGATTTGGTAAAGTGTTTTTTGATTAACATATCATGTACATTGCCTCTGTAATTAAATATTCTTCAAACATAATTTTTAATGAATGTTTAGTGTTCTATCCTGTTGATGAATAATTTTTTTATTTTGTCATATTACTTATTTTTAATTCCTTGTTAACTTAACCAAATCCTTTTCACACTCATAAAATAGTGTAAAAATTCTTGAAGAAAAATCTTTGTGTACCTGTCTAATTATGGAGGAAGGAAAATAGCTTAGCCCAAGTTATGCTGCAGTAACAACCGCAGAATTCGGTGATTTAAAAAAAACAAGGTTGTGGGGGGTTTAGTTGGTTTGTTTATTTATCATTGACATTTCATGCCAACAATCGGTTTTTTGTAGATCAAACACAGCTCTGCTCTATCACCTGAATCAAGGCAGGAGGAGGACCTCTGTCAGAGTCATTACTATTTTTACGTCAGAGGGAAAGGAAAGATGGCAGAACATGCAATGGTTCTTAAAGCTCCTGATAGGAAAATTGCAGGCATACTCCCACTTATATTGGGGGGGGGGGTCAGAGGGAAAGAGAGAGAGAGAATCTTAAGCAGGCTCCAACCCAGTGGGGAGTCCAATGTGGGGCTTCGATCTCACGACCTTGAGATCATGACCTGAGCTGAAATCGAGTCAGACGCTTAACTGACTGAGCCCCCCCAGGGCTCCTTCTACTCATATTTTAGCAAGTCACACAGGGACGAGACTGATATCAATGAGAGGGGAGGAATAATCCTCTATCAGGAGTAAGACCTATAGGGATAGTCCTGGATGGAGCAGCAATTATTTTGACAATAATACAAGCTGCCATAGGGAGGTAATGGCTGATCTTGGTCTAAAAGGGTGAAAGGGGGTCCTTCAGGTAGGGAAAACATAAGGGAGGAAGAAGGAAGAAGAACATTCTAGGGAATGAGGGAATCGTGTGAAAAGGCAATGAGTTGTGAAAAACACTTTTCTCCGGAACAGCATATCCCAGCGTGGCTGGATATGTGGATAGTGAAGTTAGTCCAAGATTAGTAAAGTGTGTAGATGAGAAATGAGATCAGAAGTAGAGGGCTTTTGAGTCATAGCATCAGTCAGGGTTACTCAGATGGACCAATTAAATGGGATTATTGGGGAGCGTTAAATAAAGGAACTGCTTACAAATGCGTGAGACAGTTTAAAGGAATCCAAAAAGGAGAGTGGAATAATCTGGGAAAAGGGATTGCTGGGACTTCTTACCACCTGTAGGATTAAAGGGGCAAGGGAAGAGAGTCATTCAAAGAGGCCAGGAGAGTGGCCACTTGAAGTAGAATGCCACCTCTCAGAGTAACTGCCTATAAGAAATTCACCACCCAGCAGGAGTTGTGGTCTTCAGGAGAGGGCTACAGGCACCTGTGAAGACCCTGAGGGAAAGAACAGGATAATAACCTGCCTTCACTATCCTCTTATGCCCCCATCTTCTTCTAGGGCCTCCCTTTGACTAAGCCTCATAGAAATCAGAGAGGCCTATGGGTACAGGCCTTCAAGTTCAGACTCCTGGGCAGAGACAGCCCAGTGGAATTACAGAGAAGGAAGGAGAGGTTCTGGGGGGCAAATGAAAAAAATGGACATGCAATGGACTCATTCTATGATGAGAAGTATACATAAAGCTAAATGAAGGCATTGACAGCTAAAATGAATCAAAGGGAAAAATTCAAAAAATATTACAGTGTAAATAATGTAGAAACCACAGGACATGGAGGGTAGTGAGCAAGTTGGCAATACAGGAAGAGAGCAGATTACAAGTGAGGAAAGTAGGGTGAGGAGAAAGCAAGTGAGTCAGGTTGAGGACAGCATGGAACTCAAGATGGAAATGTCCAGAAGGTAGTTAGAAACATGGGTCTGGCACTCAGAAGAGAGAGGGAAATAGATCAGATTTGAGTGTCGCTGACAGTTGGCTATTACAATGACTGGATAAAAAGTTCCAAGGCGAGCACATGGAATGAAAAGAGGGCAGATGAAGCCACTGGGATAGGAGTGACCAGAAGCAAATATCCTGTGCCCCACCAGAGACTCCGGGGAGACAGCTGTGTCACTGACACAATAAGAAAAAGAAAATCTCTGAGGAACAGTGTCATAGTCCAAACTTCCCACAGGCTTTCAGCTCATGGACAAATAGTCTTTTGGGGCATGGAACTCTAAGCTGTGAACCTGTATTAAAGTGGTTCCTGACTGGTAGGAGCCAACCCACATTCTGTCCATAGGAAGACACCATCATCCTAAGTCTTGGAGGGTCACCAAAAGTTATTTTCCAAGGACACTGAGCAAAATACGGTGAATGAGACACAAAAGGAAGCAAGATAGCACGTAAGAACCAGCAGAGAAAAGACAGAAGACACAGAAGTCAGATAACTGGAATTATCAGGAATAGATTATAAAACTACTGTGTTTACTATGATTAAAGAATTACAAGGCAAACTAACATGCTTAGAAATGCAAAGTCAAACAGAAGACACATCTAGGCTCCCAGACAAGCCTCCAGTGTCCACTGGGCATTTACCCAGAGCCTCTCTGCTGGAGACAGAAAGCCTCTCCAGCCCACTACTGGGATCTCCGTTTCACTGATCCAACTGGAATGCAATCAGAATCATATCTAACATCACAGTAAGTAAATTCAGAGATTCTTTTGTTCTCCAACACTGTCTATAGCCCCCTCCTGGGAGGACCTTTAACTCACAGGATTCAACAGTCCAGCATCCCTGAGCTGCATTCTGTCTCTGACTGGACACAGAGAGTATTTTATTCATGATGGACAGCTGCCCAACTTTAGGATAGCTTAAGCCTGACCCAAAGGCAGACATGGAGAAAAGAATAAATAACTTCCAAATTTCCTTTCGGGTTATAGGGCTGCTTTAATTTAGAGTTTGTAGCAGGTGCAGTCAGTAAGTGTTTTTCTGCATGCAACTTTATTGTCCTTCCAAATAATAGAAATTCTTCCATTTTCTGTCAATAGGTGACTCTCAGAGCAGTGGTATAAATTTTATCTTTTTTTAATTTGGGCAGGAATTACAGAGCCATGGTACATGTCAAGCACTCAGTATTTATTGAATGAATAAAAAAAATTTTTTTAAATGGATAGGGGCATTTTCAAGAAAGTCAAGAAATTGCACCAACAGTTGGTAGCCAGATACTATTTTAAATCAACCTATTTTCTGAACCATTTTAAGTTAATTGTTACCCAAAACTTTAATCAATGCCATGAGAAAATATTTTGCCAATAACTGTACTTTTGAGCAATTCAAGTAATCATGGGCTCATGCAGAAAACAAATGAATATCACCCACATTTATGTTTGCTTACTCTACATATATTAAAATCCTACTGGGAAGGACAGCAGCTCTTTCTGCCCATGGGTCCTGTCCCCGTGCTTTAATAAACCACCATTTTGCACCAAAAAAATAAATAAATAAAAATAAAAAATAAAATCTTACTGGGAAACATAAGCATTAGACATCTGCCTCAGAAAAGAATGTCAACAAAAAACATTGAGAAGGTTTCTTCCTAGCCTGTGATGTTCCATTTAGGACCCAAAAAAAGGCTGACAAATCTAAACATAAAATTGCTTTGAAATGTTGTGGAAAATAAATAAGAACTGACTTTTCATCATTTTTTCTTCTGACATTTTTTCATTTTTTTAATCACTTCAACAATGCTAGATTATAAGAAAACTTTAAGCCCTTGTCCCATCCACCCCCCACTACCACCAAAAAAAAGTTACTAAAATAAAGTCTGTGAGGGTTTTGAACCAACAGCATTTAGTATCAGTTATCTTAGATGGTAAACAGTTCATGCAGAGAATGAAGAAGAGTCAAAACAGCAGATTCTCTCAGAAGAAAACATTTCTGGAATAGTCCCTGGAGATCCTGCCAGACAGCAACCACAGGAACATGGCTACAAAAAATTAGAAAACCTTACTGAGGTCATATTAAAAGGTGAGGGGACAAGCAAACACGTTTCTCTCTCCTCTTTCTCAGAGAGAAATCCAAAACTAATAAAAGAGAGTATGATAGTGAGACAGTATAATAAAGTGGCTAAATGGAAGTATCAACATCCATACAGAAAAATGTAAAATGAGGGGCAATGGTTTAAGATTTGCCGTGAGATGGGTAAATCAACAGCAACATTAGGGGTAAATAAAGCCAAGTTTTAAATAATGCATTGGTTAAAGGTATAAAGAAGTGTGTAAACAGATACATATCTGGAAAGATACAAATTCTTGTAGACAAATGGTTAGTGATTCTGGAGATAAGTAGAATGATATGTGCTTCTTTACTAAATTTGATGCTCATGTAAGTCTACTGATCAGACCTTTATGGCATGTTCCATAATTTGAGAACTATCGAAAACTTTGAGATCACATGGACAATTAAAGGAATGGAGGATAATGTCTTTGCAAAAATGCTAAAGAAATCCGATGATCTTTTCTTTGTTCACAAAGGACTGTTTAGAGCAATTGAATTCAACATCCTCTAAGAAGAAAGCAAAAGATGGCTTCAGTTGCATTATAAAGACTAGATTTACCCTAACCATGCATGCCCTGGGGGAGATTAAGATGCTGAATTGTTGGGTACCTGGGTGGCTCAGTTGGTTAAGCGACTGCTTTCGGCTCAGGTCATGATCCCGGAGTCCTGGGATCAAGTCCCACATCAGGCTCCCGCCTCAGCGGGGAGCCTGCTTCTCCCTCTGACCCTCTCCCCTCTCATGCTGTTTCTCTCTCACTCGCTCTCTAATAAATAAATAAATAAAGTCTTTAAAAAAAAAAAAGATGCTGAATTGTTAAAATGGAGAACATTGTAGAATTTTCTTCTACATAAATCTTCCAAATTGTAATAAAAGCACACAGGTTTAGCAGAATAATAGTAACCAGTGGTCCACTTATCCAAGAGTGAAAAAAATCATGGGAACATAAGGAAGGCTTTACTGGGTTAGGCTTCATTGTAGACTTTGTTCCTATAAGAACATAGTTTTCCCCCATGATATCATCCTTTATTTTAGCAACTCTTAACTATTTATGACATTGTCATCATTTCCCCAGAATCTTTTATAACAGTACTTCTTTTTTTTTTTTTTTAAGATTTTATTTATTTATTTGACAGAGAGAGAGACAGCGAGAGAGGGAACACAAGCAGGGGGAGTGGGAGAGGGAAAAGCAGGCTTCCCGCTGAGCAGGGAGCCCGATGCGGGGCTCGATCCCAGGACCCTGGGATCATGATCTGAGCCGAAGGCAGACGCTTAACGACTGAGCCACCCAGGTGCCCAACAGTACTGCTTCTTAAAATAAATAATTCCATAGATTACCTTTACATATGGAAGTCATCCTCTTTATTATGGAAGTATAGTTGACATACAATGTGACATGAGTTTCAGGTGAACAACATAGTGATTGGACAACTCTACACATGATGCTATGCTCACCACAAGGATAGCTCCCATCTGTCACCATACAGCGCTATTACAATATCACTGACTATATTTCCTATGCTGTAACTTTCATCCTTGTGGAAGGCATTCTTTTAATTTTCTCAAATTTACTTTCCTAAAATTTCAACAAGTGCCTCCTTCTTCCTACTTTTGGGAGCTTGGGTAGCACATAGTGTTTCTTTTAGCCCTCCAGTCACGCTGCTCATTAATATAAGATCCCAGTCAATCTCCCTCTAGGTATTCCCCTTTCTAAAAGAAATTAAATTTAAATCTATCTTCAAAGACTATTTCTCCACCCCTACTCCATCTCCTCTATCATTTTATTTTCTCTAGTCAGAAGCTTCTAAATTAAGATGCATTTATTGCCTTCATCTTCTGTGGGACAAGTTACTGAGCAATGGGGTCTGAAAGAATGCAGTGGGCTCTGCTGAACTCTTCTGGTTAGTTTCCTGTTTCGCATTTTCTAGATATTTTCTGCATGGAGAGAATCTAAGTGGTGCTGTCCTAGCCTAGTTTCCTTCCCAGAAAACAATAAGAAGCAAAGGAAGACAGAGCGGGGTCTTAAAAAAAAACAAACCAACCTATGACTTGTAATCATCTTTTTGTCCCCAGAGCCTGCATATATATTTCCTGATAATAATATCTCACCTTTATGGAAAGATTCTGTGTGTCAGGAACCTAGCTGAAAGCTTTATACACATCATCTATCTAATCCTCATCACAACCGTATGGGGTAATTATAAGAGTGGCTGACATTTATTGAGCCATTTATATATGGCAGGTACTCTTTTAAGTGTCTTACTCATACCATCTCATTTAATCATTAAAACAAATTCATGAAACAGGCATTTCATCAGCCCCATCTTAAAGATGAGGTCATTGAAGCTTATGGAGTAAGGTCACACAGTTAATAATGGAGCTACCAGGATTGTAACGTAAGCACATGCTATTAACCACTATACTACACGGCCTTATTTAACAAATAAGTAAACAAACAAATAAACAAACAAATGAGCCATGAGTGAATGACTGAGTAAATAACTAGAACTAATAGACAGTTCTTGAGCCATAGAGAATTTGTGGGCATTGTAACGTGTGAAAGTCGGATTATACTATCGAAGCTGGATTATACTATCATTCAAGGTCCTTTTAATTCTAGATTTCTGTGAAATTAACAGCCCAAATACATCAACTCAAAAGCGTTTGCTACTTTTAAGATTTCCAAGACCTAATCAAATTCCTGAATTTTCGCAACACTAACAGTCATCAAAACTCTCTATAAACATTAGTTAATAAGCTTTGTTAGTCTTTGTCTTTCTGATGAAAGGAAACAACCGGTCCTAATCAAGCAATACAATAGTGAAATTCTCAGCAAAGCAATGCTTGCTTATCAGTTACTTCAACTTGTATGATCCTGCTAGGAAGAACTTCAAAACACGACAGAAATCAGACAGCAAGTGTGCGTGGACAGAAATAAACGTTTAAGAAAAATATGGGAGTCATTATCAGATCAATGTCTAATAAGCATTCCTTTTCCTCACATTTTTTTGTTAACTCCCTAAGTGTCAGTTTATTTCAAAAATATACTATAGAAGTAATTTCATTATCTAGTTCCATGTAAAAAGAAAAAAAAATCAATGTGACCCTGAGATAATCTAAAGCAGCTACTTGAGGATGTAAAGGAGAATGTCAAGTGCTGCTAACTTTCCTAATCCCCATTATGAGCCCAATTGGTAGATTCCTGAGCCACCATCTCGGCATAAGTCTAAACTTCACTGAAAAGCCTTGAGAACCTCTTATCAGAAGCTAGGTTTACTGTGTAGTGTTTTGAGAAACTATACTTACAATAATATTTTAAACAACCATCTTCAGTTTAAGCAGCTAATTTGTTCTACTGAGAGTCACCCAACGTTCACACAGGTGCAAAGAGTCTGAATGTGGAAGGAAACTTCAGATTATCTCATCCAATACACGTGAGAACAGTGGACATTCTTTAGGTCTCTGGCTAGCTAATGGCAGAGACAGAATAAGAGCTAGGGTTGGGGCGCCTGGGTGGCTCAGTCGTTAAGCGTCCGCCTTCGGCTCAGGTCCTGATCCCAGGGTCCTGGGATCGAGCCCCACATCAGGCTCCCTGCTCAGCGGGAAGCCTGCTTCTCCCTCTCCCACTCCCCCTGCTTGTGTTCCCTCTCTCGCTGCGCCTCTCTCTGTCAAATAAATAAATCTTTAAAAAAAAAAAAAAAGAGTAAGAGCTAGGGTTTTCTGTTCTTGGAGTCCCCTGCACACTCTATTGCACTACACTGACTGTATTAGTCAGGGTTCTGTACTGAAGAAACAGAACCAAAAGGAGATATATAAATCCGCTGTTCTTCAGGGAAAAGGCTTCAGGAACAGGCAGTATGGTCTGGGACAACATCTTGACAGCTCACTACTGCCAGGAGGAACAATGGGCCCTGAGGATGTGCCGTGGAACAAGGTGTTCAGGTTGCTGTAGGCTTGTACCGTGGCAGACATCAGATTGGGACACCAGGGGGCCGTGCCCTAAGCCCCTGGCCTCAGCCTCCTGGAAAGTAATAGACTAGGCAGCTGGCCTGCACCTGCACAGCTCACTCTCGTGTTCTGGCTTCAGTCAATCCTACAGTTGTACAGCCTTAGGTCCAGACCTTAGTCCTCCACACCTTGCTGGGCCCCTGGGGGGCATTAGTGCAGGGTAACTGACTATGGCCTCAAGGGAAGCATGGAGGAGGACTGTGCTAGATCAGTGCCCCATGAGCTGGACTCCTCACAACGAGACTGGGAGGAGAAACCTCCAGCGCCCAGGGCACCCAGGTGTTTCTCATCCCAGCACTCTTCTGTCGACCCACTGACGGAAGATCGGGCTTCCTCTGGGAAGAGTGGCTGAAGTGGCAAAACCTCATGGCTGATCCTGCTGCCTTCTGAGCTGCCCCTCATGCTCAGCATTTCTAGCCCATCCTCTCCCTGCCCTCTCATCTGGACCCACACCTAGTCCCCACCACCACCGGAAGCCACAAAGCACACCCTGCAGGTCTCAATTGTACCCTGTTTCCCTTCCTGGGAAGCCCCACACTCCTCTGGCCTGCAGGTATCACCCATCATATTAAAAAAAAAAAGAGGACATTTACTGATGAAGGGTCTTGGGTAAAGGGACCAGCTCCCCGTCACAGGGTGCTGGCTGTTTGGGGGGCAGGGCAGGCAGGAGATATATATATATCTCCTATATATATATATAATATAATATATATATATATAATTTATAAAGGAGATTTATTATGAGGGATTGGTTCAGATGACTATGGAGGCTGAGAAGTCCTCTAATCTGCTGCCTGTAAGCTGGAAACCCAGGAAAAGCTGGTAGTATAATTCAGTCCAGGTCCAAAGGCCTGAGAATGTGCAGAGGCAATGATGTGACTTGCAGTCTGGGGTTTGGAGAAGATGAGATGAGATGTTCCAGCTCAATCAGTGGGGTAGGGAAAAAACGGGTGAGTTCCCCCTTCCTCAGCCTTTTGGTCTTTTGTTCTACTCAGGCCCTCAGTGGATTGGATGATGCCCACCCACATTGGGGAGGGTGCTCTACTTCACTGACTCCACCAATTCAAATGTCAGGTTGACACATAAAATTAACTGCAACCCTGACCCTCCCCTTCAGTTCTTCAAGACTTCAGGTCAACCTGCACCTCCAGAGAACAGAATCACTGGCAAAAAGCCAATAACCTGGTGCTCGAAGTTGTCGGAAGAGAGTGAAAAATGTGCAGAACTAGCTCATCCATGCACCTATTCCATAAATATTTGAGATATAACCATGTGTGAAGCAATATGCAAGGCCCAGAGAGACAGTAGTGGATATGCCTCAGCCAAAATCCCTAAGGAACTTATGCTGATTGGGACACAGACTTTTTTAAAAGAAGGGGGAGTATTCCAACAGTGTGACCAAGTGAGCAGGCGTGCATTTATAGAGCATCCTGTCTGAACCATTCACTGGGTTAAGCACCTAAGGACATATCAGTGACCAAGAGACATAATCCTTGGTCTCAGGAAGTTTACAGTCTAGGTGGAAAATCACACTTACAGTAGTCTTAACCTAGGGTTTATGATTGGAACTGCATTTCGATTTAATTTTTTTGGTAATCCTATTTAGTTTATTCTGTGCATTTAAAAACATTACCCTGAGATGTGGCCCCCAAGCTTTCCCTAGACTGCCAAAGATGACCTTGATGTCCACCGTGGGTCTATAACTCTGCGATGTGAAATAGAGAAGGCACCCTTAAATAACTCACTCCTTGTCCATGATAACAGATACATTCTCACAATTAAATGCTGCAATTTTTATGTATTTGAGAAGGGTAACAAACCCTTCAGGTAACAAACATTAGCCCATAGGGATCAATAATATGATCACATACACAGAATATCACTGGAGTCCAAGGTCAGATCCCATCTCTAAGAATGGTCAAGAGCATCAGGGCAGTGAGCTAATGGATGGCAGGAAGGCACCCAGAGTACTGAGAATGGTCAGACTGTGCCCACTTGCAGCTCCCTTGGCCTCACCCCTTCCTCTTACCCCAATTTCTGTCACTTCTCAAGCCAATTAGGTAGAAACGGTGAGGATTAATCCACTGTGTCATAGCAGCAGCTCATTGCTCCTCCAAATTAGTAAAAATGAGAGCTGACAGTCCAATATAATTTTAGAGATGGAAGGGACTTTCAAAATCATGTGGTCCAACTTCATTTCATAGATGAGAAAACTGAAGATTAATAAAATTATGTGACTTACTCAAGGTCACAGAGCTTATTAGGGAAGGAGCTGGACCTAGAATTTAGGATTCCTAACATCCAGGCAAACGTTCTTATCACTTCCTTTAGTCCTTCATCATGGAAAGGTCACAAGTATCAGTATAGATATTGCGAGTATAAATACATTTTAATTGACTTTGGATATACCGATGTGGACAATACAAGGTTGGAAGAAAAAACAGGGTAAACAGATAACAATTCATTATAAAACAGAAGCTAAAGTCTATAAAACTGGCTTCAGACGCATGAATGCACACATATAAACCACGATTTTCGTCTGACACTTTATTTCAAAATCTGTTTTTTGAATTAAATCATTAAATGCTTACTAAAATTATCTCCATCTCTAAAAAACACCCTATTAATGGGCCCAGTACCTCTGCATAACTCTCTCATGATGGATTGTACTCCTGCAACTCAGTTTTGATGGTATAATTTCCATTTTCATCTTTCAAACAAATGTAGTGTTGTCATTCTCCAAGGTTCTCCTGGCTCTTCTCCAAGAATTACTGAACTCTGACACCTGCAGAATCTGAATAGATCCCAATACGGTAGACAAGAGGAAAATGATATTCGAGACTCCTATAAATCGCTGCTCCTCCTGTCCTTTAAAAATGAATAAAGATGAATTGTATTCTATATATCCTTCAGACAACTTTTCAAAGCCAAAGAAATTCTGATTTATGATATTCCTCTGAACATCAACTTTCAGAGCCTCCTACTCATTCACATTTATAACTTACTGGCGTAACACCAAGTTCTCTCTATTTATCCCTATGCTGTCCTGTATCGTACTTCAGGATGGGTGTGTGAGTGGTACCCAACATGATGCATGTCACCGTGCATCTGCCACGTGTAGTAAAGGTAAGTAATGCTGCCAAAGTGGCATCCTCAAACCAGCACAGTAATCAGTCCCTCCCTCAGTAAACAACATGCTCAAGCAAAACACTTGCTGACACTTAGCTCCTTTTGCTCAATAGCCATATGTTTTAGTTGTGGAGATCTAAGGGACAAAAATGAAGATCTTTATCTTTTGGATAGCTTCCCCCAAGTATCCTGTCATTTCTAAAATAGTATTTGTGAAGGGTTGTAAACCATGCCAGGCCTTGTACACACTTTATAGATCCTAGTTGTTATTATTGCTATCAGGGTAGCTTAAACATCACTTAGAAATGGGCATGCACACACATGGGAAAATCTCACTTTGAGTCTTTCATTCAGCCATATATCTCTTGCTGTCCAAATGTGTTGGAACATACCATGAACACAGGTCCATAAAACTAATTTCTTATCTAGAGTCCTGTCTGGCACCCAACATGGTATCTGGCATCCATGTATGTTATTAAATGGGAGAAGAAATGCTGGAAAAGAAGAGGTGGGGGAGCCTCTTGAAAAATCTGTTTGGGTAAGGCTAAGAAAGACAGAGAAAATCTAGTACCTCTTCTACAAAAACTTTTTAAAATCCCTTTCTCCCAGAAAGAGGTAAAATTGACCACTCCTTTCTGTGTGACACGAATCTCCCTTCCATACACTTCTGACACAGGGCAAATCACATCCTAGGTCAATTCTCTGTTCACACTTCTGTCTCCCTCTGACGGTTGAAAAGGATGTTGGCTCCATTCTTGTGACCCCCACACCCAGCACAATGTGTAACATGTAATAGGCACTCAATAAAGTTTGAAAGTTTAAAGTTGAATGAATGAATTTGCAAAAACTGAGAAAAGGGATGATAAAGAGAGTAAAGGAGACATAGATAAGTATCAAAGTAAAGACAGAAGGTGATGGATAGAAAAAAAAAAATGTGAGGAAAAAACACGGGAAGAGAAAAACTGATGGTCGCTCAGCATTACCTGACTCTGTCAAGTGCCACCTGTGCGAAGAATGTCATGGGCCAGGGCTAGCGATGAGTAGGCTGACAGAGAAGTTAAGCTCCCCAAATTTCTAGTGCTGCACATTTGTTTTCATCAGAATGGTCTGAAAGCAGCCACCCCTCCACTCCCCTCCCCCCGCTCCTCCCCCCCGCCCCCAGCTAGGGCACAAACACCCCAAAACTGCATTTGTTCTCAGAGTCAACTACTTACCTAAAATTATTCAGTGCACCACTTTCCCTCTGAAGCTACGGTCAAAGATCTGTGGTCCTTGTAATTACAGAAGTTATAGCTCAGTGGGAGAGACCAGCATTGATAAGATAATCACACAAATAAAGTAAATCTGTCACTATGTTAAGAGTTATAAAGATTAAAACATGGTTCAGGGAGAAAACAAAAGAGAATTGGACCCAGTCAGCAAAGCAAGACTTTCACAGAGAAACGAAGCTGGGGCTGAGCAAGGAATAAACCAGGTGGTTTTGGGGGAGAAGAGCATTCCAAGCAGGGGGTACCAGGACCACAGTGCACAGACCCAATGAAGGAGTGAGTATGAAAGCAGGTTAAATGGCCTTATGGACAAGATTTTAAGAAGGTCTTCCTCTTCCATTTGCAGTATCAACTTCAACAAATAAATATAGTCTCCCACTGTGTTAACGGGATGCCTCAAAGATGAGAGAGGTGAGTGGATCTCACAGGACTTTAGAGGAAGATGGTCAGCAATGTTGTCCAATCCTGGATCTCCTATTTCATGTGCCTGACTGACCATTCATCTATGGTCTGGGTTTTTTTCTTTGTTACTTTTTTCCCCCCACAAAATAGAAACATACTCTACAGCTGTTTAAACCTGTTTGTTTGTTTGTTTGTTTTAAGTTAGTGTTATATAGTGAATATCTTTGCAAGTCAAATATCGGTTGTCGACATTCCTTTTAAGTGTTAAAAATTATCCCATCATAGAATTATAACACAGATTCTTCAACCAGAATTCAGTTGTTGGACATGTATATGGTTTCCAATTTTTTTAAAAATAAAAACAACATTGAAAGGACATGTTTTTGCACCTGCCCTTAACCATTTTATGTAAGTGGTACTGAGAGAAAGTACAGTGTTTGGAATCAAGCAAACCGGGTTCAACTTCTGGTTATACCACTTACAGCTGTGTGTCTCAGGTGACTCAGTAAAATTCAGTTTCCTCATCCATAAAATGAGGATTCTAACAGGACCTATCTTACCAGATTGCTTGGAGGTTTAGCCGAGATAATTCAAGCAAAGCACACAGTAAGATGTCTGAATATAATAAGCACTTAATAAGTAACACCTATTATTTTGATGAGAAAAGGTTCATTGTTAAGACTTTTGATATATACTGCCAAATGGCCCTCCAAAAAAAAAAGTCATGTGAATTAGTTTTTTATCAGCCTCGTGCAAGGCAACCCAAGGAAATACATTCTTTATGGAGCAGAGATTCACTGCTTCAGAGAATTTCCTTATAGAAAGGGTCTAGTTTGAAAGCAGTAGCAGGCGCAGTCGGTGCTCTGCTCTATCTCATTGGATCCCTTCACCACGTTCATGCACATTTGGTTACTGATGTGCTTTTCAACCCCAACAGCCAGCTGTGAGTTTGCGATGCTTCCTTCTGCTGGAATTTGCTTTGCTCTGTGCCTAAGAACAGCTAAAAATGCTCGGGGATTCACTCCCTTCACCCCAGGGATAGCCCTTAACCAAAGGCCCACATGTAAGTGTATATTAATACTCCAGTGTCCTTGCTCCCTCCTGGGGACAACTCTGAGCTATAACCTACACTGTCTTCAAAACTCTCCCATGGGGCTGAACAGGCCACTCTCTGTGGGCCTCGTCTGCATGGCCTCCTTCCTTTCCCTGACCCATTCTCCATGTCTTTCATCATCTTTTTCTGAGAGCATTTCCTAATAAGTAACATTCACAAAAATCACCATGTTACAGTTTGCTTATGAGAAACACAAAAGTCAACTTTTTTCCTCTTAGTTGTAAGAGTTGTGATATAAAATCTTTGACAAATTATTTTCTAACAGAAAACAGCATATGGTTTATTTCTTGGGGCTTTGCATATGGTAGCATTGTTTCAATAATACCAGGAAAGGAAAAACTGGTGAACAGGGTAGAGGAAGCGATGCAGTTTGTGTTTTAATGGAAAGGGTGCTCAGATATCCTGGACTCTAATCTCAGTCTGCCGATGACTAGCTGTGGGATCCTGAGCAAGTCACTCACCATTGCTTAGGTCTCTGGATATCTACTGATATTCTCTAGGGCTGAAGAGTATCTACTGCATATGTCTGGGGCTCTTTCATGTCTATGAAAATATTGCTACCTGGAAAGGTAGACATCAGATTGGAGTTCACGTATGCCTTTAATCCTTACCTTTCAAATTTCTTTGAAGATACCCACACTTCTATCATGTGCTTCCTCATTCCAAGCTCATTTTTCTTCTGTCATGGCCTCTCAGGGAGGCCTGCTTTCCAGCCTTTGATGAGCAACAGATTCTATCCCTGCTGCTATAGAAAATCCATCACTCATGCCTCCCCCACCCCACCCCCGGATTTCTGACTCTTTCACTCAATATATTATCAACCACGCAGCTTTGAAGTTTTAATATTCTCAGCAGAGAAGGCATGTTTGCAGTAGATCAAAAAGGACAGAAACTGGATCTACATCACTTATCCTCTCATTTGTGCAATCTGAGTAAGCAGGGCCTTCGGAGTTCAGAGAGCCCAGAGTGGGCGAAGAGACAGTCCTGAGACTGAGGACTTGTGTCCTCTTCCTGTGCACATAAGAAGGCACAATGTATTAATGAGGAGCCAGAAGGCCTGGGACAGTTCAAAGTTTTCTCTGAAAGGCAGCAGGTTCCATAGTTTTCTCTCACAGTGAAGCAGGCTCCTATTACTCTGCAAACAAATGGATTGGGAGGGTTGGCAACTTCCGGCTGAGAACAAGGGCTTAAAAAGAAATGAAGCCTATCCCTATTTAAGCAAAGACTTAAATCTCAAGACAAACACCATATACACCCAACAAGACCAGAAAAAAATTTTATGGTATGATGATATCAAAAAGATGGTAAGGATGTTGATCAACAGGAACTCTTTTACACTTTGGAGTAAAGGAGTGTCAATTGAACAACCACTTTGGCAAATATTATGCCATTACCTGCTGAATTTGAATATGCATATTACGTGGCTGTGCTCTTAGATGAACAGGTAGAGAAACCCTTGCATACAAGCATAAGTTCATACATTGCTCATACATTGTTCAATGACACAAATGTCCAAATGTTCTCTGACAAGGATATGGATAGGCAAATGAATAAATTAGTACATTGCACAAGTGTCTATTTCTCAGTAATGAAAATTAATGAACTGCATCAAATGAAGCATCAGAAATAAATCTTTAAACATAGTATTTAATAAAAAAAAAAGCAAATCATAGACTATGGACTGTGCTACCGTTTTTGTAAAGATCCAAACCAAACACTGAAAACTAAACAATGTATTCTTTTTAGGTAGGCTCCACACCCACCATAGAGCCCAAACCAGGGCTTGAACTCAGGACCCTGAGATCAAGACCTGAGCTGAGATCAAAAGTCAGACGTTCAACCGACTGAGCCAGGGATTGGGGAGACCTGAGCAATACCAGAGGACTCAGCCTGCCACCCAGAAGGAAACCAAGGCATTTGGACTCCTGAATGGTTTCAGAGCAGGAGAACTCTCTATGCCCATTCCATCGAAATCCCCTTTCACCAGCCCCCTGACCTCAAACCCTGACCCTGACACTCACCCTAGAACCACCCTCAACTCAGAACCCCGGCAAGCTTGCCATAGTGCCGTCGGATCGGGCCTGACATGCCCCTAGGCCCTATCCCTAAACCAGGTGCCCCTAAACAATGTATTATTGAGGAATACCAACATATGTGACTTAAAAAAAAGTTTTTAAGGAAAAAAAATGCCCCCAAAAATGAAAATAATCATTATCTTTAGGTGGGAGGTGGGCAGAGGTTAGACAGCAGCATGTAGTTGTTCTAATTTCTCTACAGGGTCCAGGGTTCGTGAGTGTTCCCTTTATTATTATGCCTCACAATCATCATATATATTTCATATCATTACTTTGGAAGTATCAAATATTACCTAAAATTAAATTTTAAATCATATAAACCAGTGGGAATGCAACTCAAAAAGAGAAGAAAGGAGAGCAAATGGCAAAATGGACTCCCTTCTTGGTAACCCAAAGACATTCGTTCTGTTACTCTCCAAAGTTATCACCAGTCTGACTCATGTGGAATAGCCAATATCGCACTTCCGTTCCTTCATATTTAGATGTAGAACAATCATTCCTAGCCTCCCAAATTGACAGATTTCCTGGAAGATTCAATGGGATCATAATATGAATTGGTTAACTGAGAATTGTGTCACAAGTATTATGTGGAATTGTGCTCATCTTCCCAAACCTACCTCATGAGATGTGAAATGACAAAGCACTAGAAACATGTACATTGGCTTTGCACGGCACAGAGATTGCATAGACTGTGGCTTGCTCTTTTTTTCTAGTGCTTTGTCATTCACATCTGTGAAAGCACACACCCACTCACCTTTATGATCTTTTCAAAAGTAAAATTCTGTGAGGTAAAATTAAATAATAGAGGGAATTTGGAAATTCATGGTTTTATAATTCCTATTATCAGGTATCGGGAGCAAATATATCATTTCCTCAGGGTATTTGTTTATAACAAGAAGAGGTAAGAACTCAAAAAAACAAAAATGAATTTTGAAATATTTTCCAAAAAGTTTGCTTGATACAAACAAAATTAGTTAAAAATTTAAAAACAAGCTAAACAACTTTGAGACATATTGATCTATATGATAGTAAGTTAGTCAACTGTTTTACTTTCCCCACTAAATGAATTAAATTATTTTATACGACTGAGCAATTGAATAACTTAATGCAGTCTCCATCTCTTTGCTTCTAGTAACAGCCCTGCAAGATGACAACACCCTAACCAGGGCTACCAGAACTATCTGTTCTGAGCTCATCCCAAGCTTACTTATCATATTATTTATAAAATAACTGGGCTGTAAAATAATCACATCAAATACCTCATTTAGGAAGATGAGAACAGTCACATGGTGAAGAAGCAGAGCCCTGAGAAGGTCAATGACTTCCTTAAAATCACATGAGGACAAAATGGATTTTGAAACAGAAAAATAGATTTCCTAACAATCAGTAAAATGAGCTATATTTCCAAGGTTACCTTGACTTCTTAGATCATAGAAAAAAAGAAACCCGATTACCATTAGTGTATTATTTTGTACTGAATTTCTGTTGTATCACCTGAAGACCAGTGTAGGGAACAACTTTCTCTCTCTCTGCTCTAGTTTGTGTGCTGGTCTACCAGGAGGAAAATAACTTCATCCAAGCCCCATGTCCCTACTCAGCCTAGTGTTGGAAGGTAGACATCTCCCTCTATTCCATCTATGAGAAGTAATGAGCAGGCCTGCTGTTAGCAGCCTGAAGCTGGTTGGCAAAATGTATTGGCATCTCTTCTTCAACCTAGTTTTAACTATCTGACATTCTAAGTAATAAGTTCCAGTGTGTAGGCTCTAGGTTTTAAAGCAAATGTGAGAAAGAGGCCTCCTGGGACCTCAAGCATAAGCCATGTTCTCCAACTCAGTTTACCAAAGGCCTTGTATTACCAGGAGTGTACAGCTATAATATAAGGGAGATGTTAATACTTGCCAATGTTAAGGCTGTCCAAGCTTTAATTCAGGACCCTCTCCCCCAGTTACAAGTACAATTCCCTATTTTTCTTAAATATTAACAACAGGAGTATCCACACTGGGCAATATAATGAGAACTGAGCATATTCTTATGGGATAGACTGGTATTTGTCCTGCTGGTCCACCAACAGGCAAAGCTCTATAGCTGAACGCAGTCCTACCAGACATTATAAGAGCAACAGCTGAAAGAAGTCTTAGGTACAGAGAATAGGAGGTGCATCAAATAAAGACTGAGGGATCTGCAAGTGAAGACCCAGCTTCCATATGGTCCTAGACACTAGCCTGATGTCCCTCACCACTATCTTTCCCAATCCTCCCACTTGACTCCTCCCCACAATTAGGCTTTCTCCCTTCCCATAATAGATTCTGTTGCTGCCTCAACAAAATCCCCTCTCCTAGGTCTGGAATGAGGGTGTTGGAGGCTAATGGCTCACTCCTGAACCCTGCCTCTCTTAGAGCTCCCTGGGAAGTAACACAACACCCTCCAATAGCTCACAGCCAATGGTTGATGCCATGCTTCTGGACACAGCAAATTCAAGTTCATTTCCACCAGGTTCATTTCCATCAGAGAGTTTCCATCAACTCTAAAGTCATTGCCATCATTTCCATCTGAGACCATACTTTATCTGAACCCACATCTGTGCCTATCTTCTCCTGCCCTATTCTGCTTCCCTTACTTTCTTGCAGGTTTCTTCTGAGAGCATTCTCTCATTAAAAGTACTTGTATAAAAATTCCCTTCCCAGGCTCTGCATCCAGAGGACTTAATCTTAAGATGCTTCTCAAGCAAACTTCCCAGTATCACATCCCAAGCCACCAGGACTTCTCACTAGTAATCAACTTTCTTCTTTTCTATAGGTAAAAATGCTTTTGACCCCCCACTTTGTCTTGCCCAGAATACATTTTTTTCTTTCCTCCTCCTCTCTTCTCCATAAGGCCCACTTCCCCCTATATTCCCCCTCTAATATTATTTGTCTCTTATTTTATTATTTTCTTGTTCTCCCAATGGTCCAATATACCTACAGAGCAATTCATTACCAATAAATGATCTAGCTCCATTTTTCTTGATGGCAGGAAGGGCTTTATCTTCAAAACTGCCAATGAACTAATGAAACATCTTTCAGTATCATCATGAGAGTTCAAATTTAAATAAGTTGTTTGGTTTTAACCAGCTTAACATAAATAATACTGGCTAGTAATTTTTTCATAAATAAGTACAAATCAAGTTCAGTAATGAACATGAAAGAAACACTCACAGATGAAGAACATTTAGAAAAGAAAGTAAGTTTACTTGCAAAAAGTTTTACAGTGGAGTTCGAGCTTTAGAAAAACTAGCTGACCATATTTAAATAAATAAACAGGCATTTAAAGGGGAAAATTTGTAAGGTTATCAAATCTCCAAGATTACAGTTAGTCTCTTCATGATAGGAATGTTCCCTCACATGACTGTCATATCAGTAAGGGTCGTCACCTATCAATATCGTAAAAGCCACAAAGAAAGTTGGTTTCATTGGGAAGCCAGTAATTTATTGTAAATGGCTTTCTTCCTTTCTTTCTCTTTCTTTCTTTCTTTCTTTTTTGGAGGCTAGAGCAAGAGAGGTGACCCTGGTTTATTGTTGTTGCTCTTGTTGGATGTGACAGCATGAACTTATTCACAACGAGGCAGTGCATGTTGGTTAGCTGTGTTTCGCACGGGCTGTTCTTTGTATTTCATAGAGATGAACTTATGGATTCTAGCAGGAATGGGGAGTGGGGCATTTATCTTCTTCTTCCAAAGGCCCTGTTTTTAATAGTTCTTCACTTTTTCTTGTGCAGTTTTCCCCAAAGACTTTTGTTTTGTTTTAGAGAGAGATTTATTTTAGGAAGTTTGCTTATACAATTGTGGAGGCATGATAAATCCAAAATAGGCCAGCAGGCTAGAAACCCCGGGAGGAGTTGCCGATTGAGTCCAAAGTGCTGGCAGAATTCCCTCTTGCTCAGGAGAGGTCAGTCTTTATTCTATTAAGATCTTCAATTGACTGGATGAAGCCCACCCACATTATGGAGGGTAATCTGCTTTACTCAAAGCCTACTGATTTAAATGTTGATCTCAGAAGAAAAAAAAACCACCACCACCAAAACAAAACAAAAACACCTTCAAGAAACATCCAAGATAATGCTTGACCAAATATCTAAGCACTGTGACTCAACCAAGTTCACGTAAGATTAACCATCAAAATTACATTGACAAATTCCAAATTCCAAGGGGTTTTGCCCATTATTTAGGTTTTCAGAAATGAAGATACACCCTATTCATTGTTCTAGAGTAGATCAGACCCACCCAACATGTCTCAATGCATTTCATCATAACAGGAAATCACAATCCCTTAATTTAGTTAACTTAGTAATTTTTAATGGAAAGTATCTCTTCTAATTGGCTGGTATGGCTTTATCCTCTGTAAAAGATATCCTCTTCTCCAGTATCAAAGTTCCTAATCAGTGAAGTTGGTAGAGTTAGACTTTTATGGCAAAAGTCTTGAGTAAATTAAACTAGTTACTGGATAGGTTTTCAGAGAGCACCAGATACTGACTCAGAAACTATATGCAACATTTTTAAAGGCGAGATGGATACTCATGTAGTGGATGCAGACAAGAGCCCAAAGACAGATTTGTCAAGACAATAGACAGGCAAGCATGGTTTCAAAGTAAAGTCCTAAAGATCCTGTTACTAGTGAAAGGAAAGAGCTACCCTTTGCAGGGGTAAAGTATAGAAGGGTAAGTTTGGAACAAGGTGACGACAGATGACTAGTTGTAAAGTATGGGAAGAGAATATATGTAAAGAAATAACAGGAAATACATTGCCTGCTGCTAGGGTGAGCTTTCTCATATTCTCTCTCTTGTGAGCTTGGATCGCTTTAAGAATTTCAGCATCTGCTCATGGGTAGTAAAGAATCCAAACATACAAGTCATCTTCAACAAAATATGTGATAAATCAGTAGTTTTCAACCTTGCTTATACATTAAAACCATCAGGAGCACTTTAAAAATCCTTATGCTAAGGCTACAGCTCAGTCCAATTAAACAGAATCTGTGGTGAGACACAGATATCAATATTTTTAAAGCTCCCTAGGTGATGCCAATATGAAGCCAAAGTTGAGAACTATTTACGTCTCCTTAATATAAGGCACATAAATAGATCAGGAGATACAAAAGTTGTATGCGTAATAGACATGAATTCTGGAAAGGTTTGAGGATTTTAAGTATAAAAAAGGGGAGTTATACATTTCTCCAGAATGCCTGGGTCACAGATAAGAAATAAAAAAGGCTCTATAGCTGTGATAGGACTCAATCATGCAGTGATTATAACATAGGTAGGATCCCAGAATATGGCCTCCATCCGCTAAAGGCATACCAAAAGAGCAGTATTTGGATATAAAACACTGAGAGGACTTAAAGCCATGAGCTACAAAAATTATATAACAAAGAGGCAGGATTTCAGGTTCTAGACATTTGGTTTTGCTCCTTTCCAACTCACACTCCTAAGAAGGATGGCACCGGTAATGAGATTAGGTTGTTCTGCTGAAGGGCGCCCACAGAGCACTCTTGATGCCCCCTTTCCTCAGGCTTTAGATGAAGTGATTCAGCATGGGAGTGTTCACAGTACATACCACCAAGGCCACTGTACCCTTCCTGGGTGGAAGCTGAGACAGCCAAACTAAGGCAGCCCCCAAGGCCTGTTCCATAAAATAAGCAAACTGACAGGTGAGAACCTCAGATGGAGAAGGCTCTATATTTCCCACCTGCTGATAGTACTCTCAATACTGGAGGAAATTATTTAAGGTGTAAGAGTTAAGGACCATTGAGAATAGAACACTACTAAATACAGCACCAATAAATACAATAATATGTTATTGGTGAAGATGCTAGAACAGCCAAGGTCGAGAGGGTGAGTGAGAAGAGTCACAAGAGAAATGAGGAATTTCTACATTGTTGCAGAATATAAGTTGTGATATCATCAAACTGTGCAGCTGGGATCCTGAAATGCTGATTGAAAAAAGACACCAGAACCCAAGGGGCCACAAAGGTGGGAATTCATGATGACTAGATAGTGCAGGGGATGACATCTGACCACAAACTGGTTAGAAGCAGATTGTCCAAACATCCAAAAAGAATGTTAAAAGACATTTGCATCAGGCAGCCTCCATATGAGATGACTCTGCTGTGAGTTTGGATATCCGCAATCATCTTTGGGATTGTGTTGGAGGTGAAACCAATGTCAGCCAAGGACACATTGGAGAGAAAGTGTACAGGGATGAGATAAGAGTCTGGACTGACAAAATGATGAGCAGGTTCCCAAGCATAGTCACCAAGTACATGGTCTGGGACAGCCAAAAGAGGAGGGGCTGCAGTTCCAGATCATGTGAGAGGCTTAAAGGGAAATTCCAAGACATGTGTTAGATTCACTGGTCCCATGTGGCTGGGACACCTTCTGCACTTACTCATTCTCCGATGTTCTTCCTTTTTTTATATAGATCCAAGTTTCTGACCTAAATCATTTTTCTTCTCTCTAAAGAAGTTCATTTAATATTTTTTGCAAGGCAGATTTACTTGCAACAAATTCAATTTTCGTTTGTCTGAGAGAGTCATTATTTTTCTTTAACTTTTGAAGGATAACTTCACAGGATACAGGATTGTAGTTTGGTGGTTTTCTTCTCTCAACGCTTTAATTATTTTCACTGCACTCTCTTTTTGCTTGCATGATTTCTGAGGAGAAATCAGATGTTATTTTTACCTTTGCTCCTCTAAAAGCAAGGTGTTTTTTCCCTCTGACTTTAGATTTTTTTTTCCTTTGTCTTTGACTTTATGAAGTTTGAATACAATATGCCTAGGGGTTGTGGGTTTTTTTGTTTGTTTCTGTTTTGCTTTTGGTTTTTTGCCCCTTTCCTGTTGGTGTTCTCTGAGCTTCCTGGATCTGTGGTTTGGTGTCTGACATTAATTTATGGAAATTTTCAGTCATTATTGCTTCAAATATTGCTTCTGTTCCTTTCTCTCTTCTTATGCTATTCCACATATGCATATGTTCAACCTTCTTTAACTGTCCCGCAATCTTTGAATAGTCTGCTGTGTGGTTTTTTTTCTATCTTTTTCTTTGTTTCCCAGTTTTAGAAGTTTCTATGGTCATATCTTCAAGCCCAGAGATTCTTTCCTCAGCTATCTCTAGTCCACTAATAAGACACCATAGGCATTCATAATTTCTGTCACAGTGTTTTTAATCTCTGGCATTTCTTTTTTATTTTTTCTTAAAATATCCGTCTCTCTGCTTACATTATCCATCTGTTCTTGCATGCTGTTTACTTTCTCCAGCAGAGCACTTAGCATATTAATCAGTTATTTTATTTATTTATTTTTGAACAGGTAAGGGTCTATGTATTTATTTATTTAAAATACTTAATGGCTTCTCTTTTTTAAATGTGTATATTTAAGATACAATTTAAAATATACACTCTACTGTAACACATGTTTGCCTTATTATATACATTCAAACTATAATTCAATATAAAAAAGTAGTTGTTGATTAGCAGTTGATGCTTTAAAAAAAAAGTCATTTTAAATTCCTTGACCAATAATTCCAATATCCCTACCATATCTCACTCTGAATCTGATGTTTCTTTAGTCTCTTCAAACTGTTTTTTGCCTTCTAGGATGCCTTGTAATTTTTGTTGGAATCTAGACATGATGTACGAGGTAAAAGAAACCCTAGTGAACGACATTTAGTGGTATGATGGTAAAGTGGAGGGGAAGCATTCTATTGTCCTATGAGTAAGTCTCAGTCTTTTGGTGAGCTGTGTTTCTGTAAATTTCACCAGTGCTTCTCAGTTTGTCTTTTCTCCTCCCTTAGATGGAACAGAATGGCTGGAGGGGCTGGAGTTGGGCATTTCCCTTTTCTCAAATAGGTTAGACTCTGATAGAACCCCAGCAGGTTAGGCTATGGAAAAATAGTTGCTCCTAAGGGCTGGCCTTGTTAAGAACAACAGAATGCTCTGAAGGATTTCAAAATCGTTACCTTTCCCCTCCCCCTGTGGGAAGCATGAGGGGATTTTTCTCCAATATTCACTCCAAGGACCTGCTAGAGCTCCTGGATGTGAAACTCACAAAAGTGTGGGGCCCTCCCATGACTGGGTTCCTCTAGAATTTTTCTCTCTCAGACTGTTCACACTGAGCCCCCAGCAATTCATCAATTACAGTTTAGGTTTTCCTACTCCTGCACTGGTTCCCACAAAGGTTGCTGCTTATGGGTTTCTGATCCAGTAAGTTGTGATTTTTTGTATCGATCTGCCTATCTCTCCAATTTGGGGATCAGCAGTTTCCCCTGTGACCTCATTTCTCTGATGGACATAAGAAGAGGTAATTTTTCAGTTTTTTTCAGCATTTTACTTGTTATTAGGATGGAACAGCAACTTCTAGATTCCTTACATGTTGGACTGGAAACCCCTCAAAGACTTTTCCAACACATAAAACCCCACAAGTGTCCACTAGTTCATTACTTTTCCATAAACTGGAACATCCTTTGCAAAACCTATCTCAATAGGATATTACAGCCAGTCATATTAAAACAAACTCATATTGGAAAAATATATATATTTTAGGTAAACATTCTCATGACAATTGACTAGCTTCTTCTTCCTTTTTTTTTTTTTTTGAAAAAGAGAAAGTGAAAGAGTGCACTCAAGTGTGGGGGGAGAAAGGAGCAGAAGGAGAGGGAGAGAGAATCTTAAGCAGGCTCCACGCTTAACACAGAGCCAGACATGGGGCTCGATCTCACAACCCTGAGATCATGACCTGAGCTGAAATCAAGAGGTGGACACTTAACTGACTGAGCCACCCAGGCGCCTTGACTAGCTTCTTTATTAAGTTCATCTCTTTCCAGTCTGAGCTTGCCTCTTTGGAAAGAGCATAAGCACTTACAAAATAAATAATTTAAAAATGAACAGTGAGCATTTTATAGTTTTTTATTACCTAATTAAAATATATTTGCTTATTAACAGAGAATTATTCTAAGGATGCTGTCCAACTCAGACCCACCCCGTAAAAAATATGTGGTCCTAATCAACATGACCCACAATATCTATGTGCATGGAGATAATTGACCTTACTTCCTCATGGCCTCAGTCTATAATTTGAAGACAAAAAGGCCACCCCCTTTCCCTAAGGAATTCCTATTTCCCCCCTGGATCAGTTCATATTTTTCCACAATGCAAAGTCCAAAGTTTAAAATCTATTCTCCATCCCAGCCAATTTTACCCTAAAATATTACAGGAAAAAAAAAAATGCTTAAAGTTAAATCCACACAAGGTTAACGTTTAGCATTCACCTTGAGCCCTGCACAAGAATTCTATTTCTGCTTGCAAAAAAAAAAAGTGGGAAATTGAAAGACTTTTCTAATTCAAGCTTTAAGCCTACTTTTACAAAAACTTTCTATCCAATTGAGGCAAGCATAGCTTTTAAAGATAAATCAGTATCGGCCTGACCTAATATACCACCATAAAGTGCATTGGGGAGATGTCACGGCAGCAGATGCTTGGTCTATTTAATCCTGAGTCTGGCTCAGCAGTGGGTAATGCTATCATTAATCCGTTGAGAGCATACCCCTCAGATGATAATTAGGAAGGAACCTTTTTTTTTTAAGTAACCATAATTACAGTGACACTCTCAATAGCCCTAATTATGGAAATGAGTTTCACATTAAATTCACCTGCCTGATAATATACACTAAAAGTCTATTTCAGTTGAACTATGTTGTTTGTTAAAGCAGCCGTGCCTGAGGTTCAGGTATTCAACATGTGAATAATAGAGCCATCATTTCTAGAGTTTCAACTTAGATTAAAAGCTAGTATTAATTTGCCTAGAGTTAGTGTTGTATGCTTGGCATGAAAAGTACATCTCTAAGCAAAAAGCTAGAAGATTCCAAAGAACAGTCTAGTCCAGGTTTATCTCCTATTTTTATCTGATGCCCAGTGTTTTATTCTGCTCAGACTCCATAAGACACAAAGCAAGGAAGGCAGCTTCCTGTTTTTTATTATGCTTAAAAAAAAAAATCCATGAGTTTGATGCTGATTGCTGATAATTCTACTCATCTGTTTACATTTTATTTGCCTAAGTAATCCCTACACACCATGTGGGGCTTGAACTCACGACCCCAAGATCAAGAGTCACCCGCTCCTCAGACTGAGCCAGCCAGGCACCGCAGTCCTATTCATTTTTCATCCCGAGAAAAGTGATAGCATTTGTAAGTATGTACTTGGAAACTATGAACACATACACGCACACAGACTCACACACACAGGCACATACACATGCACACACTCACATGATGGTTATAATAACCTAATTCTCTTTATGTAGACATCTCTATTCCCCAGGGGAAGAACATGGAGTCATATATTTGTATTTCAGAGACCCTAGGCATACCAGAGTAATGCATTAATCTTCTCATATTCAATAAATGGTAAAGATGCTGAAAAAAATGAAAGCAGTCTTTTGTTTACAAGGAAGGATAAAAAGAGATCTAAGAACTATGTGGCCCCTTGCCTTCTCATTTTTCATCCTTTTCCTTGGATTGGCTCACTCAGAATTATTCATCAAATATTCAGGGAGACTAAGAGTTCTAAGTTTACCCTTCTAGCATCCACAAACCAAACCACTCAACTTAACTTTGCAAACTACTAAAAAGATCTCCTCTCCTTTGTTCTCAGCCTTGTTACTCTGAAGTTTGGAAAGGCTCTTAGATTCTGCAAGGTAAAAGGAGAAAGAGGACAAAGTGATTTATTTTCCCTTATTTTCCCTCAAAATTCCAACTAAAAATGGCAAATGAGGACAAAAATCCTGCCACAAGTCATTGTTATGAAGGTGACTTCATTTTGATGAAAGTTGCAAATAGAATATATTAACTCTGTTTTGAACCCTAAGACAACTCTTTTTCTCATCAACTGCAGTCCCAGTGGTAGAGTTGAGTGGGGGGAGATATCAGTCATTTCAGTCCTCATTAAATTTTTGGCCACAAGCCATTGAACTAAATTCAATAAGCTGAAGCTCTGGAATTTACATTCGTTCTTTAAACAAAGACTTCATTTCTGGACAATGAACTTTTGAGTATAATTTTCTCTCCTAACAGTAGAAGGTTCACAGGGAAGAAATTAATCGGACTTATTCTTTTCTCTCCTTTCCCGCCCCCAATGTGTTAAACACTTCTACAGACCTCAAATGCAACTGTCCTTCATTTGCTGAAATTTAATTCAATTAAAATTACAAAACAGACACAGAATAGATCATATTAGGAGCCAATTTTTTTTTAAAGAAAAACTATCAAAGTATAAATTGCTCATTGATCCCTGCCCTCTAGTAGCTTTTAATCTTAGTCATGCCAATTTAAGAGAGATCCCTGCATTTGGTTGCTGCTAGGACTTAAAAAGTAATCTAGCCAATCTGATTCCATATCTTACCTAGGGTTCATTTCCTAGTACGAAGAAGAGCATAGCAGATAAGATTCTAACACGGATAACCCCAACAGAGTGGGAAAGAAGTCAACTTGTGGCCTTTCCAGATATCAACATTCTCTATCAAAGTTACTAATAATTCATTTCAAGCACCAAAGGAAGGAACTGTTATACAGAGAGAGGAGACCAAGGGTGGGGAGAGTGGGGGGTGCGGCATGGCTCAGAATAGGGAAAAAATAAGCACTATTATAAAGTCTAGTTCATGAAAACAAATGTTGTACTGGTGTCTGTGGTACTTTAAGAAAAGATGTAACCTATAGAAATCCTCACGATGGCGATAGTATTAACTTGTCTCATGTGTTTTAAGAGAGTAAAATGTGACCTTTCCCCACCCACTCACTGCCTCCTTTATAGAAGACGTACATAGAGCATAATCTACACAATTTGGATGATGTTCCTGCATTCTGGCTTATACTATTTCAGGACTATTTTATTATAGTGAGATGGAAAGAGTACCAGATTTCCAGTGAGAAAAAAGTGGATTCTAACCCTAATTCAACCATTTACTACCCTCAATGCCTTGAACAAACATCCTAATTTTCTGAGGCTCAGCTTTCTCTTCTATAAAATATCCTGAGCAGGCTATTTGAGATAATAAATGTGAAGATGCTTTACAAAACTATCTATCTGTATGAAGGCAGGAATGATCACGGGTGATGACGAGGTTGTCCATTACCATTTTATAAACAGATCAGGTCTTTAAGAACAGAGAGAGGACTAGATCTTTCTGTGAATCTGCCATATTACAGAAGTAAACAGCTATTGAGAATGTACTAAGTAACTCAAAAAGCTCTTTTGATTCATAGGTAGGCAAGCTAGAAGGGACCTGACACATCATCTAATCCAACCCAATTAGAAGACTGAGCTCAAAGCTAATTTGCACAAATAATTCATGAAAGTGGCACAGACATAGAGCCAAGCCACAGTCCTCCTGAACTGAGCCCAGTACCATCCACACCAGACTGGGGAAGGTTTCATTCACGGAAAAGAGACAGCAAGTCCACGTATGTTTGTGATGAAAGGGAGGAAGTCCCAGTCTCCATGGGTAGCTGACTGAATATATGAATATTTTGAGAGTAGCTCTTTTTCCAAAAGGCTGTCATCCTAGGCATTCACCATTTGTTGAAAGAAGTAAGGTAAAGCATAAGCAGTGAACAGTGAGTGCTCCCGACTACTAACTAGAATTCTAGAGAAGCAGGATTGGGATTGCCAATAGAACAAGGGAGAAGAGGCACGGTAGGTTTTTTCCACCTCAAAACTCTGCCTAGGAAGCTGCATTTAAGGGACTATACACTGAGCGTGCAAGTAAAAGAGAGACACAGGAATGGAGTATAAACTCAACTGTCTATCAGGTATTGAGACACATTTAACTTCTTCAACTCAACCCCTGAAAACAAGGTCCTAATGGTCTTTCTGCTTTTCCCTAAAAATTTATCCTCCAGGAGGTCATTAGAGGCAGGCCTCTGGGACGCTACCTTCTCTCTCATTCAATGCGTTATTTCTGGGAGAGTTTCAAGGACAAGAATGGTGAAAGGCAGGGTCAGGAGTACTTCCTCTGGCACAGCAGAGCCATGGGAGCTGGGAACCAGCAGTCAAAGCCCAGGTTGGAGGTATGATGTGCTTCCCCTCTTGTATCCCTTTGAAGTCTTCACACATACATATACCAGCATCTTAGCTCTCCCCCAACCCTCAGCAGCTTGGTTAAAGCCAAGAGACAGTAGGGGAGAGATGCACATATGCTCTGCTATTAATATAGAATTAATTGACACAAGGACTACCCAAGGAGCATAAGTTCTAGATGCAGAGAAGGCAGCACAACGGTGACAGCAAAGTGTGGTCCCTGACCATGGACTTATCAGTCTAGAGAATCTCCTGGGGCATCCTACAAATATTTTTGAAAGGAGCCTGGGGCTTTTTGGGTTGCTAAAGCTATATATTTACAGATGCAAAGACTTTCAGATTCTCTCTCAGAATTATATCCCATTTCTGAAAACCCACAAAAGAAAACCATCAGTCCCAATAAAACAAGAGCACCCGGTACCATTTGATCTGTTTCATTATTCATGTCCTTATCCTACAGCAGAATCAAACCCTCGGAGTGGCCTGACATTATTGGAGTTGCTCTATCCAGATTTGATATTCCAGCTTAAGGTAGAAGAAAGCAGGGTGGACCGGTGCAAATTTAAGGCAAATTAACAAATTCTGATTTACTATGGGTTCATATGCCAGGTTGGATTTTCAAGTTTTTGTTCAGAAGCACTCTCAATACATTATTACATTCTGCAGGACAGAAAGTAGCAGATTGCTTATGGGTGTTCAGGGAGGTTGGAGGGGGAGAGTGCATTGGAAGGGAATGAGAATGACTCAGTCCACCCACATGTCTCTGATGTACTGGAAATAGGATCTTCTGAACCAAGGGTCAGACTCTAACTGATGCTGCAAAAAAAAAGTCCTAAGCCTTTTTAAAGTTGTCCAGTTTCCTCGGGTTCATACATTTCCAGATCATGCTTTAGCAGCCTGAAGTTCAAAGGCTACCACTTCTGTTTATTTAGTTCTTGCATGATTTCTGCTGAGAGTCAACCTCATTTTGATTAACTGTACTGGTTATTTTATAGAAGCAACGGGTGACCAAGACTGGCCAAGCAGCAACTCATACTGGCTGGATACTTTGAATTTGTATTAAATTTATACCTGCGGCGACTCTAAAAGAAAATATTCCTTCAGTTTTTTACAAACCTGAGACCTTCCCTATTACATTGGTTATCACATATACAGGAACATCTCATCAAGATCTGCCTTTTCCTTTAAATAGGGCAGGTGAAGGCAGGGAGGTTACTCAATTAATGACACAAATATTTTTCTGTAACTACAATGGTCCTACATTTATGAAATATAATGATTTCCCCAGAAACTGACACTGCAGATGAGGAGAGGCCATGCTGAGTGTTCCATGTAAAAAGGAGGAGAAGCTCAGGCAGTGGTTGAGAAGAGGCTGGGGACTGATGCTGCCCACCCATGCTCCAGGAATGATGGGAAGATGCTAAGGGCATTCTGACATGAGATGCATTCCAAAGTAAACTTTCCTAAGGTCAATTTTTTTTTAACCTGGTATTTGTGGCAGATTGCAAAATTCCTGAGGGAAGATGATTGAAGAAAAGTATTTTTTATCTACACAAAATAGATGTTTTCATATCATATAAATAGTAAAGAGGATTTCTGATGATTTCTTTAGAAAGGAAAATAAAAAGCAAGGCAGCTGCTGTTTAAATTAACAAAGAAATGGAGCTACAGATTTTAAGAGTTCTTTCTAACATAAGAGTGCTATTTTTCTTTAATCTCTTTCAAAGGTATCATGAGTAAGCAAGGGTCATCATGAATTTTAAAGAACAGATCACCCTAATAAAAATATGAAAAGATGTGAAAAATTAGCCAAATATAAACCATTGGGGATTCTTATTGTTCTAAGTTAGATTTATTCTACAGTCTTCCACAGAAAACAAAGATTTTAAAATGTTACTAAGATAAAATTAAAAACAAGTCTCTATTTATAGACCACATCTTTGATCTCCCCAGAGTAAGAGATGTATAGACTTCAAAGCATCATTTAATTTAGTATTTCTTGACCCTAGATGAATATTTGAATCACCTGGGCGCTTTCAAATATGGGTGCTCATATTTCTCTTCAGATTAATTAGTATTTTTTTAAAGCTCCTCAAGTGATACTAATGTGCATTCAGAGTTAAAATATACTAATTTCTTATTCTTTCACAGTTATTTTATTCCTGTGGCTTTGTGTTTTTTAAATGCTTTTCCAAAGATGTTCTGTTTGATCCCTGCCTTCATACTCTTGTAACCTTCTAGATCATTCTATATCATATTCTATCCCCTAAACTTCTGGTTGGCCCTCCTTTCAATTTTGTCTTATAGTCCTTAGTCTAGGACTAAGTTTATTCCAAAACTCTAATGTACTCATATTGCTACATTTATGTTGACTTACAAATTACTCTCACCCAAACATTACTGCAAGGCACACAATAAAAAGCAAATGACAGCCTCTCAAAAAGTAATTGGTTCCATAAATTCCTAGATGATATTGATGGTGTGAGTGTCTTACTAAATAATAGGCTATTGATAAATCAGGTGGATTTAGATGGAATTTCAATTTCAGAAATGTTAGGCATATTGATTCCAATAATAAACTTTAATCCTAGCCTGAACCAGATATAGCAATTTGCTGCTAAATTTCAGACAAATGGAGAATTTTGACAAAACAGAGAAGCTTGTTGTGGGTTACCCAGTTCTACTGATGGTGTGGCTCATAATCCTTGCAGTCAGAATAAAAATTTTCTACTTAAATAAGATTTTATGTTTCTCTATACCTAGAAGAGGCAGTGAGTTCCATTGACATTTGCCAAATGCATGTGGTGGTTTTGCATTTGTTACTGCAGCTCAGAGATGAGCAGATCCTATTACAGTGAATTCCTCTGCAAAAGAAAGAAATTACAGCTTCATATATGTTGCCCATATATGACAGATCAAATTATGGCCATGTCTGAAATGTGCTAAGTTTTCTGCTTCAGATTGCTTTATGGAAAATGAGTCATTCCAATCCAATCTCTGTTCTTAGAATGACATGAGGGTCAGGTTTAAACCAAAACCATGTGAGCAGGTCAATGACTGGCACAAAGGCAAACCTTAACCTTTCTAAAGACATGGAGTTTAGGTAGAGCTGTTATCTACCTAAAAGAGGTCTAACAAATATTAGGGTCCAGAAAATCATCTAAAATTCAGAGAATAGGCATTGGAGTCTCTCAGTCCACCTAAGTTAGGTGATCCCAGCCAAACTATTTAATCAGTCTCCCAGTTTCTTTATCTTTAAAATGAATATAACGCCCACTTGACATGGCTGGTATGGGGGAAATAATAGAACATACACACATATCAGCATTTGAGGTAGTGTCTGGTTTATAAATGCACAAGGACACACAAAAGGTATCTCTTATAATGTCAGTACACAAAGCTCTCTATCTCTGTATTAAACCACATGTAGCCACACAAATACACAAAAAGAGAAATACTCATATAAGAAAAAAAAATTCGTCCCATGTCTCTTCTTTCTAAAAATGGGGTCACACATATTCCCAAAACAGGAGGGGGAAAAGCAACAAAGCTCTTACCATCAGTCACAGCCCCCCTCAGCTTTTCCAAGAATGCTTTGGAAGATGAATGAGGTGAAGAGGAAACAGCTCTCACCAGTTAGGCCAGTGATATGATAAACTATTAATTCAATTTGAGGACCAGAAAATTCTTTATTAGGGTCTAGCTTGGCTGGACTCTCCAATTTACAATGATTATGTCTCTTCCATGAATTAGAAAGCTAAATTAGTCCCAACTTAAGACACATTTTTGAGCTCCAAATGACCCAACTTGTCTGTTGATATTGATAAAATTTACCAACAAATGTCAAATTTCCCCTCCCACTGATTTTGGGATGTATTGAAACTTGGAAAACATCACTCTACTGTATTTCTCTAACTTAAGAGGAAATGGTTAGAATTTGGGAGAAATGCCCAAAACATCAATGTGGCTTATATGGTGCTTCTTAATTTCCTCCAAGTTACAGTGTTCTATGGCACAATTATATCCTAAAGTGAAAGACCTGCACTTAGTATGTGTTCAATGGGCATTTATTATATATTTGAGAAACTTACCAAAAATTTTATGAAAGTCCTTTGGGGTCAACCTGAGAATAAATATCTGAAGGATTTGAGTCTCTCAGGAGTAAGAAGATGGAATCATAGAAAAGAGCATTAGAGGAAAAGTAACACATTTCAAGTTATACTGCAATTCAGAGGAGAGCATAGGAGTTGAATGTGAGTCTTACAAAACCCAGACAGATGTCCCAATCAACCAGATGAGATGGATAGGAGAGCAAGGTTCCATGTGAAGTTTCTCAGGGGAAGAAACTTAGACCAGACTGAAAAAAAAAAAAATCAAACTATATATCTTCATGCCCTCTTCCTCTTCCTCATCTGAAAAGAGACTTGAGATTAAGTGACCTGAGAAAGGAATATAGTGACTATGTTTCCTGAGTTGATTTTGAACAGAAAATTTTATTTCTTTTGAATTAATCTGGTGAGAACATTTCAGAGTGTGGAAGGTGTAGATAATTTAATTCCCCAAGTAATTTAATTGCCCAAGTAAAACACTTGAGCTGTTTAATAACTTGGTGTTATATTTGATTTTATAAAAATGAGTTCAGGTCAGGCATATTTGTTCTAACAATGAAAATCAATACTATGCATATTAACATACATTCTACTACAAAAAATTCAGCTCAACTCATTTGCTAAATAATAACTAAGCATGTAGCAAGTGTGAGGCATAAGAGATTTTTAAATAGTTTATTGTGCATCTTCAATTCACGTATTTTATATAATATATTATCTCATTAATACACACAAAAAAAGACTAAGTGAAAATAAGGTGACAAATAGATTAAGTAACTTGTTAGGTTACATACAGTAAATAATGAAGCTATATTCAGCTCCAACACCATGTTCTATGCTCTCAACCATGTCCTGAGTAAGACCAAATCCCTTATCCTAAGTGTCTTATATTCAAAAGGACAGAGAAGACAGGCATTCAAATGACTAGATCATATCTAGTGTAATAAGGTAGGCAAATACAAATTAAGTCATATCAGATGATCATGACATGACTTCAGAAGAATGTAGTATTTAAAGAATGAGCAACTGCTATTTAAAAACAACCTATGTTGTGAGTTTTAAGCCAGAATTCTAAAATTATATTCAGTGTTTTAAAACCAGAGATAGTTTACTTGTAAAATAATTGATACTGAGAAGTCAAAAGGACCCTCATGAGTCACTGAATCCAGTCTCATTCCAAAATAAAATTGTTCCTAAAGAAGTTCCAAAAAGGTGTCAGATCTTGGCATCTTATACTCCCAAATTCCAATTATGTCTTGATACCCACTACATATTAAACAGAGAGAGGCCAACCCAACTGGGCCTAAGTTAGTTCAAATTCTCTCCATCCTTTTGTAATTAAATGTTTCCTTAACAATATATTCCATTAACACCCAATCTACGTACCAAATTCCTTTTTACCCCCAGAAATTGCTTGGTACAATTTTTAGTTTGTTTGCTTGTTTTATTTCTCTTTTCTCATAAGTAAGCATTTATTGAGCACCAACTAAATCAGGACCTCACACAATTGAGGGTGCTCACAATTTAGGAGCTCACAGTTTAGAGAGGCTTATGCATTTAAAAAAAAACTCCAATAACCATGCAAAGTACAAAAGACTCCAATAATCATGTAGAAGCTCCACAGGAGTTAAAAGAAGTTCTAGAGAAAAAGCCCTTTTTTATAGCCTTTCAGGATGGGGAAAACTTAGGTTACTTGATAAATTACAATTTTAATCCTTAATTAACTATTTAATTCAAATGAACATTTCTTATTCTAACTCCTATGGGCTCCGAAACAAAAGATGCAAAAGGAAGTTGAAATACAATTTAGGGAGAACCAACTAAACCAATTTGTTTCCTACATGAGCACCCCATGTTTCCCCCATTCCACATCATTTCATTTTCTTGTAGATTTCCTGGAAGCTTTTATTTCTAATAAGCTAAGGGAACTAGATATCATATCATGCTTAAAGTCTTTATTCCATATTTTCAAGAATTCTGTAAAAGTTGGGTTCAGAACCAGAGTTAGCTGAATAATACTCTCTACTTGACAAGCATGAGGATCAAGCCCAAAGCAAGTGGTTTAGAAAAGTTTATCAGGTAGAATGAGTCCAACATGACATGTAAGAAAAAGTCTCTAAACAGTAGTCCCATTTGCAAGACATTATACTGGAGTCAGTGTCAATTTCCCCTCAATACAGAGATGGAAACAGAAAGAATGATAATGGAAAAAGCCTTTCAAGCAATGTCAAAACACACACACACACACACACACACACAACAATATTTCATTCAGAATCTGCAAATGCTGGAGTCAGACCAAGCAGATGAGAAAAGATTGCCCTATTTCTTACTACCTGGTCCAGAGATTCACAACAATTTACAGCTCAGACAAGGAGAGCAAAGTGAATACAAACTTTTCCAGCAGAAAGCTGGTAAATCTCACAGGTTTCTACAAAAATGAGCTCAGCCTTCACTGACCAGCAATATCTCAGAGGAGAGGAGGGAAGGGAGGGTTGGGCTGTAGGCACTGGGAATTTTACCAATCATAAGAAAGCTGAACTTAAGCAGAAGCATTTGCAATACAAGGAAGTAAATTGTTCAGGGAGCAACTGCTCTGGTAATCCCATTTAAACACAGGAATTATGTTTGCAAAAAACCTGAAAGAATCAGTATTCAGCATGCTTGTCCTGGGGGATATGGAAATGCCCACGACCACTGAAGGCCAGAAGTACCAAAGGACTAAAAAGATCATAAACAGGAGGACAATATTCCTACAATGACTGCAAAGCACACTAGTGAGAAGCTGCATAGGATAATGCAGAAAGTACGAGAAGGTTCTTTTCTTCCAGGTCTGTCTCACATCTGTAAAATTAAGACACTGGCTTAGTGGATCCCTAAATTTTTTTTCAGTATTAAGATTCTATGAGTTCTGTGAAGTGCCACAATGGAAACTATAGAAAATAAATGTGATAGTATAGGCAGCAGCAATAATACTCAACTGCAGAGATAAGGGGACAGCTGAGGACATTTTATGCTACACAGAGGACCCAACATTCAAGCAAGGTTGGCACAACCCCATACTCACTCCAACTCTCCAACTGAAATTTTGTATTAAACTGTTAAGAAAGTTACCATGCCCTACGTTGTTTAGATACATTGATGAATACCATGACTTCACAGCATTTTTTATCCTAAGTTCTCACTAAAATCCTCCATGACTTCCATTGCCCCAAATAAGATCCCAAACTCCTAAACCATATCCTACAAGGCCCAATATGATCTGACCCTTGGCTTTCTCTTCAACCTCACTTCCCCACACTCTTCCTCTGGTTCACTGGTCCTATTTTTGTAGTTTGGGTATGTCAAGCTCATCCCAACCTCGATACCTTTTTCCTGGCTATTCCCTCTGCTTGCATGGTCTTCTCCCTGCCCAACAAGAGGCCAGGTCCTTCACATCATTTGTTTCAGTCCAAATGTCACTTAACTAAGAAGCCATCCTTGATTCCCCCATTAGTCACTTCATCACATTGCGCTTGTATTTTTTCCAGAGTACTTAATCATTCTCTGAAATTAAATTATTTGCTTACACATTTATATTCTGTCTTCCCCAAGTAGAACATAAGCTGAATGAAGGCACAAATGTGATCTGTTCAATGTACTCCTTGACATCATAGATGATCAAAAATTGTTTGTTGACTGATTAAAAAACAATTTAAGTATTAGCATCTTTGTTCTACTATCTAAGAAATCTCAGCTAAAAGGTTTAAAGACCTGCTCAAGTTAGCACCTCTAGTAAGTAATGTAAGATTAGTGCCTGGGACTTTGTTGTTGTTTTTTCCCCCAAGATTTTTTTTTTTTTTTAATTTATTTGAGAGCAAGAGCAAGAGAGAGAGCATGCACAAGTGGAGGGAGGGGTGGAGCGGCAGAGGGAGAGGGAGAAGCAGACTTCCTGCTGAGCAGGGAGCCTGATATGGGGCTCAATCCCAGGACCCTGGAATCATGACCTGAGCCGAAGGCAGATGCTTAAACGACTGAGCCACTCAGGTACCCCTAGTGCCTGGGACTTAAAATAATCTTTCTACTAGAATTTATTTCTGCTTTTCTGGAGTTTTCCATCCAATTGAGCCCAGAAGCCACCTTTCATCATTCTTTATAACCAAAGTGAACTACTTCAGTGTATTGGTAACCCTACTCTGTGCATAAAAGGGTCTATTTTCAAGCATGTGTTGGAGTGGAGATGAGGTTCCAGAGAGGGTACCTAAGCGTAAGACTAGGCATGAAATTTGATAATAATAATTAAAAATCGGGCGCCTGGGTGGCTCAGTTGGTTAAGCGACTGCCTTCGGCTCAGGTCATGATCCTGGAGTCCCGGGATCGAATCCTGCATCGGGTTCCCTGCTCAGCGAGGAGCCTGCTTCTCCCTCTAACCCTCCCCCCTCTCATGCTCTATCTCATTCTCTCTCTCAAATAAATAAATAAAATCTTTAAAAAAAAATTAAAAATCATATTTTTCTATTGTGTTGAGAAAGAAAGGGACCAAGAGGTAATGGGGGAATATAATTAATTTGAGACTCAGGTGTATTTCAGTACTGGCAGTCATTGGAATAACAATCATGGATTTAAAATTCTATATTCCATATATACTGAAATGTTTCAAAGCATGGGCTTGAAAGCCTGGATGTGGACCTTAACAGCCATCTCTGTATGACCTGTGGCCTGTCTGTGCTTCATCTGTAAACAGCGGTTACTACCAGTACACCTGATGAAGATTAAATGAATTTACAGATACAGAACTCTTAGGTTAGAGCCTGGCACAGAGAACCAACCAAATGCGTGAGCTATTCCATTATCCTTAGTTTACACTTTTCACCATGAGACCTCATCTTGCAGAAGACATTGGTCATTTAATTTTCAGATGAACCTTGTTATACCACAACAATATCCTTAGCGGCTGTGGTTCTTTCACTCCTATCACTGCATACCACCCAAAACCTTCTCAAATTCACTGTAAACTATACTCACGTGACTCAGGGAATTTCAGTGGGCTCCTAGGCTCCATCCTAAATCCCTGGTCTCTGCCAGTGGCTTCAACCTTTCGGTTTACTTTTAGTCTACCTTCTGTGGACTAACTTCTAGGTTATACTTTCCACAGGGCTTTCTCTTGAGGTTTGCCCCTGACATCTCTCTCAGTTGGTTCTTGCTCCTTGCTGGGCATCCTGAGGGCTACCCTGGCTCATCCTGACTCAGCTTGGGTCAGGTCCCTGTGGACAGGGACATGAGATCATAAATACTACGCTAGGACACCCTTAATACAGTATTGTTTAATAAAACTGAGCATGTATTACACCTTCTATGGGACTGAGTCAAGATGTCTAACTTAGAAAAGAATGGACATCACGTAAGTATGTACTATGAATTCATATCCTTTTCTTCAGATCAGATTCATAAGTAATATCTTCTTTGCATTCTCACTTTTTAGTACTATCACCCTTTAGCTAGAAAACATTTTCCAATGAATTCTTCTTCCATGTTTCTTCTCTGCTTCCTCAAAGCACTGTATGCTCAAAATGACTTTAGATATACTTTAAGGCTATAAAAGTCCACCATATTTCCTGGATCTTCATCAAAATCTTGGCTAGAGAATATCTTGCTCTCTCTATACTTCCAAACATTTCTATATTTTCTAACTCAGAATCTTTTTACAAAATCACTTTCAAAGGTAAATTTTAGCTAGGTGTTTCTAGGAAGCAAGAATACATGAACTGAAATATCAGCATATGCCACATGTTCTATAGTCTTATTTTTATTAAGAAAGTCTTTGGTGAAACAAATTATTCTGCTTTGAAATCTAGTCATCTGGGAGGCATAAACCTTAAAAAACAACAACAACAAAAAACTCTAGCTTCCCACAACTGTGCTTGCTAAGGGTATTGTATACTCTGTTCAGAGCAACTGTGCTTGCTAAGGGTATTGTACACTCTGTTCTTCTCCCTCTCCCTCTGCCGCTCCACCCCCCCCCCCACTTGTGCATGCTCTCTCTCTTGCTCTTGCTCTCAAATAAATTAAAAAAAAAAATCTTGGGGAAAAAAACAACAACAAAGTCCCTGTTAAAAAAATAAAATAAAATACAAAAAACAATACGTAAACAAATGCTACCTGTTCCAAACCAGGTAGCATCAGTTTATCAATCCAAGTGTTCCATCTTGCAAAGTGAGGATATACCTTTAATGAGCACATATATTAGAGCTACTAAAGGAAAATAGCTCTCTTTCAAGATATTCTTCCTATATAAGTATCTCATGAAATAGATCCTATGGTCCATGGACAGCAGTCCCTTCTGCTTGTCAAGTCAGATACACTCAAATTAGAAAAAAAGCACAGGGAAGAAGTAGAGCCAACCTGCTACACAAAACCCTATCCCCAGTTACCTTACCCATCCTTTGAAAGAGCATTATCAAATTTAACTTGAGAAGCACTTAAGCTTAGGCAGGATGAGCTACAATGCCTACATCATTGATATTTAATGATAAAATTAACATTACAAGTGGGACTAAAAAAAATATAGCAAAACATTTCTACCAGAAATCAACTTTGGGTGAAGGGCTAGAAAGGGGGTACTATATACTATTAGATGTGGCGCTCTCTTCCGGCTATCTACAGAGCTCACATTTTCTCTAGTTAAACATGAGAGTTCTCCCTACCTCAGCAAAAACCAGGACCAACAAAATATCACTTTCCCTAAGTGAGAGCAGCATGAGATTCATAACTGGAAATACCTCAAAACAGTCATTAGTCAATGACCATTGAAACAGGTAGGATGATCAGTGAAAGGATTTTGGTTTTGAGGGTTCACTTTGTAAGACCTCTGTTGTCCATTAATGTATGTTATTTACCCCACGGAATAAATTGCAGCCAGGGACTGCCAGTTATGAGAGCAGGGTGCCATCGGTCTCAAGGGAGCATAGTGGACTCATCACTGATGACACAATGTTCAGGGTAGAGAAACACCAACAGGACCTGCTAACATCAACCTCTTCTAACTGAATATTCAGGTATTCATGCACTCATTCCTCATGAAACACTTTTGAATGCCAAATACTGAGCTGGCTGCTAAGGACACAGAAATGCATGGAACGTGATCTCTGACCTAGAAAAATCTACAATCTAGTAGATGACACACATGCAAACAAATGGCATCAGGTATCATGACAAGGGTATACATAAGGGACCATGGTGGGTTAGATATTAACTAGGCTATGCTTAAGTTGTCATGGAGTGTGGGTCAGCAAATTCTTCACAGAGGAGGGAGTTCTTAAACTTGCTCTTAAAGCATAAGCAAAAAGTCCATCAACTGGATGGAAAAGCATTCCAAGCAGAAGGAAAAACAGGTGCAAAAGCACAGAAGCATAAATGTGCATGCTGTGTTTGAGAAACTATAATTAGTCTGATATGAGCAAGTGAGGATAACCATGTCATACTGGATCATAGAGGGCCTAATATGTAAAGCAAAGCTGTCCAAGTTTTAAGCAAGGGTGGAGCACTATCAGATCTGGGCTTTGATTGTTGGCAGCATGTACAGATCATTTAGGTTGGGTCAACACCAGAAGTAAGAAAATCAGGAGAATTCTGTCATAATTTTGAAAAGAATACAAATTAAGGATATGACAAATATGAGATGTTTACAAGGCAGAAATTGAAAACTTAGTGACCAATTGGATATGGGGTAAATTGAAGGAGAAAGAAATGTGTGGCTTGGTGGCTGTGTGGGTGGCATTAACCAGGACAGGAGGAATAAAAATTACGAGCAAGTGAGTGTGCCTGTGTGAAAGAGGAGGAGGGTGAAGGGGAAAGGGAAAGAGAGAGAGAGAGTTTGAGACAGGGAGGAAATGGAAATAATCACTGCTTTGGACATGCTGAGTTTGCAGGTCTGCAGAACTCTCAGAAGACGTGTTCAGTAGGCCATTGGGCATATGAATCTGGAACATCAGACCACAGTGAAGGTTACAGTTGCATAGACCTGAATTGCACCCATATGCAGACAGCAGCAGAAGCCTTGGGCAGGAATGGGGCATCTCTTCCCTGAGCTTCCACTAAATTATTGGGTCCATTGCCCTTTTCTTCTTTTTCCTCTCCTCACTATTTTCTACCCTTTGTATTTTTACCAAAAATATATTCTGTTAGCTGGCTCTCCTCTTACCCCTTACTTCCTTCCCAGCATCAAGTATGACTCTCGAGTACAACTCTTACTTTCGATCTTACTTTTATCTTTATCACTCTTCCTTCTTTCACTTTTTTCTTACTTGTTTCCAGTAATTTTTCCTCTGTAATAAAAGCCTTCTCCCTTAACACTACTCCAAATATGGAATTACTCTAAATTAGGAACCTGTGGTTTTTTTTTAATTTTAACATTTTATCATGTAGAAGTCATACATAAACAAAAATATACAGGGTATTCTAACAAACTCCCATATGCTTCAATAGGCAGCTAGATTTTAAAAAATAAGATAAAATTAGGCGCGCCTAGGTGGCTCAGTTGGTTAAGTGACTGCCTTTGGCTCAGGTCATGATCTCAGGGTCTTGGGATCGAGCCCCACATCGGGCTCCCTGCTCGGCAGGAAGCCTGCTTCTCCCTTTCCCACTCTCCCTGCTTGTGTTCTCTCTCTCTCGCTGTCTCTCTTTGTGTCAAATAAATAAATAAAATCTTTAAAAAAATAAAATAAAATAAAATTAGCACATGAGTACCACAATCATATATGCACCTCATTCTTCTCCTGTACCAGAAAATAGCAAGGATAGCTCCTGTCCATGGATGTTCACATTTTTTTTTCATTCTTAATCTCTTGCCCTGTGTCGTGCACTATTCAAGCAAACTTTCTACTTATTTTATCCTTATAACTACCTTGTGGGTAGTCAGGTGCTATTACTTTACCCATCTGACATGAACAAAAACTGAAGACTCAGATTTAATGATTTGTCCAAAGTCACACACAACCAGTCAATGTCTGAGCCAGGCAATTTTGATATATTCCTTCAAACCTGCCTCAGTGCTTTAAATTCACTGAAAACTATGTGAACATTAGTTGGTGATAACTATATTACCCTTCTATAATGACATCCTTTGCATTGCTCTTATTCAAACAATTCCTTGAGTCAGCATTTTCTGAATCCTTAAAAGAACTGCTGGTGAATTTAACATACCCAGCTATTTAAAAGCCAATTAGTTGCAGGTAAGAACAAATCTTCCTTGACAATGCCACTGGAGTCAGCCTTTTAGATTTTGGTTCAAAAGATTTCAGTGTCATTATTAATCTAGGTGATCATCTGGAACCTCACAACTCGAAGACTTTTTTCCCAAGATCCAGGGATGCCTAAATGAGCTCAGAGGCCCAGGGCCCCTGGCCAGGATAAGGAAGAAGCTGCTGAAATAGAGTAACAGCTCATCTTCCACATGTGGTCTTGATCCTAGCTCTCCAGTCCCACCCTAAAAGGAGACACCTTTCCTTCTCAAGGCCCACACCAACCCTTATGGCCACTGGACCAAAAAGTAGAGTCAGAGCTCATCATGCTCTGGAGGAATGAGTGGGAAGTGTGATTAGGGAGGAAATAACTTATAATCCAAAGGAACTGCAAGGTTATGCCAACTCACACTGGCAGAAACCTGAGTAATATAGATGTAAATGGATTCTCAGAGTGTTAAACCAAGGAGGATGGAATTTAATATTGGATCAGGTTGAATTTACTGATATGGGTGCATTGCCAAACATTCTGGATTTCATGTGTTATCTCTAGCAGTGGGAAGTGCCTATAGCAGTTTGCTTGGTGGGGTTGAGAGACCAGAACTTCCTTAGCATAATGTAAAGGAAGGAAACAAAAAGTTAAGAATATAGGGATGTTGCAGGGAATTTATTTTACGTTACTTGAACAGCTCCCAAACCACTATATCTTTCTGGAAAGACCAAAAACTACTTTCTTCGTTAAATTTTGAGAAATATATCATTGATGGGAGTACTAATATCTTTGAAAAGCTCTGTGGGACCTGGCCTGTATAGGTCAGGATGAAGGGAGGATATGCCACTATTGAGATGTCCTCCCTGATTTTAGAAGAGATAAGGGGATCCTGGAGAGGCAAAGGCCAAGTGGCAATGGTTAACTACCAGAACCAATGTAGATATAATTTCCATACTGAGCAGCAGAAAACAGAGACCACGTGGTAGCCTGAATGTTTTGACCCTCATGGATCTGACAGTGGCTCACTGATTACGGTTTTCTTAGGAATGAAAAAGATGAGCAGGTTGCTTCTAAAATATTGCCTGATCTGTATAACAGAAATCTCAGGTGCAGGAACTGAACTTAAAAGGTCCACAATGGAGAGTCGAGACCTCTCATCTAGTTCCCACAATGAAGCAAGTTCATGGACTTTGAGCTTCGTGATTGAGAAAAATGTTGGGCCTCCTTGAGGAAGGGCAATGTAATATTGCACAATTATATACTGAAAATCTTTTCCAAGTCTTTCCATAAAGTAAATGCAGGTCATTTTCTAAAGTGACCACTTACCAGAGAAAGGGAAATACCAAGATCTTTCAAGGGTTTTTAGACACAGGCTCTGAAAAATACTATTTCCTGGGGATCCAAAGCACCATTATGGTCTACTGGTAGAAGTGGGGAAAACAGTGGTCAGTGATACCTGGAGCTTTGTCTCAAGTCTTTCCTGCACTGAGCCGAGTAGGTCCACAGATGACCTTGTAGTTGCATACCCGGTTCCTAAGAAAGTAGTTGAAATTAAGTTGCCTAGCTCTTGGCAGAATCTTCACACTGGCTTCCAACATTCATACACTTATGAATGGAGAGACAGAGGGTAAAAGTGGGAATGGATCCTATTCAAGAAAATTTCGTTATCGCCAAAATATCACTAGTTTATAAACAGTACATGCTATAGCGTTGCCTAAGTCAATTATGTTTTAAAATACAAAATCTAGAAATTACTCCCTGACACTAGAACCAATGAAATAGATTTTCTCATTTCTGTACACTAAAAACTCTGCCAGGATTTGATCACGACATTGTCAATGACAGCTTCAATATCATCTCTGCTTTCATCCCCCAAGGACAGCGAAAGTCTCTGATTTTTGTTCTTCTGTCTCTGTTAGACACTCCATATTTTAAGTCAGTCTTGTAGCCCTTAGAAGCAGGTTCACTGATTAAACCAGGACCATTTGCTTTCTATGTCAAAATATATTACTTTCAATGGAGACCATAAGTCAAATTGATTGCATCCCCTCCCTTAATGAAAGAGTAGATAATACATACTTGCTCACTATCCCTCTCAGCAATTTTTTAAGTTACCACCTAAGAATTTTGACTTAAAGAATCAGAATATTTCCAGTGTCACTATATGAGAAGGATTCAATAGGTTTTAAATAGAATTTTTTTGTGCATGCAGATACAAAGTAAAATTTGGTAATTGAAAACCATGTAGAATCAAACTCCTAAGGAGAAAATTTATTGCACTGAATTATAATGATAATGTTCTTTAAAACATTCCATCTTTATCCCTTAGGAAGATAAAAGCAAATTGAGAAATAGTCAAACAAATTTTTAAAAACTTCTGAAAGCCTTACATTACGTAAAATATAAATTTCAAAAAAAAAATGCTTTAGGGTTATGCAAAATAGGGTCTCCTATACAGCATCATTTGGGAGGGAAGCCAGTAAATAACAAGACAGAGTCACATTAATAACTGCTTTTTCAGATTTTTGTTAAGAAATTATATTTTCATGTTATCTCAGTCTCTTTTGTATGTTCAAAGCTAATAGCAACAGAATCTGATGTTGGAGCATAGTCATGGCTTAAAAATTAAAATTTATAATAAGAGCTTACTAGACTAGGCTCTTCCCTATTTTCATATATTATATATCTTACAAATATGAAGAAAACTCATTGTGAAAACACTTTCAGGGGCACCTGGGTGGCTCAGTCTTAAGGTTAAGCATCTGCCTTCGGCTCAGGTCATGATCCCAGGGTCCTGGGATGGAGTCCCACATTGGCCTCTTTGCTCAGTGGGGAGCCTGCTTCTCCCTCTCCCTCTGCTGTTCCCCCTGCTTGTGCTCTCTGTCAAATAAATAAATAAAATCTTAAACACACACACACACACACACACTTTCATAAGGAGAAAAATTTTATCCTGAGAGCTAAAGGATTATAAAATCACAAACTATGTTATTTTTCAAAAACCATCTTTAACAATATATGCTCAATATTTCATACATGCTCTCTATTGTCGTGATTTTTCTTTATGTATGAACCCAGTGTATATGATATTGAGACTGGGTTTAAAGTATGTGAGATTGTGGCTGAAGACTTACTTCAAGCCTCCAGCTAATAATTTCCAGCTTTGTCTGCATTAGTTTAATTTTGTGAGACTGGGCATTTTAGCAATAATAGGAACATCTTAACTTTTGTTAGTCCTCATGTTCCTTAAAATATAAGGGCAAATTAAAATAAAATCCCCAAATAATTGTGACCTTTGCTAGTGCTAATAATTAATACTCAGAATATTATATTTTTATGAGCACTTATTTTATGTTTAGGTATGCAAAACCTCTTTGCATGCATTAGTCCATTCAATACTGAAATATAGTGAGATGCTATAATTATCCCATTTGAAACTGAAGCTTAGCAGAGTAAATTGCATATGATTTCACAGCAAGTAAGCAGAGGAACCACTTACAAAAATGACATAAATGCTGGTCACCTCTGTGTAGTATTTTAAAAAATGGATTGTCCAGCTGACATCTTGAAAGTGTGAATTTAGTGTAAGTAAGGAAGTTTAGGGGTGTTATGTAGATCAGATTGAAACCAATTTTATGAATGTTGAATGTATGAGAGTTGAGAACTGCATCTTTTCTTAAATAATTATAACACATTACAATGAGATATTTATTATCAGTCTGAATTTTTGTTCCGGTAGAATTTCACATAGTAATTCAACTCTTAAATTTCAGAATCTATTTGTCTTACCCAGGTGTCCAATACCTGAGTCTTCCAGGCAAGCAAAGCATATGTTAAGATTATTAGTTAATTCAATGAAGAAAAATCTTATACAAGGAATGGAGATTTTATGTTAAATACTCTAAATCTACTGCCTAACTTAAAATATATTGTTATATGTAACATATATAACAATATATATAAGGCATCTAAGTCATGAAGTCATGACTTAACTTGGATAATCTGACTAAAAAGACTGGGACTAGTTGGTATTTGGGGTGTATGTGATATTTATATCAATTAAAATACTTAAGTGCAGGGTTCCTGGGTGGCTCAGTTGGTTAAGCAACTGCCTTTGGCTCAGGCCATGATCTCAGGGTCCTGGGATCAAGTCCCGCATCAGGTTCCCTGCTCAGCAGGGAGCCTGCTTCTCCCTCTTCCACTCTCCCTGCTTGTGCTCTCTCTCTCTCTCTCAAATAAATAAATCTTAAAAAATAAAAATGAAAATAAAAAATAAAATACTTTAAGTGCTCACTAATATATTTCTGAAATAAATATTAACATTTCCAAAATTTGTATTATAGGTCAAACACCAATTTTAAAAAATCAGTTTTATTTCGGGGTGCCTGGGTGGCTCAGATGGTTAAGTGTCTGCCTTTGGCTCAGGTAATGATCCCAGGGTCCTGGGATCGAGCCCCGCATCCGGCTCCTTGCTCAGCGGGGAGCCTGCTTCTCCCTCTCCCTCTGCCTCTCTCCCTGCTCATGCTCTCTCTCTCTCTATCTCTGTGTCTCAAATGAATAAATAAGATCTTTAAAAAAAAAATCAGTTTTATTTCAACTCTAAATTGTTTTAAAAAAAGGCCTGAGAAAAATGTGCAAACCAAATTTATATATGGTATCTACTTAATGGTAGAAACTTGAGTGCCTTTATTTAAGAACGTTTATAGACTTATGCAGGGTGGCTCAGACGGTTAAGCATTGGACTCGGTTTTAGCTCAGGTCGTGACCTCAGGATCATGAGATCTAGCCCCCAACAGGGCTCTGCGCTCAGTGGGGAGTCAGCTTGAAGATTCTCTCCCTCTGCCCCTCCCCCTACTCATGCCTGCACACGTTCACTCTCTCTGAAAATAAATAAATAAACCTTTTAAAAAATGTTTATAGACTTACGCATAATTTTCCAAATATTTTCTCACCTTTAAAATATGGTGATGTATGTGTATATTGTAAAATGTAAACTGCTGGTAATATTTTTGACTTAATATGCTTTTTCAACCCAACACCCCTAGTCAAATCTCAGGTATTTGTTTATGTTGTCCATAACCTAATCCTCAACTACAGTGGGTTCAAATGTCTCTTCTTGGCCTTTTAAAATTTATAGAATTCACATATGTGCTTGAGTGATGCTCAAACTCAGTTAACCCTATTGGACCTAACACCCCCCTTTTGCAAGATACATTTTTGTAACGAATACTCTTATAAATAATATAATTTATCTATATCCATAATTACTAAATATATATTAAATAAAAAGAAAACAATGTATAATGTGCTGGTATAAATTGGTATTTTGAGATAGAAGTTCTCAGACATAGCTACATTGCAATACAGCAACTACCTGTGAAGACATAATGAAGAAGTCAGATTCTTGCACCTGTGCATAGAATCACCATGAATGGGGCATGAACAGTAAATACATACTGATGAGCTGGAGTGTGCGGCCCAAATTTGTCCACTATAAGCAGCAGGTGTTCCCATTGATGGCATGATATATCAAAGTGGAGAGCACATCTTTGTAAAATTAAAAATAAGGCAATATACAATTCTTCAGTATGCATTACAATAGTATTTCTGGAAAATTCAGTTTATATTAAATCTCTGAAAAGAAAAAAATAATCAAACTTTATTGATATGTAAAATTGAGTTACATTCTAGGCTCAGATAATTATAAAGGGGATTCTCACCTATGCGAATGACCAATAGACTAGTCAGTGAGTAGACAGTGCGGATATAGGGGAGATTCTATGTTTATAAAACTGTCCCAGACTTGGCAGGATAGCTAACATCTCGGCCCCAACCATCAAACACCATTGAGTTCCTCCAGTTGCTGGGATAGCTCAAAATGCCTCCACAAATTTCTAAAATTATCTCTAGGGGTCATAAAGGCATTGTTGAGACCCACTGGCTAAATCATCTTGCTTATCTGTCTGTGTGATCTAAATTCACTAAAAAGCTGCCGAGACCATGTTTCTGATTGTGTTGTAAAGTTCTAACAATGAATGTAATCAAGAGTTAGAAAATAACTGCCCATGTGTGTTTTGCAGTTCATGATAATTTGCTGTCTCAAGAACAGGGCATAAAAGCAAAGTTAAATTTATGGGTTTAAGTACCGTTATTAACGCTTTTATGCAAGTGAACCAAGAGTAAAGTCTAATTAAAAATGGCTTCTAGTGGGGCAGTACTTTTATATCTGAATCTCACTTTGAAATACATTTAGTATCCTGTTTATCACCTGAAGCCTCTATTCCAATCTACTTGCTTGAGCTGCTCAATTGCATTTCACGGCACTTTTAAAGCTTAATTAAAGTTTTGCAACAGTGCAGGTCTGCCCTTTAAGGCAAGGCATTTCTTTCAATCAATCTGATTTTCATACCAAAAAGGGCTTGCGAGACTTTCTCATTTCTGGAAAGCAAATACTATTTGCCTACAAATAAATAAATAAATGTTAGCTTCCTGTGGCCATTTTTAAGGGGGAAAAAATCATTTGTGGCAGTATGAATGCATTTGAACTTAGAGGAAAAGGAGAACATCTCATCCCTTGAGACACCACCTACTCCTAGAACCCTATATTTCATCAAGATCTAGATGATGAAAAAATCTGACTCATATTTGAATCAAAATTGCTTGACATTATTTAGCTTTATGATTCTTATACCATTTAGATTATGTTGCCAAGACCAGAAAATCTAATGTATCTAGGAATAAACCTGAGTTCAATAAAGTGATTCTTGTCTCTATATCTAATTTTATCTACCAGAAGAAGCCAATTTCTTCTTCCATTTGTATTTGCTTCTATATTTTTGTGGCAACTGATACCTACCAGTCTTCTCTATTTTTGTGGCAATGTCAACTACGAATCTGCAGCAGTAAGAGGAAAAGCCATAGGCAAGCAGGGCACACTCTGCTACAGTCATCCCAGAGTGCTTCTCATTTCTCCTTATCCCAATTCCCAAACATGGCAGAGCTGACCTTGCCCCAGCCCCCAAAATAATCCATCAAGCAAGCCCATCCTTGGTGCCAGGTGTCCACTTGTTTATGCCAGGTACAAGAAGTCATTCTTAACACCTTTATTCCCCTTACACTATCCCTCTGATATTCAATTCATGGAGTCCACACAATTTTACCTGCTAGAAAGCTAAGATCCACCCCGCAGCTGCCCATCTTTTGCAATAGCTTGACATATTACACTAGCCACCAGATTGGTCCGTTAGTATCTACGCTGCTCCCCCATGCCCTCTCCACAATATTTCCACAATGAATATCTAAAAATATGATTTCACTGCCTACAAGGCATTGATATATTACAACTGCTCCCCAAAAGGTCCTTTACATGCGCTACTAAGCCCTGCCTCAGTGACCCCTATCTACCATCCCTGCCTCACTCCATTTCTGGCTACCTCTGCTTGTTCACATGGTCTCATTTCAGTCCCTCACTCCCAACATGCCTTACTCCAGAGCCTTGAATATGCATGCCATTTGTTCTTCCTTATTTGGGGAGATGGCATACGAGAACAGAGAGAACTGGATGGAGTATTGGAACAACTGTCCGGGTTCATATGCTGGGGGCACCTTTACAAGCTGTATAACTTTAAACCCTCTGTGAGCTCAAGTTGCAGGATCTGTAATATGGAGATAAATAATAGAGCCTAGATCATAAAGTTATTCTCAAAATAAACAGATTTCATACACGTAAAGCATTTAGGAATCATCTGGCATGTGGTGAGTAATCCGTATTGTCGAATGTCATCCCTCCTCCCTTCACCTAATTAACCCCTACTAACCCTTCAGATCTCTGCTTCTGTGTTGCTTCCTAATGGAAGAATTTCCTGATTGTCCTAACCTAACCAGGGCACGCTCCTTGCAAAGAGTCAATTAGCACTGTGTAGCTCTCTTTCACAAGGCTTGCTACCGTTAGAGTTTTAAATTTATTTGTGTTAATGTCTAAATCTCCGCTAGATATAAACTCCTCAATGACAGGAAATGCTTCTAGTTTTGTCCAAAAGTGCATCCCCAGTAACTAACACAGTGCCCAGAACCTAGTAGCACTCAATATTTGCTGAATAAATGAATGTTCTACTCCTTCCTTGCTTGCCTTCCCTCTCCCATCATGTGATTTCAATTTATCTTATTTAGTGGTCTTCCCAAAACCTCCCAGGTGGGATTAATCTCTCTACTCTCTGCTTGCTCATTGCTATATTTCTCCTTTAGAATAATAATCATTGTCAGGGCGCCTGGGTAGCTCAGATGGTTAAGCGTCTACCTTCGGCTCAGGTCATGATCTCAGGGCCCTGGGATCAAGTCCCGCATCGGGCTCCCTGCTTGGCCAGGAGCCTGGTTCTCCCTCTCCCTCTACTGTTCCCCCTGTTTGTGCTTTCTCGCTCTTTCTGTCAAATAAATAAATAAAAATCTTTAAAAAAAAAAAAAGTCTGCCTTCGGCTTAGGTCACGATCTCGGGGTTTTGGGGTGGAGTCCCCGCTTCAGGCTCCCTGCTGAGTGGGGAGTCTGCTTCTCCCTCTGCCCCTCCTGCCCCCCCCCGTACTCTCTCGCTAATAATTTTTTTTAAAAGAATAATACTCATTGTCCACCTTGTATCAAGTTACATTTGGTCTATATTCATGTATCTCTCCCCTATATCTCTTTAAACTGTCATTAGAATCAGGTTTCTAAAATTTAACTTGGTTTCTAATATCGAAATCTGATGTAGTTAAGGCTTTCTGATGAGTCCCCAGAGGGTAAAGCCAGCCTCCTCAGCCTGTTAGGGATACAATTCACAACCTGATCCCAGCCAGTTTTTTTTTTTTCCAGCTGCATATTACATTATACTACCTCTAACCCTCATTCCATATTTAGACAGGAGTTCTTTATATGTTACCTTTATGGATAAGCATGTGCATCATATCTCACAGTAAAAATAATAAATAAATAACCCCCCCAAATAAACAAAAAACCCCACATTTTTTAAAAAAGGGTTTCCTTGTCTAGTTCTAGACTCCAAAATAAGTGAAACTTTGAGCCTTTCCCATGAGATGCTGACTCACTGACAAACATGGTGTTCTTTCTTACTTTCCCAACACTAAATGGCTAAAATCTGTGTGTGCATGAACATATCACAATGTTTGTCGACACGGAAATCACGTGGAAAAAAAAATTGCTGTTTTCCATAAACGGTCAGTGTGGTAAAATGCATTACTGTTTTCACTGCTTCCCTCTTTTCCTGCTTTTTGACATGTGGTTTGCATTTCCACCCACTGAAGCTGAGGATGATGTTGGGCACAGCCACATGGCTTGCTTTGACCAATGGGTTGAAATGGACAGTTTGTCCGTTTAGACGCCAGTCCTTAGCAGGCATCACCTTTATTCACTCACCTCTGAACTTCTGCCATCACCTGACTCAAAATGTCCCGGCTAGTCTACTGACCCAAAGAAGATAGGATGGGAGATACGTGGAACAGACGAGACGAGCCCTTATTGAAGCTTGGAGCCATGAGCCAAATCCAAACTAGAACTAACAAGCCCCAGGGGACCAGCTTACATGCTTCTTGAGCCATTAGATTTTGTAGCAGTTACATAGCATACTGACAAGAGCTAATAAACATGGTTACCTTGGTAATCTTGTGGGGATTTTTTTTCTTTAAATACTTGCTATATTTTTAAGCTTATGAGCCAGTACTTTTAAAGCCTGGACGTGAGCAATCATAACAGGTAAGCTTTTTTTTTTTTTTCCTTTTCTAAAAGCTTTATCCCTGAGTCATCCTTGACAAGAGCAATTTCATGAAACTGCATTCAAAATCCGTTTTTAATCACTGTGGGGAGTTGTTTATTCCTGAACAAAGTTTGTCTCTCTGATGTTCTCCCCCTGGAATGAGTTCTCTCCTAAGAGAGGCCTGAATTCCTTGTCTAAATACACTTCCGGCAGGCTGTTGTCCTTCAATTTACATGTAAATTCTTTTTCCACTGGCTCAAACCACCTGACACAGATAACACTTGTTGTCCAGTTTCTGGTCCTTATTGAGAAGTTATTTTATGTGACAAGTTTATTTTCCCAAAATGCTTGCAACAATTATTTCCAGTTCTACATAGTCTTCTCGACCCTTGTCGCTCTCCCATCAAGAGGCGTAAGCTATTTCCCAGCCTCGGGAACCTGGACAGAACTTTATAACCACCTTGGCAAATAGAATGAAACAGAATGTCTGACTTCCATAAGAGGTAATACACTTTCTGCCTACATCTCTCTCTCTCTCTCTCTCTCTCTCTCGGAACCCAGTCACCATGTCACATGTCAGGCTACACATTGGTATTCCAGCCAACAGTCCCAGCTAAGGACCAGCTGACAGCCAGCATCAGCCATCATACATGTGAGAGTGAGTCTTTAGATGATTCCAGTCCCCAACATCTGCTCTCATCAACTTCTCAACTGGCGGAGCTTGTGTGGGGGGGGGGGGGGGGGGGGGCTCCATGTCTGGTTGCAGCCACAGGCTTCTGTGAAGTGTAGCCCTGGGCTCAAGGAAATGCAGAGAATGGAAAAACAGAACAAAAGAAGCTTCCCCTCACTCATGCTACCCCTGCCCTCTGCAGCCCTTCATCATCCTTGGAAGCTCTCTCCACTTTTACCAACTCAATGCAAACAGTAGCTTCCCCAAAGGTCTATCCTATTTTCTTAGTTCCTGAACTCTCGATTTCTCTCTCACTTCTATAGACTTCTCATTTCTTGCAAAGAGACAGCAGCTTGTGCTAGTTCACGATCTTGGCAACAGTTGCATGTTATTTAAAAAAAAAAAAAAGCACAGATAAAAGAAACATCTGCTTATCCATTAAATAGTTTACACTTTGAATGCCTATTCATAGCTGATCAATTTTCCAAATATTGCCTTGACAAGATTAAACTCAGGAAGTGTGCACACAGATAGATTCCCAGGACGGGCCTTGCAGGGCCAGTTTAAGCAGGGGCGCTGGTTGGGAGAACTACTGCCTCTTGGTCACTGAGGGAACTTCGAATAACAACCAGATGTACAGTTGGTTCCACCCAAGTTTACATATCCGAAGTCCGACTCTATTCAAATAAACCCCTTTCACTGGAGTTTGACAAACAACCCAAGCCCCACTTCAGATAAACCAGTGACAAATGTGTCAAACAGCTACACATTTAAAATGGTCTCCTACTTCATTGGGAATCAATTCCTAGTGATGCGGACTCAAGCTCACCAGTACTGTCCTAGTTTCCAGCGTTTCCTCCATGTTTCCACATCTACTTTCTTGGCAACTTTGTGGAGGAGAGCTGTATCGGTCTTCCAGAATATATCCTGCATCACGATGCAAAAATCTGCCTCGTCTGCATTAGAAAAGAGTTTCTCCCGATTTTCTCCACATGACCTGCAGTCCCTTTTCACCCTAGCTTTCTCTGGCCGTGTCTACTGCCGTGGTCCTAGCACGATCCAGGCTCTAACCTCACAGCCCAAAGCTGACAACTAGGACTTCAGCACATGATTGCTACTGAGCCCCTTTGATCCTTATGTATTTTAAGACACTTTATCCCTGTAGTTGGGGAGAAGAAAAAGTAAGCATCATGGTTAGCACATGGGGGAGATGTCTAAAATGATTCTTAAAATAATTGATTAATATTCTGGAGTAAGAGGATTAGAAGTAAAAAAAAAAAAAAAGAAAAAAGATCAAGTCTACAGAGGCTAGCAGAGTTAGATTCACTCATCCGTACAGATGGGAGAAATCTGTGTGACCATCTGCTCCCACTCTATTTTGCAGATAAGGAAAGCGAGGCTGAAGAATGTGGCTGAAGTCATGTAGTGGTCACCAAAAGTCAGAGCATGGTGTGATCTGGCCCAGTGTGTCTCTGCCCAGGGCAATGGCCCTGGTTGCCCACCTCAGGGTGGTTGGCATCTCTGTTTGCTCCACTAACAAAATGGGAGCCCAGGTGCAGGGTGACCTGTCTGGCCACAAACACAGAAGTTTTGAGGGATGTGTGCTAGAGCACAGAAATACATCTCGGGCTCCACGAGAGACCTTAAAATAGCTCCCATGTGGCAGCACCGCTTGGATGGCTTTGCAAAGACAGTCACTGAGCCAACAACCCAGAGGAAGTTTCAGTTCAAGGTTGAAGAAGCTTTCAGCCCAAAGTCAAGGGGCTGGAACCTCAGTAATGTTCTAATAATCCAGAAAGGTATTCAGCCCTGTGGGTACTGAGGACTGTTTAAGGGGAAGTGTTGTCAAAGTTAAAAACAAAGCTCTTGTTGGGGCGCCTGGGTGGCTCGGTTGGTTAAGTGACTGCCTTCGGCTCAGGTCATGATCCTGGAGTCCCGGGATCGAGTCCCACATCAGGCTCCCTGCTCGGCAGGGAGTCTGCTTCTCCCTCTGACCCTCCCCCCCTCATGCTCTCTCTCTCTCATTCTCTCTCTCTCTCTCTCAAATAAATAAATAAAATCTTTAAAAAAAAAAAAAAAACAAAGCTCTTGTTTCTGATTCATTCTGGGGAGTGAATATATCTTTAGGTGGGAGGGTGATTGACATGCAATTGTGGATGCCTGGCAATGGTCTTCCGGCTTGCACCTGCCTATCAGAGTACAACATTGTGTGGCAAAACTGAAAAGTGGAAAGAAAAATAAACAAGGGAAGTATTTAAAGTCCCTCAAATCCCAAGGTGACCAAAGTACTAATTAATATCTCCAGATACTGGGCACTGAGTAACGACTTTTCAAAATAAATGCAGTATTTCACCAGCTATTATTTTTTTTAAAAGATTTTATTTATTTATTTGACAGAGAGAGACAGAGTGAGAGAAGGAACACAAGCAGGGGGAGTGGGAGAGGGAGAAGCAGGCCTCCCGCAGAGCATGGAGCCCGAGGCGGGGCTCGATCCCAGGACCCTGGGATCATGACCTGAGCCAAAGGCAGATGCTTAACGACTGAGCCACCCAGGCGCCCCCACCAGCTATTATTTTTTTTTTTAAGATTTTTTATTTATTTATTTGAGAGAGAGAGAATGATAGAGAGAGCACATGAGAGGGGGGAGGGTCAGAGGGAGAAGCAGGCTCCCTGCTTGGAGCAGGGAGCCCGATGCGGGACTCGATCCAGGGACTCCAGGATCATGACCTGAGCCGAAGGCAGTCGCTTAACCAACTGAGCCACCCAGGCGCCCCCCCACCAGCTATTATTTTTAACAAGGGGCCAAGCTTGGGAATTCACAGGGCATGTGGCTGGATAAAGTGCTTTTATTTTGCTCCTAACACCATGCCATATGAAAGCAGGCATTTAACACATGCTTTTGACGATCCCAGAGATGGCATTTACTTGTTAGAGAGTTAAAGTAACATCAGTCAGAAATAAGGAAGAATTTTACCTCCTTATACGAAGACCTGCAGAATTATTATAAGAATTTGTCTTCTTATTAAAAAAAAAAAAAAATCCAAGAACTGTTAATGATCAGAGGAAATGTACCAGGACATTTTTTCCACATTTTAACAGGGAATATAACTTTTCAAAAAAGAAATGTAAGTGGATAATAAACATATGTAAAAATGTTCAATCTAAGTAATGACCCCAAATGCAAATTGAAAGAAAAACAACTAAATTAGCACAGATTAAAAAAGAAAACAATGCCTAATGCTGATAAGGGTACAGTGAAGTGGGCAATTCTCTTTTGATGATAGAAGTGTAAATTAATTTACTCTTTCTGAGGAAAAAAATAACCATATGCATCAAGAGCCTAAAATTGCTTATAGCCTTTAAACCAGTGATCCTATTTATAGTTACCTTGCCTGAAGAAATCATTTTAATACAGACAAAGCTTTATGCAAAATGTGCCAGCACATTTATAATATTTGAAAAGCCAGAACCAACTTAAATGTCTATGTATGCTAAGATTTAAAGAATAATTAATAAAATCTATAAAATACCTGCACATATACATACAAGAAAAAATTTTTTAATACTAGAAAAACAATTTTAATATCTGGATGATGAGGTTCTCCAAATTCTATAACATGCATAACTAAGTAAAATCCTGAAAATGGATGATTTTTTTTAAATCAATAAAAGGGAAAAAAAAGATACTGACTAAAACCACTTTCCAAGTGTTTTTATCCATTAGAGTTTTATGCCACTACGATGACCTCTTCAGTTGAAATGAGATCAAACGTGTCAAAGTCTCTCGTTACAAAGTAGCTCCACCAGTTCTCAGACCCTGACAAGGGTTCTAGCCAGCCACACGGAAATTTGATTCTGAACCCAGTATTTGTGATGCGCACCTGCTTCTCAGACTCTCCGACGAACTGAGCCAGACATCCCAACGTCCAAAGCCCTGCACAGCTACATCTCTTCATTGCCTCATTTGGGCTTCTTTACTTATTTCGTGCCAGGTCCCTGTCATTGGCTTCATTCTGCACTGAAAATACCACCTTCACTCCTGAGAATCTTCCACTTCACCGGAAACCTCTATCTAACTACACTAACTGGTCTCATTCTATTACTCAGCTACACTCTTTTGTTCCTACCCATTGGGATTAAACCCCTTTTGATAGAAGGCCTGTAACATGAATGGAGATTTCCCACTTCTAGGATACTTCAATGGAGATTTCCCACTTCTAGTATACTTCTAGTATACTTCAAGCATATACTCTGAAACATGGGAACTCCATCTCTTGGTAACAGTTTACTAATTTGTATATATATAATTTAAAAATATAACTGGCAATGCCAGGAGGCATATGTAGGGATGTTACACTTGCCAACTTCTCTGAAGAATTGCTGTGGAAATAATGAAGGAAAGTTTCCTTCCTTCCCCAGCCTCGCTGATCACGTTTGGCAAGAGTTCCATGTGTCACTGGGTATCAGCACAGCCTGCAGTAAAGGCCCTGAAAAATGGTGAGGGAAAGCCCACTCTAAAACAATGGAATCCATGACTCTTCCTCTATCTTTGTATAATGAATCCTAATAAGAAACAATTAACAGCCAGGCCTTTGACATCAGCTTTCTATTATCTGTGATTGATTCACTTTAGGCAGGTGTTTTGAAGTGTACCATAGCCAATTCCATGTGATCATAAGCCGAGTCATGAAGGGATTCCACCATCGTGGAAAGTGAAGTAGCCTTACCCCCAGGTGAAATTTACTCACTTATTCATGGGAGAAAAGTGACCTGATTGAAAAAGAAACTGGTTATATGAATTCTTTTTTTAGCACAACCATTCAAAACAAATTTCCCCAAAGCGCCAATACATTTTAAAACCATCGAAGCCTTAGAGCACTTGACAAAAATAGAGTGCATCGTGCAGCAAAATAATCTCTTTTCCATAGACAAGACTGTATTGTCTATCATCATTTTTGATGCTTCAAAGGACATTCAGCCAAATCTTAAGAGTTAAGTACCCTCTCTCCTCCTTCCTTCAGTGTCATTTGTCACAAACTGGGAACTTGCCTCAAAATTACTGCAGGTTTTTCAGAATATCTCGTGCCTTGCCTTCCTGATCACCAACTTATAGCTCTCTCCTATTAATTTCCCGAATGTTTTGAAGTTATGGGTTTTTCTTTACAGACCCTATTCATATTCACACAGGGAGATTTTTTCTAAGGGAAGCAGGGAAGCTGCAAAGAAGAAAGTGTTTCCATTATTGACTCAGGCTACAGTCCGGGGGGGAAAAAAAAAAGAAAAGAAATAGGAGCAACAAAAGACTAACTGAAGCAAGAGGGAAACCAAAGAGTGAAAACGTTCCCAGGACGTTGGAAAGATGAAATAGTCCTAAGAGCAGCAGACCTTTGAATAAACACTAGGGATCTGGAGGAAAGTTACTTAGAATGAAAATAAAATTTTTCTGAGGAAATGGGAGAGAGAAGAGAATCGAAAAGCGCGTGCAAATAGAAAAAGTCAGAATATTCACGTTAAAAACAGGGATTGAATGAAATGTAACAAACAACTGAGAAGGGCCAGGCTCACCTTCACCAGTGTTTCATCATCTGGTAAAATTTGTTTCCTCGCTTTAATGGGCAACACTCCACGGAACAGGAGAGCGCTGAGCGGTCCCATGAGTTTCCTCTACCCCCCCCTTCCGCGCTCTATAAAATAGCCAGTCCCTCAAGAAATCGCCATTTTTTAAGACTGGGGAAGCCGTATCTCTGTCTAGTCCTTGTTATCTCTTGCCTTATGTAACCATCTCTGAAAATCTATTATCTGTCATTAAATAAACTTTAGGCCTGTGACTGTGTATCCGCGGACAGCTCTCTGGAAGTCAGTGACCTAATGAGACAGCTACTCAGGAGGCAATCACGTGTGGAAACACAGCAACCAGAGAGTGTATGTGAATCACTGCCCGCGGCTTCGATTCTCCCTAAAGCAAAATAAGCACAATTTGGACATGTCTCCTGGTGATATTAATTAAACCAACTTGTAAGCATATACCAAAGGCACAGCCTATGCCAGAAATGGACAGTGATACACAAATAAATGGCTCTGTTTCCAAGTAATTCACGATTTAATGCGGAGGGAAGAATAAACAACAAAGAGCAAGAAGTACTACTAGGAAGGAAAATACAAAACATCTCAAAGTTCAGAAAAGAGAGAGATTAATTCCTACTAAGGGTCTTAGAAAAGCTTCTTGAACTGGATATTGTCTGACTGGGGGTGGTGGGGGGCCTTAACAGAACAGGAGGGAATAGAGTATTTGAAAAGAAAGGTATTCTGAGCAGAAACATGACTAAAGGCACAGAGCTGAGAAATCATAAGCTGTGTCCACGAAGAACATTTGAGCCGGGTTGACTAAAGCACAGGGCATATGAAAGAATATTGCTTGGGTCTTCCATCCTTTTTTTTTTTTAACAAGGCTAGACAGAGAGTGGTCAAAAGCAGAGTTTCTAGGGGTGCCTGGGTGGCTCAGTCGTTGAGCGTCTGCCTTCGGCTCAGGTCATGATCCCAGGGTCCTGGGATCGAGTCCCACATCGGGCTCCCTGCTCTGCGGGGAGCCTGCTTCTCCCTCTCCCACTCCCCTTGCTTGTGTTCCCTCTCTCGCTGTGTCTCTCTGTCAAATAAATAAATAAAATCTTTAAAAAATAAAAATAAAAATAAAAAGCAGAGTTTCTAGAGCCGTACTGCTTGGATTCAAATCAGTTCTCTGCCACACCCTTGCTGTGTGACCCGGGGCAAGCAAGTGAATTTTCTTTGCCTCCATTTCCTGTCTGTAAAATGGGGATTATATGGACATGTATTTCATAGAGTCGTCATGGGAAACAGGGGCCTTAGAAGAGTCCGTGGCATCTGATGAGCACTCGGTGAATACGGGTTATTAGCACCCTTATCTAGAGAGTATGCATACATAAGAAGGCCATAAGGAAAATTATTTGGTCTTTTCTCTGAGCTACATCAAACCACCTTCTTTAACTTAAACACAGAAGTCTTGGGCCATTGGAAGTGGGGGAGCAGCCATTAATGACTAACAGGTAAATAATTAGATACTCTTGCATTCCTGCTCTTACAATGTCCATAGAAAACAGCTCCTCTGAGCATTCTGTTCATCTACAAGCATAGAAGCTCACTGTCCTTGCTCAGGCTGCCCATGAGACAAGGCAAGTCAAAGAATGGCTAGTTCCACAGAAAATGGTTTAAAGTTGGGCATTCTTTTTCTGTATTTATTTATTTGCTTTCCTCCCTAGTCAGAAAGTCTGGCATCTTTGAAGGTCCAAATGTGTCCCGACTCAAAGATCCACTTATAGGGGAGGGAGTTAATAAGACCCTCTGGGGGTCTGGACCCTCTTAGGGTCCCTGGCTCGGTCTGAAAATTAAACTGACAAAGACAGATTAACAGGAGAAAGGCATATACATTTATTTAACATGATTCACATGGCATGAGAGCCTTCATAAGGAAATGAAGACCTGAAGAAATGGTTAAACCTGAGGATTTTTATGCCAAGTTTGACAGAGTGGACAGTCATATAGATAGATACGATAGAGAATATGAGGTAAGTGTAGTAAACTGGAGGAAACTTAGCAAGGCTTATTTATTCAAATTCTTCTTGGATGTCCCTCTGTCTTGGAGATAATGATGCTCCTTTCCTCCAGGTATGGAGTGGGCACCTCTCACATGAGGGCTTATGACCCATTTCAGGTGAGAATGCTGGCTGGCTTCTGCCATTTTCTCAAACTCCTTCAGCTTAAAAATATTCAATGTGCCAAGGTGTCATATTTTGAGGGTCATGTGTCCTGCACCCCATCACACCACACTTCTCAGCACAGTTCCACCATGTAACTCTATTTCCACAAAGAAACCCAAATCAGCACTAGTTTCTACCTGTGTCTATACAGAGAGTAAAAACAAGAAGATTTTGGTAAATTTATTTTCCTTCCTCTCTCAGCATATTCATATTCTCGTCTCCTCAACTATTTAAAAAAAAAAAAAAGCCATAGGCTGCAGTTAAACAAAAAAGCAGAGTCGAGTCTCAATTTAAATATAAATAAATTTGAACCTTAGGGTCATTTATAGTACTAATCCTTTCTGGAATATGACAGGAGTTGGCTGACTGATGGTAATCTATGGCCATATCTAAGAGCCATGGACTACGTGCTTAGCAAGACACTAAAATAACTTAGCTCAGAAGGACTCCCGTACTTTCTTCTTCCCCACCATGAATGATTAGCTGTGCTATGCATTGTAACCTCCTCTAGCAGAAGATAGGTTTGCAGAATGTGAGAATGCCCATCAAGAAGGGAAAGGAAGAGGGCATAAGCCTCTCTTTGAGAAGGAATCACCATCACTAATTAAGACAGAGATGTAGACTTGCAAAAGCAAAGGTTTACAAATTAATGAACTCTTTTTCACTCATAGAGGTATCTTCAGTAGCTATCTCTCCACCCTTCCCCTCCCCATCTTCCCCCACTCTCTCCTTTTCCCTCCCTCTCTCCCTCCCCCTGCCCTTTTTCTCTCCCTCTAGGCCTAAGATATGAGATCTACGTCTATGTTTGGCTCCATTTCCCATTTCTGTACAAATCTCTAGACAGATAAAGACACAAGTTTCATTTTTCTCACTTTCTAGGAAGGCTAAAAGGCACACAGTGCAGGGGAAACCTAGTTAGCCTCCTTTAGTATAGGATTCTATATCCCCTTACCGATTATAATTGCATTGTCTGCCTGGAAATTCTATTTTAGACACCAAAATGAATAGATGCCTAGGAATACTTTATTCTTCTTTTCCTTATTTACAGCTTGCTTTCTCTCCAGTGAAAGCTTAGTTTATTTACTGAATTATGGAACAGAGAATTTGGTCCATCTGGGCTTGAAAATGTAGACCACAGTCTTCTGAATAATGTCCTAGTAATTGATTAAACTGAATTCCAAGTTACTTCTTGTCTATACGTAGCTCACATTTTCTGATTATTTTACAAGTGAGCATTGAGAGGATCTTGCCAGCATTGGCTAAGTAACACTATGCTTCTCCTCTTTCTATAGAAGCACTCGAAGCCTTTCAAAGAAACTTTCATCTATTACTCTCACAATGGTTCTGTGAGACACACTGACATTCACATCTTTGAAATGATAACAAAAAAGTCAGTTCTAAAAATCTCCTGATTAGGAAAACAATATCCTAAATCTATCACAAGGAACTAATGTGGTTTCTGTGCTAATTCAACTTTGAAATTCCATTTTCTTTATATTACTAGAATTGTTTCTGTTCTTAAACAAAGGTTCATTTCTGCCACTAATTGTCTTTATAACTTTGGGCAAGACATGTAATTTCTCTGCATCTGAGATTTCTTATCTATAAAGTAAATGAGGATTTCCAGCTAAAAATGGACCTTGGACACACCTCAAAAATGACAGAAGATTGTAAAAGGTACAAACCCATAAAAACAGAGAATGGAAGATGAAACAACCACAGATAAGACATGTCAACAGTGATACAGAGGATGAAAAGCAGATAGATAAGTGGCAGTTGACTGCAGAGAAGCAAAACTGCAACCAAACTGGCTGTAGAGGAGAAAGTCGGGGGGTTTGGGGGGGTGCCTGGTGGCTCAGTCAGTTAAGCATCTGCCTTCGGCTCAGGTCATGATCCCAGGGTCCTGGGATCGAGCCTCATGTCAGGCTCTCTGCTCAGTGGGGAGTCTGCTTCTCCCTCTCCCTGTGCCTCTGCCCCCCACTTGTGCTCTCTCTCTCTCTCTCAGATAAATAAATAAAACCTTTTAAAAAAAAAAAGTCTGTAAGAAGCTGATTGTGGTAAGCTCAATAATGCCTACCCCCCCAAATATCTGGTTTTTATCCCCGGAACTGTCCCATGTTACCTTACATGGCAAATGGGACTTTGCAGGTATGATTAAGCTAAAGATCTTGACGTGAAGACAGCATCCTGACTAACCCAGGTGCTGTAATGTAATCATGGGAGGGGCAGGAGAGGCAGGGCCAGAGGAGACACGTGATGCAGGCAGCGGTTGGTGTGACGTGGGGCCATAAGCCAGGGAATGCAAGCAGCCTCTAAAACCTGGGAAAATCAAGGAAACAAATTCTCTCCTGGAGCCACCAAAAGGAACAAGGCCCGGCCAACACCTTGATTTTAGCCCCATTAAGACTCAATTTGGACTTTTGACTACCAGAACTGTAAGATATAAATTTGTGTCATTTTAAACCGACTAGTTTGTGGTGATTTGTTCCTGCAGCATTAGGAAACTCATACACTAATTCATGTCACAGAATTTAGGTAGATTCAAGAACTGGAAGCAGTAGACACCTCTGAAGGTGGGGTGAAAGATGGACAAAAAATGGGGTCCGTGAGAGTCTATATAAGAAAGACTAGGACCCCCCCCAGTTCTCCTCTGTCATTCCACGTAGCCAGGTGACAACCCCTCCTCTACCACCACAAAAGCACCACTGTTATGTTCTAGAAAAATAGAACCAAGAAAACTCCAAAGGGAAGAGATGAGGCACTAAGCTTTGAAAAGCATCTGCCTGAAGACATGAACAGACATTTCTGCAAAGAAGACATCCAAATGGCCAACAGACACATGAAAAAGTGCTCAACATCGCTCGGCATCACGGAAATCCAAATCAAAACCTCAATGAGATACCACCTCACACCAGTCAGAATGGCTAAAATTAACAAGTCAGGAAATGACAGATGTGGGCGGGGGTGCAGAGAAAGGGGAATCCTCCTACACTCTTGGTGGGAATGCAAGCTGGTGCAGCCACTCTGGAAAACTGTATGGAGGTTCCTCAAAAAGTTGAAAATAGAGCTACCATACGACCCAGCAATTGCACTACGGGGTATTTACCCCAAAGATGCAAATGTAGGGATCCGAAGGGGTACATGCACCGCAATATTTATAGCAGCAATGTCCACAATAGCCAAACTATGGAAAGAGCCAAGATGTCCATCAACAGATGAATGGATAAAGAAGATAAAGAACATACATACACACACACACATACATACATACACACACACACACTGGAATATTATGCAGCCATCAAAAGGAGTGAAATCTTGCCATTTGCAATGATGTGGATAGAACTACAGGGTATTAGGCTAAATGAAATAAGTCAATCAGAGAAAGACAATTATCATATGATCTCACTGATATGTGGAATTTGAGAAACAAGGTAGAGGATCATAAGGGAAAAGAGGAAAAAATGAAACAAGACAAAACCAGAGAGGAAGACAAACCATAAAGGACTCTTAATCTCAGGAAACAAACTGAGCATTGCTGGAGTGGTGGGGGGTGGGAGGGATGGGGTGGCTGGGTGATAGACACTGAGGAGGGTATGTGCTATGATGAGCGCTGTGAATTGTGTAAGACTGACGAATCACAGACCTGTACCTCTGAAACAAATAATACATTATATGTTAAAAAAATAAATTAATTAAAAAGAAAAAAAAAAGAAAGAAAGAAAAGCATCTGCCTTTTGAATGGTGGAAAAAACAGTACCTTCCCCAGACTCACAATCCTATAACATGGGAGACCAGGGGTTTCTCTCTGAGGAACATCTATGGATGCCAATACAGGACCCACCAGCAAATCATCTGGTTCCTGCTCTCCAATCCTACAGAGAAGCCCAGCAGCTGAGAGGCCCTACCTATGCACAGAGTTCCCATGTAGTATTTTAGCACTGGACTTTTAAATATACATGGGTAGACAAGACACAAGATGCTTGAGACAGACAGCCTCGGCTCACATACTGACTCCCACATTTATTAAGTGTGTGACTGTGGATAGGCTATTAGCCTTTCTTTTAGCTCAGTGTTCGTATCTGTAAAAAGGGAATGATAAATAAGATTTCTACTTCATAAAGTTGTAAAGATTAAATGAGATTTTAGATAGAAAGCATTCAGAATCATGAGTATAGTAAGAAAAGATAAAATTCAAAACAAACAGACACACACAAAAGGAATTCAGGTGGAAAAGAGATAATATAGGGATATAAAGAAAAACTCCTCTCCACCCCAAAAAAAATCCTTTTAATTAATATCTTCAAGTGAAATGAGAAGAGTATGCTATGGGAGGAAAAAATCAGAGAAAGGCTCATGAAAATTAAAAATATGTTATCCCAAATGAAAACTTCCATAGAGGGGTGCCTAGGTGGCTCAGTCAGTTAAGTGTCTGACTCTTGGTTTCGGCTCAGGTCATGATCTCAGCATGTGAGATAGATCCCCTTGTCGGGCTCCACGCTGAGCATGGAGCCTGCTTAAGATTCTCTCTCTCCCTCTCACTCTGCCCCTCCCCTCCCTGCTCTCTCTCTAAAAAAAGGAAATTTCCATAGAATGTTTGAAAAATAAAGTTTAAATATTCTCCCAGACAGAGTAAGATAAAAACATGAACCATATGGGGGGAAAGTAAGAAAAATCAAGAATCAATCAGATGAGACCCACCATTGCTCCACCCACAGATTCATGGGTATTTACGTAGGTACGAATCCACCATACATGTCTGTATATTCATTTTTTCCATGGCTATTTTCCAGTCATAAAGCACATCTGCTAAGCAATAGTGGTATTTTAGGAGATACAATTTTGTACCTTGAACCACAACTGCATAATCTGCAAATAAACTGCATATAACACCAGAAGCCAAATACATTGTTCCCATTCCTTTTCCTGATTCCTATTTCCTTTAAGCGCCATCAAAAATAATTAGGAACTATATCTTTATCTCATCCCTTCAATCTAACTCATTTTGGGCAGTTAGCCTCAAACCAACATTTTATTCCTGTTTAATTGCCATTATAAACGTGAAAAAGGTCGACGGGAAAAAGATAAAGTAATAAAATCATAGTTTCAATAAACTGTATAATTAGTGTTCAAATTTGTCAATTTTTTATCCTTCCTTTATATGCTGTGTGGTCTGTATATTTCTAGACCCATTTGTCCTTTCTGCACTTCAGCATTACCTGAACTCTCAGAACCTGCTTTAAATGCCTTTCAGCTAATCTGTTGCTCACTAGCTACATTAGCTTATTCTCCCACAAAGAATATGATGGTGGAAAAAAAGTAAAATTTTTAAATTGTTGAGATTCAGAGAATTCCATTATTCTGCATGGAGCATATTGCAGTCAACTTCTATGAAACTGGGCCTCAGCCATGGCTTTTTTATGCAGAGATTGAGTCCTTTCAGTGACCCGGTATAGATTTATATAAATTTAACATAAGCTACATTTAATTACATCAGTATTTAACCAGATGAAAATTGGTAAAAATTGAACATCAAGAGCTACCTTAAAATGTGCTTTTTAATAAAGAGTTGTTTAAAAGAGAGAGAGAGAGAGATCCATAAAGATAGTTAATAGTTGGGCTCCCAACCCCGAGGTATTTCTTTTAGCTTAAGGATATAAGTGTCAGGTCATATTTAGCACCACGTAGCAGCATTGCTTTTTTTTTTCCTTCACCTGCTATATTTTTCAATTATCGGGTAATTCAAGAGCCACCTGGTATCCATAGCAGAAATAGATAAAATGTCAAGAAAGAAAAAAACAGACTTTAACCTGTGAGATTTTAGAACTGTGGGTGGATTTTATCAGCTTTTTTCCCCTGCATTCATTATTATCATGATTATCAAAAGTAAGCTCTCTCAACACATTTAATAGAGTTCCTGCTGAATATATCATTTAAATAAACTAGACCCTTTACCTTTAAGGCAAAATCCCAGAGTAGCTGAGATAAGCAACAACTGCAAAATGCCACCAAAACTCATTCTTATCTAGGAATGGACAAAGTATATCAAAATGAAAGCTTGCCAAACTTACATAAAGATCACACATAGAAAGGTTGTGAATATAGGCTGTCCCTCAACATTTTCAGACCTCAAAACACCACCTTACCTCTCTGAAACCCAAACCACAACCAAGCTGACCTTGGCCAATAGCACCATCTAGTGATTACTATAAAAGATGCTCCCCCATCATTTCTTCTTCAGCTCATACATAGTGATCATATGATTCTACTCTTTCATTACATGTAACTCTGTTCACTTTACCTCAAGTAATTTTCATTTGGGGGAGCAAGAAATTTTTTATAATTTTCAAAATAATTCTTATTGGATTGTGTTTTTATACCAAAGTAAAACACTAATAAGCATAAAAAGTTATAAGGTAGATATGCAAATGAAAATCAAACATAAACCCACCATCCCAAATAGCCACTAATGGGCTTCCCCACTGAGATGGAAGATTTAATACAGCACACAATTTCCCTTCTTTATCCAACCCCATTAAACTACAATAAAGGGATTTTTTTTTTAAGACATAAATCAACCAGGATGGGAGTTACTGCAGAAAAGAGTGACACAGTTTTAGAAGACAAAAACAGATCATGAGGAGAAATTGGCTTCCAGACCCAAGGCAGGAGAATCTGAAGTTAACAGTGGGGAAAGCTGATCAACAACCTAATTTACACTGTTAATTCCAGCTATTTCTAGAACTATGAGGAGCTATGGAGACCCAAGCTAAAATAAGGAAAAAAATGTATTATACTTGTTTGAGTTGCAGTTAGACACTTTTCCCCCCACAGTATTCTCACAGATGACTGGCTCTTCCCAATGCCAGCAGAATCCTAGAGTTTCATCTTGAATTAGTCAAACAGGATTTCTGAGCCAGAAACAGACAACTGCAGAACTGTGTACCACACATAAGGGGTAATTAAGGTACCAAATGTATTTTAAATGTTTTGTTCTAAGTGCTAAAACCTTCAGCCCTTGGCCCTACTTTTCCATAACTCTGGGAGCCAGACCTCCATTCCCCCAGCAGGAACCAAGCTGGGAAAACTCCAGGTAACCTTAGAACACAAGGTAACAAGGACATAAGCATCAAATCACCCTACAGTGAGGCTCAAAGGCCTGCACAGTCGATAAGAGCTTTAGGCTCACTTTTAATTTCTAGCAGACAACCAAAGATCAATGAACGTTTGAAGAAATCAGTTAACAAGAAAGATAAAGACAAAAACTGGGAAAAAATAACTTTAAAAAAAGGCTTAGAGAAAAAGCTTAAAAACAATCTATAGTTAATATCTCCAGAGCATTAAGAGGAGATATTGCATCCATGAAGTATGATGCTAATAAGAAAAAAGCTCTTAGAAATTAAAAACATAACAGAATTTTTTTTTAAATCAATAGGATGTTTGGAAGACACACTTGAGAAAATCACGAAGAAAGTACAGAGATGGAAAGATGAATGATAAAGAGATGGAAAATAGAAAAGAAGAAATCAAAAAAATTGAATAACATACAAGTGAAGTAGCATCCAAATATTAAGATAATCTGAATAGAAGTTCCAGAGAGAAAAAAAGCGGAGGGAAGGATATCATAAATTAAATCATTCAAGAAAATCCCCCAGGACAAATAGACCTAAGTTTCTAGCTTGAAAGGAGTTATAAACTGCTCAACACAATAGGTAGAAATAGACCCATACCTAAGGCACATCATTGTAAAATTTCAAAACACTGAGGACACAGAAAAGATCTAAATGCTTCCCGGAATTTAAAAAAAAAAAAAAAAAGGGGGTCACAGGACACCCGCATGGCTCAGTCAGTTGAGTGTCCGACTCTTGGTTTCAGATCTGGTTATGATCTCAAGGTTGTGAGATTGAGCCCCATGAGGGACTCCACACACAGTGGGGAGTCTGCTTGAGATTCTTTCTCTCCCTCTCCTTCTGCCTTCCCCACTCATATGCGTGTGCTCTCTAATAAATAAATATTTAATTTAAAAAAAAAAAGGTTGCATACCCCCCCCCCAAAAAAAAGGCATCAGAATAGCTTCCAACTTAACAGAAACACTGGAAGATCAAAGAAAATGGAACAATTTCTTCAAAATTCTGAAGGACAAAGATTTGTAACATAGAACTCTATGCTTATTGGGTCAAAAGTAAATAAAGAAGTATAGAGATACAGATCTCAAATTTATCTATCATCTATCCCTTCTCTGGAATTCACTGGTAGTTGTGTTCCACCAAAACGAGGAAGTAAACTAAGAAAAGGGAAACTAAGAAAAAGGAATACATCAATGTAAGCTACAATGTATCCAACCTAAAAGAAAGGTGAAGAGAATCTCCAGGGTGTGGGGGAAGTAGGATCCCCAGGATAACCGTTGAGCCACAGGGTAGAGGGAAACCAATTAATATCAAACATATTAGAAAGTGTGTGACCGTGCTCGCTTCGGCAGCACATATACTAAAATTAGAAAGTGTGTGACCAAGAACAGCATAAGGGGGGCTCCTGGGTGGCTCAGTTAGTTAAGCGTCCACCTTCGGCTCAGGCCATGATCTCAGGATCCTGGGATCGAGCCCCATGTCTGGTTGTCTGCTCATCAGGGAGTCTGCTTCTCCCCCTCCCTCTGCCTGCCACTCCCCCTGCTTGTGCTCTCTCTCTCTCTCTCGTCAAATAAATAAAAATAAAATCTTTTTTAAAAAAAGAACAGCATAAGGTCCCATGTCAGTAGGCATCTGTCCCTCCAGAGGGAACAGGCAGACATAATTAAGATCAACCAAACCATCATTTTATTAATGTAATCTACACTAATGATGACATACGGTTGGAACTCAAAGATGAAACTCTAAAGAAAACAAGATTTACCAAAAAAGCCTCACATCACTTTTTTACTAAATATCTTGACAATAACCTTTTGGTCCTTAGAGACTATAATACCAGTTAATTACAAACCCATCCAAATATTTCATTCATGTGTGTGTGTATTAAGTCATACACACATATAAATCATGGCATATGTATAGAATTTCTCTGGAAAGATACATGAGAAATCTATAATATTTGTTGTTTCTGGGGAAGGCAACTTAGTGGAAGTAGAAAGGTATATGGGAGACTCACCTTTCATTATTTACTTTTGGTCTTTTTTTAGTTCTATGACACAGGCATTACATTGAGTAAAACAAAATATTTCCTCCCCAAAATAAGAAGAAGAAGAGCATTTAGGCGCACTATCTGCTACTCCCATGTCCCCATCAAGCTCTTACAGTTTTGTTTACTCACACATACACATTTATTTTTTTTTTAAGATTTTATTTATTTATTTGAGACAGAGAGAATGAGAGACAGAGAGCATGAGAGGGAGGAGGGTCAGAGGGAGAAGCAGGCTCCTCGCTGAGCAGGGAGCCCGATGCGGGACTCGATCCCGGGACTCCAGGATCATGACCTGAGCCGAAGGCAGTCGCTTAACCAACTGAGCCACCCAGGCGCCCCATACACATTTATTTTTAATGATTTCCCTCTTTCCACTTGTGATTCGTTTTTTTGCCCAACAATCCTAGAGGGGGCAAAATCTCTTTTTATTTCCTTTGTGGGGCAAAAAAAAAATTATCCTAATTATGGTTGATCAGCCTAACAGTACTGCTAATGATATTTCCATATCAAGGAAGAGTAAATCTGTAAGTTCTGAAGGGAAATTAACCAGAGTAGTCATTCCCATCAGTTTCTGAAAAGTTTGCCTCAAAGGCCCAGATCATTCAGATTTTTAAAATAATTTTCATGTATCTCCTCTTTTCCTCTAATTAAGACTACTTTACTTTAAGCACCAGCTTTAAAGATTAAGCAACTATTTCTTATTCAATTTGTTTTTAGATGTGTTTAATTACTGTCCTGCTGCCTGGCTTCCCCCGTTTCTTACATGCAGGCTCCTGATTCCAGCTGCATCAGGTCTAGAGCAGAGCGAGAAAGCTATTGAGCTTGGTGCACAGGCAAGGCTGTCTTAGAACAAGCCGGAGCTGGGACCTGCCAGGGCAAGGCGGTAACTGAGAGAGAACCTAAAAACAATCTTTGGGAAGAAATAGCAATAAGCGGGTGGACATGGCATCTTCGACCTGGAAGTAAGGGATAACCAAGATGTCCAGGTGAAGCTGACAGCCAAAGGCTCCACAATGGGCAGCAAACAAATGGCCCCATGGGCCAGTGGGAAGAAGCTCCAGGAGACTGGCAAGGGCGGCCAATGGAGAAGTAAGGCAGGATGAAAAGCATGGGAGGGCCAGATAGGGATCACATCAGTCACTTGGAGGCAAGATAGGAACTAGGTCACTGGGGAAGAGCCAGTAACAAGTTCTGATCGGGCCAGAATCTGGTCCTAAGTCAATAGAGAACAGGCAGGGTGTCAGCAGCCTAGGGACACAGTCATCATTTATATCCTTCCTGATACAAAAAAGAGTGTTATACATTTTAACCCATCAAAGTCACCTTTGTAAACATAAACTTTTCAATTTAGAAATTTTTTTTTTTTCTTAGATTTTATTTATTTATTTGAGACAGAGAGAATGAGAGAGAGAGAGTGCACATGAGAGGGGGGAGGGTCAGAGGTGGAAGCAGGCTCCCTGCCGAGCAGGGAGCCCGACGTGGGACTTGATCCCGGGACTCCAGGATCATGACCTGAGCCGAAGGCAGTCGCTTAACCGACTGAGCCACCCAGGCGCCCTCAAGTTAGAAATTTCTTATATTTAGGAAGTGTTTACTCTTTTGCCATCTGCAATGAATTATGTCTTCAGCGTCGTTTGGATTACTATGTTGGGATGGTTTTGGTGGTTGCATTAAACTTGTTGATTCTGAATAAACTAGACGGTGCACACACACGCATCCACACAGACACACACACACCAGTCGTTTGCTATACGCCAGTTGTTTCCATTTCACCAGCGGGCTTCCCATAAATGCAGCCCCGTGGGATTTCAGAGCTCCCATTAGGGACCTTAAAAGTTTTATTCTCTATACTTCTTTACCTGAATCTATTTATTAGTGGTTTTAAAACATGGCGGGAACTTCAGTTAGATCTTGTAAATATGTCTTTCATGAACATTTCATCTAATCATGATAAACACAGTAGAATAAATTCAAAGTTATTACATAAAGGACTAGAGAAGAGAGTTCTCTTGCCAGTGAGTGTTCTTAATAGTAAAGGAAACATACGGGTGAGAGAATCTAAGGCATTCTCAAGGTAATAAACTCATGCAAAAGAACAAGAATCAATTAAAGCAAATCTGCCATGGATGTTAGACTTGACAAATCACCTCTCAACTTTGCAACAGGTAGCTGCCTCAGGTTAGCTTCCGATCGATGCACTGAAGGAAGCGTCTTCAAAATCATTCCTTATGTCATTACCCTCAAGAGAGGCTTGTTTATCAGAAAGGCACCTCGGGTTTTTAAAACAAGAGAAGGACATATGTTCTATAATTCCAGGGACTACAGGAGCACCAGGCACCAGCAGATTAGAATGAACTGTTCACCTATTTCAGCTCATTAAATTCAGTGGAGGTTCTATCTGTATAGCAGGATAATGATGCTCATAAATCTGCAGTTGGCTGTGGATTTACCACACGACACATTCACGCACAAAGCCTCGCTACAAATTGCCTTAATATAAAGCACATCATCAAGGCCACTGTGTTATGTCTAAACCACTTAGACAAAAGTGTTTCTCCCAAACTGTCTTTAGCATACTTCCTTCACACCTAGAAAGCATGGACTGTTCATCAAATCCGCCTTGCATGTCAAACTTCCACATTTTGAGGTGATATTGTTTCTAAGGGGAAAATGTTATCCAGTTTTATAGAATTTGACAAGCCAAATTTAGGGGAAATAATTTTTCATGTTCTAATGGATCCAGTGAAAAATAGCCAGTCTGGTTGCCTTCCCCACCCCCACCACACGCACGCACACACACACATACACACTACCCACCCCATGTAAGTCCTAACCACCTTCCTGGTCCATGCAAAATTCAAGGTATCTTTCTCCTTTCCAAGGTCCTATGGTTCTTATTTTCACTAACAAATACTTAGCATATGCTATTCCATCTTACTTTATTTTTTTAAGATTTTATTTATTTATTTATTTATTTATTTATTTATTTATTTATTTATTGAGAGAGAGAATGTGTGAGCTGGGGGAGGGACAGAGGAAGAGGGAGAAAGAATCCCAGGCTTCTGCATGACCACATGAAGCCTGACATGGGACTAGATCCCATGACTCTGAGATCATTACCTGAACCGAAACCCAGAGTTGGACACTTAACCCACTGAGCCACCCAGGTGCCCCCACCAACTTACTTTTTAAAAAGTAAGTTGCATATATTCATTGCTCATATATGAGCTATGTACATGTTATGCGCACAGCATAACCCACTGTGCAAAGGAAGAACATAGGTACTTGCTGATGGGAGTATACTGTTATCAACTTAAAATACAAAAAAGCAATTTCCTTGAATTCATTTTAGTAGTATTTATGTCAGTGATTATTTTCACTGGGTTGCTCAGATGCTGCCGAGGCAGAGGGATTTGAAAGTGACCAGAAGACCTTGCCTGGATCAAAATATCTCCCTCAGGTTACTGGTTTTCTCCTTTTCAGTCTGCATTTTCCCATTAATGGGTTAAAATACAAAAATAAGGGCATAATCCGCACAAATCTCAAATAACATAAGTACTTTATTTCCTTGCATATAAGCAAAGCATGCATCCAGCATCTCCCACTCAATAGAAGCACACTATGCTACAAGGAGGAAGAAGTTCCTGGGAAGAGATCTGTGGCAAGGATCAGCCAGAGGCAAGAAGTACAGGAGTTAGGATACCTTTGCTTCCTGGCCTGCCCAGGCCAGTCCCCGTGTATTCCAGTCACCTTAGAACAAATATTCAGACCCCTTTCTCTCTCAGACATGTCCCAGTCTGGGCAATAAATCATAGATGTGTGAGGCTCTTGGGTTTAAACTGAGGTCTGTTGGCCTCTTGGAAGGAACCGAAGAGGATTTTTCTAAGAGCTGGAATTGGAATTCACTCCTCTGGACTCCTGATTCAGTACCCTTTCTTTTTTCTGGCCAACCTCTTAAAATAATGCAGTTATTGTTCTCGAATTGTCTCCTCTTAATTACTTTTGCCTCCCCGCCCCAGATATGAAGCCTTTTGATGATTGAGGCAATCGCTGGTCATTCTTTCCCTTGATCCTTGGCATCGAGGACCATGGTAAAACCAAAATTAGTAGCTTCCTATTTTGCTTACTAATCTTCTCAGCTAACAAAGAAAATTGCATGAAACCATTTTATGTTCTGAAGAGCAAGTTCTTGACATTTGTGAGGGATGAAACCTTCACAACCTGCCAAACTCATTTTACAATTTTTTACTCCAACTGATTAATTTCCTCTTCTCTTCCTCCCTAGTGCCAACAATTGGCTTTCTTTTAGATCTACTTTCACAATCACTTCCTGAGTGTGTCTACATATATAACAAGTCACGGGATGTGGTCGTGGGGTGGTGAGTGAGGCAACGTCACCAGCTAAAGGAGTCTCCCTGGCACACCTCTGCACCACGGCTCCCAGTTGTCCCTCGGCACAACGATAACATAGGAGAGACAAGGCTTTAGGGTGAGGGCTGCTGCCGCATAATTCTGGGTTGCCATTCATGTTATAGATGCAACACAGCTGCCCCGCTCCTGCTTCCTGCTAGTCAAAAATAATCACAAATGTCAATCTGTGAATTCCAAGCACCCACTATCTATTACAAAATACAAGTTGTGATAGGCAAGTGTTTAGGTTTTTTTTCCCTAGGTTGGTTTTGGTTCTGTCCAAACAAAATCTGAATTCAGACTTAGGAGATCTTCTTTCTCGCCATAATTGCATTTATCTTAATTGTCCACGATCAAGCTCCATGCAAACTTTGATATCAAATTTGCAACAGAGAAAACAAAAGAAAACCATCTGGGATATGTGCCACTTCTCGTGATCTAGTCTTGTCACCTATCTAACGACAGACAGGTTTTGATGAATCTGTTTACACATATCCAGTTGTAGAACATAATGATCACATTATGCTAACCTGGCACTCTGCATATTTACTGCTGAGAGCCGGCATAAACTCCCTTGGCATTTATCACAGCCAGGTTTCTAAAAGGGGGATGAAAATGGAAAATTTATTTGAACCAAGTTTAATCTCCCATTATACCTAATTTCACGATTCAGCAATGTTGCTTTTTGTGAATATGACCCAAAAAGCCTTTTAAGCACATATTGGGGGTTAATACAGAAATGAGGGCAAAAATACAGCTTGCAGAGTTCACCACTGACCCAGTGATTCACATGAGATATACCCTTCACTTCAGGCAGAACAGGGAGTTACCATATAATACCTTGATGATAGTTGATGCCTCCTGGCATGCGGTAAGCCATCTTTTAAAAAATTTCTGCATCAAAATCTTTTCACAGAAACTCACAGAGAAAAAAAATACATCCAGCTGTTTTTAAAATGCAAAATGCTTAACTGACAGCATGATTATCAGTTGAAACCACAGAATACTTAGTTGTCAGGGGTTCTCAAGGGCAGATTTTTCAGCTTTGCAGAATTCTTACTCATTAAATGCTTGGTTCATAAATAAGGCTTGCATCTGTAGGAGGTAGGGTTTCATCTCTTAAGTGCTTGTCATCCCATGGGCAACAGGAAAAGTTATGTTCTGAGAGTTGCTAATAGAAAAATAATTACAAAAGACGAGAAGCCCACCATTTAATCCCCTGAAGAAACAGAGCTAGATTCATTGGCAATGCCAAGTGGCATCTTGAAGTAATTAGATAATTCTATACTAAAAAAAAAAAAAAAAAAAACTCTAAATGAGGGGGGGAAATAGGCTTTGGGTCTTCCTGGTACAAATAGGCTCTCTACACTGTTGAGAAAATCTCATTTGAGCACTTTCCTTTGCCTGTGTAGATGTTAGTTCTCTATACATATACTTTTACAGACCATGATTCCTTAAGGATTTTCTCATCAGGACCTTTAAGCAAGATTCTGCCCACATGAGCCAGAATTTAGTCTACTTGAGTTGTTTTGTTTCTTTGTTTCTCAACTTTCTTTTAAATAATTTTAGGCTTACAGAAAGTTACAAAAATAGTATAGAGTATTCCCATACACCCTTTACCCAGCTTTCCCTAATGTTAACATCTTACAGAACACTGGTACCTTTGTGAAAATGAAGAAATATTGGCATGATGCTATTAAGTAAACCACAGACCTGGGTTGTATTTCCTGTTTCCCACTAGTGTTGTTTGTCTGGTCCACGGTCCAGTCTGAGACACCACAGTGCACATAGTCGTCATGCCTCCTTAGTCTCCTCTGGGGAATGACAATTTCTCAGTCTTTCCTTGTTTTTCAAGATCTTGACACTTTTTAAGGAGTGAACAGGTATTTCATAGAACATCCTTCAGTTTGGGCTGTCTGATGTTTTCTGATGCTTAGATTGAGGTTATGAGTTTTGGGGGAAAATACCACAGAGGTGAGGTGCCTTTTCATAACCAGCCCTGAGATGGTTTTGAGCAAGAAATAAAATGGTAAAAAGTTCTTATCCTCCAGCACAAAGATGTAAGAGCTTACAAATAAATAAGAAGTTGTTAAAATATGAAAAATAATTGTTAGCATTAAGTTCCAGGTTCTTAACCTAGGTGTGTTTGCTTTAAAGCCTTTTCAAGTCTCTTTAGACAGAGATTTCAACTCTCAAGAATTACAGCACATCTATGTGGTACAGTTATTGAAGTATTAAAAGAAATTTGGCATTAATGATAAAGTACTAATGCCTACATTTGATTAGCTATCTCTATAAATTGGAATAAATATAAGAATATCACCATAGTGGCATCTGGGTGGCCCAGTCAGTTAAGCATCTGCCTTTGGTTCAGGTCATGATCCTAGGGTCCGGGGATCAAGTCCCACGTCAGGCTCCCTGTTCAATGGGAGTCTGCTTCTTCCTCTCTCTCTCTGCCCCTCCCCTCCCCCTGCTCATGATCTCTCTCACTCTCTCTCAAATAAATGAATAAAATCTTTAAAAAAAAAGAATATCACCGTAAGAACCATTCTCTTAATGACTTCCATCTAATATACTTTCTTAAGTGGGAGAAAAAGGGGTAGATTTACAGGTAATAGGCCCATGAAATGGGCACACATTCACAGAATTGTAGCACATATGCAAGCATTAGAATATCCGCTGATAGGTTCATTTCTTTAAAAAACTGATAACGCTTTAAGCCAATAATCTCCAAAATGTTTATCTTACATCCTTTTGTAAAGATGTTTTAGCATGCACCCTACTTAGGAAGGGGGAAGACTCTTTCCCCCCAAAAGAGTCTAAGACAATGGCATCTGTGCAGGGAGTTTATTTTCAGAAATGATTCCACCAAGAAGAACAGGAGTGGACTCTGGAAAAAGGACAAGAGGGAAAGGTCAAAGGTCAATCCAAAGTTGCAGAATTGAGCTGTTGACTACCATGAGTCAATGAGGTCAGAGTCATGCTGTGAGCCATGCAGAATGCACTTCAAAATTTGTCCATCTGGGACTTGGGCAGGGCAAGTATTTATCCCCTGGCTGCTGGCTTACAGAGTCAAGTTCCTTATACTTCTAATTGGTGCATGCTTGAGAATAACTGGACCAGGATAGAGAAGTCCCAGAATAATAAGTGAGAGAGAGAGGGAGCAGCTGAAGCATGAGGCTGATGGGTTACACCTGTGCACAGCTGGTTGCCCGCCCCCCCCCCCCGAACAGCTAGAGTACACAGGAGGAACAAGGGTGTGTGAGCCTGGGCACAGGGGGACACCTATACCCACACTAATACATGTATATTCGTATACAGTTCATGTGTTACTCTCAACCCATATTACCTATTAGCAAAGTTTATTTTGTTTTTATTTTTAGATAGAAATAGAAATGTTCTTCCTACCAGCCCGTGAATGGCCTTGGGAACCCCTGGACTGCACAGAGTCCACTTTGGAGACCAGTGATTTAGACTATACAATATTCTCCTCAAATGATTTTAAAGAAGTTTTTCCTGGCTACTTCTAGTAAGAAAACTGACAATGTTCACTGGAAACAAAGTCCAGTTAAGAAGCTCAATTAGACCATTGACTTCCTTTCTCCTGTAACAGCTGCAAATAGTTCCACTTCTCTAGTTAAAAGTAATAAAGGTCTTTTTAAGGAAGCATGGCATAGTATGATGGTTCTCAAATTTGAGCGTATATCAGAATTACCTGTGAAAAGTGTTTTCTAAACCTGTGAAGACACAGATTGCTGGACCCCAACCTCAGAGTTTCTGATTCAGTTGGTCTACAGTGAGGCTCGAGAATTTAGATTTCCAACAAGTTCCCAAGAGATTCACACTGTTGGTCGGGAGGTGGGGGCAGTCTAGAGAGAGGGGGGCACACTTTGAAAACCACTGGCCCGGGAGAAGAGCATGGGCTTTGGCATCAGACAGAAAGGTCTGGTTTTAAATCCAATCTCTCCCACAAACTGCCATAAACTTCTCTGTGTATCAGCTGTAAAATGGGAATTATTCTGACTGCCTCAAGCCACCATAGGAAGTAAGGAAGAAGATAACACTAGCAAAGTGCCCAGTGTAGTGTTGGGCGCATTATACATCTCAATAAACCATCATCAGTAAAAATAAAAGCACTACTATCATCGATTACTTCAGCAAATATGTCAGAATAATAAAAAGTAATTTAACAGACTTAACAATAAATTGGCAGAAAAACAGAGCTTTCTATGCCAGGTGTTTTTTTGAAACATCAAGGAGAACACAGGACTGCCACTAAAATTTTGGTTTTCATAATCAGTTAAGGATTGTCCTGCTAAGTTCATGTCTCTAGTTTCTCCTTCTCACTTCCCCACTTGCCCTAGACTTTGTGTTGCTACTAGATCTTTCATGGAAGGGCGTGGGGGAGAGACAGCGATGGCCCCCTGTGCCCGAATACTAACACTTGGAATGGGGTTCCATGGCACTGGGCCACCACGCAGTTTCCAGGAGGCGGGAAACCTCTGATGATTTCTCCTTTTCTTTCACAAAAATGGGTAATAAAAACTGCTAAGCGTCCTGTGGAGCTCTAGGTAAATGTTTTGGATTTTAAATACAAAATATTTTAGGTTGTCCAGTCTGTCAGCAACATTTTCAACTTGACATTTTCTTTAAAATGTCTGTATCATCTTAAAATTATTTTTACCATGTTGATTTGCTCATCTACAAATGTATGCTGCTTAAGTAGTAGTTTAAATGCAAATTTTAATGAATGCTATGAATCAGTGCCTAATTTGCACATTTTGTTAATTACCTGTGGTTTCGGATAATCCATCCAAGATGTTCCTTATTACCCTGGATAATTAAGAGTTGACCTATTTTCAGATTTTTGCAGCTCAAATAGAATGAATTCCAGTCAATTTTCTTTCCTAATAGAAAAAACATCATTTATTTAAATAGTCTATCAGACATAATTGGAATGTAAAATCTTGGGAAGAAAATTGACTTTCAAAGGTCAGGGAATCTATCCTCCTACCCTTGGGTAGATTGTCAAACCGGCTAGAAAAGAATATATTCCATCTTTTACAGCATCTTTGTAAAATGTAGCCAAGAATGTGCACCAGCATGAGGAGTGACCGGTTTCTCCCTCTTCAACATCGGAGTCCTTGACTTAAACAAAGGTCAGTCGTAGCAGTTGCCAATATTTGCATATGTAAAGTTGCAAAAACTCACTTGTACAAACATACATACAAATACACCCAGACACAGCATAGACACATCCTCATACACAGAGGCTTGCCAATGAAGATTCACGCAGCATAGAGTGCAAAAACTTACCTGCCTCAGACAGCCTTTGACTTAATATTAAGCTGCATGTTGAGTTCTGATGCATTGAGCCTACCCTTCAGTTCCTCTGCCTGGATCTTGCTCTTCTCACCCAAAACTTAACCTACCCACAGCCTTCCCCATCTCAGTTGTAGCAACTCTCTTTTCCTGTTGATTAAATTAAAAATCCCAGAGTCATGCTTAATGCCTCTCTTTCGCTCACATCACATATCCAACTTATAAAATACTAAATACTTGTCGGTGGATTGAAAATATGGATACAAATTCCTCCTATCCTGCTATGCATATCCCTTTGCAATATGACTTTGCTACTCCTCCCATCGAGAGAGAGTATATTTCTCACTGGTTATGTCTGGATTACCTGTGTGACTGGTTTTGAAAAACAGAATGTGGCAGAAGTAATATTATGTGACTTTGAGGTAGGTACTTTACAATATCCACATTCTCTCTCCTGAAATACTGTCCTGAAACCACCACATAAGGAGGCTGGTTTAATCCTAGAGGATGAGAGGCTAGATACAGGAAACCCAAAGATTCCTGGCATATGAAGGAACCCATCCTGGACCTTTAATCCAGACAGCCTTCCAGCAAATGCAGCCATATGAGTATAGAAGAAATCTCAGAGGAAGCATCTGGTCAACCCACGGATTTATGATAAATAATAAATTGTTTTAAGTCACTAAGTTTTGGGAATATGTTGCTCAGCCACTTCTTACCACCTGTACTGCTACCATTTTGAATGAAACCACCACCGGAATTACTTCATGGCTTCTTACCTGTCCTCCCTATCATTGCCTTTGGCCCTTAAAGTCTCTCTCAACAGAGTATCCCATGTGATCCCTCCAAACTACAAGCCAGATCATGTCCCTTCTCTGCTCCAAACCTACCAAAGGCTCTTATTTCACTCAGAGTGAGAGCCCAGATATTTAACAATGCTCCACATGGCCCAACACTCGTTAGCACCCCTCACCTCTCTGACCTCATGCCTTAGCGTACTCTCTCTCACTCCACTCAGCTTCAGCCACATTGGCCCCCGTCTGTCCCTAAACATGCCAGACATATTCCTTCTGCCTGCAGAGCTCCTCTCCCAGGTATGTCCATATCTCACTCACTCCCCTTCTTCAAATCTTTATTCAAATATCATCTTCTTAATGAAGCCTACCCTCACCACCTTATTTTTAAAAAAAAAAATGCACTTTGCATCTGTATCCTGCCAGGACTTCTACTTGTCCATACCCTTTCTGTATCTCTTATCACCTTCTATTATTCAATACAATTAACTTATTTATTATGTTTATTGATTGTCCTCCCCCATGAAGGCAGAGATATATGTTTATTTTCTTCATTGATACCTGGCATATGGAAGGCACTGGATGAATATTACTTGAATGAATATTCATTATTTAAGGAAAGGTCATCAAGGTCTTTGATAATCCATTTTAAAGTTTAACAAATATTAGTGATTTTCAGAAACTTCATGAATGTTTTATTTGAATTTCCTATTTCAAATATGCTTTCATCATTTTAAAAAATATTATGGAAAACACACACATTCAAATATGGTATTGACCAAATTTTGTATTAATTAAAACAGCCTCATAGCTGGCATGAATTGAAGCATGGCAATTGTATCTTTCCCTTTTACCCCTCCACACTGTCTGTCCTAAAGCCCCTCAATTCAGCTAAGCCTCAGCTTTCTCCAGCAAGGCTCCCAAAGATCTGCCCTGCTGCACCCCACACCCTCCAGTGTGCAGTGAGCTCAGGTGCCTGCAGACAACTGCTAAAGTTGTTCTCCATGGAAACAAAAGGAGGAATGACAGCAGATGCATAAAACATAGAGGAGGGAGTAAAAATAATTTTTTTTAGAATGTGTTTGAACTTAAACAACCATCAATTTACTATAGACTACTATATACTTAGGATATAATATATGAACTTGATGGTAACCACAAACCCAAAACCAGTATTAGACATACAAAATATAAAAAAAGCCAAACATAACACTACGGAAACTCATAAATCACAAAGAAAGAGAGCAAGAGAAAAAGAAAGGAACACAGAACTATAAAAACAACAAGAAAACAATGAACAAAATGGCAGTAAGTGCATATCTATCAATAATTACCTTAAATATAAATGGCCTAAATGCTTCAATCAAATGACTTAGAGTGGTAGAATGGAAAAAAACAATATCCATCTGTATGCCACCTATAAGAGACTCACCTCAGATCTAAAGACACATACAGACTGAAGGAAAGGGATGGAAAAACACTTACCCAGGCAAATGGGAGTGGAAAAAAAAAAAGCTGGGGTAGTGATACTTATATCAGACAAAATAGATTTTAAAACAGACTGTAACAAGAGACAAAGAAGGGCATTACATAATGATAAAAGGATCAATCCAACAAGATATAACAATTGTAAATATCTATGCATTCAACATTGGAGCACCTAAATATATAAAGCAAATACTAATGGGCATAAAGAGAGAAACTGATGGTAATACAATAATAGCAGGGCACTTTAACACCCCATTTATGTCAATGAATGGATCATCAAGGCAAATTAAAAGAAATCAGTGTCTTTGAATGACACATTAGACCAGATGGACTTCACAGATGTATACAGAACATTTCATTCAAAGACAACAGAATACACATTCTTTTGCAGTGCACATGGAACATTCTCAAGGAGAGATCACATGTTAGTCCACAAAACAAGTCTCAATAAATTTAAGAAGACTGAAATCATACCAAGCATCTTTTCTGACCACAATGGTATGAAACTAGAAATCATTCACAAGGAAAAAAACTGAAAAAAAAACACAAATATGCAGAGGCTAACAAACGTGATACTAAATAACCAATAGGTCAAAAAAAAAAAAATCAAAGAAGAAAAGAAATAGGGAGAGACAAATGAAAATGGAAACACAATGGTCCAAAATCTTTGGCATATAGTATAAACATTTCCAAGAAGAAAATATATAACAATATAGGCCTACCGAAAGAAACAAGAAAAAGCTCAAATAAACAACCTAACCTTACACCTAAAGGAAGTAGAAAAAGAATAGCAAACAATGCCCAAGTTGAGGAAAAGGAAGAAAATAATAAAGATGAGAGCATAAATAAATGACAGAGATTAAAAAGAAAAATAGAAAAAATAAATATAACCAAGAGCTGGTTCTTCAAAAAGATACACAAAATGAGTAAACACTTAGCCAGACCAATTAAGAAAAAAAGAGAAAGGGCCCAAATAAAATCAGAAATGAAAGAAGTAACTGACACCACAGAAATACAAAGAATCATAAGAGAATACTATGAAAAATTATATGCCAAAAAATTGGACAACC